>NC_091232.1:11023720-11101220 GCF_040958095.1 Procambarus clarkii
TTGATTATAATACCCGAGTCGAGAGAGAGAGAAGTTTTGCCAATAGAATTTGATTTATTTTTGCGGTTTCCGCTCCCAACAGAAACATTTTTATGTTTTAAAAGAGACAAAAATGAATCTCTTTTTCTCTCTCTCTCTGACCTCACTAACGACACACACACACACACACACACACACACACACACACACACACACACACACACACACACACACACACACACACACACACACACATTCACATACACTCATTTAAAAAGAAATCGTAAAGTTTCTTGATTTTTTCTTATTTCACTCTCTCTTTGTTCTTCTATACAGTGAATGGAGAGAAATTCGGAATTCCTCTCCAACTCGCGCTTATTTTTATCCTACAACTTTTGACCCTGTAAATACTCATCTAAAACTGACCGAAATATTTTCACTAAGGCCTCAAGATATGATTAAGAACTGAGGATCAAATACCCGAATTCAATTGTTGTGGTGAAATGATTCGTAAGAAAGGAACTTGGCAAGCTGCAGAATGTCTATTAGTTTCTAAGTTCCTGTCTATGTTAGATCCTTAAACACGTGTACTGAGAGAGAGCGAGAGAGAGAGAGAGAGAGAGAGAGAGAGAGAGAGAGAGAGAGAGAGAGAGAGAGAGAGAGAGAGAGAGAAACAGACAGAGAGAGAAACAGACAGAGAGAGACTTATAGCCACATTAGAGAAAGAGCATAGCATGATCCCGTACGTACAAAATACCATGAAAAGTAGTGGCTCAAATGTATCCACGTTTACTATGCCTGGACAGGTTAGGTTAGGTAAAGGGTATACGGGTTGTTGGGGTTCGTACTTTTCTACTTGATAAGAAATTTGTATCTCGTATGTTGGGCAAATCAAGAAAATGGACTAAATGAAGAGTCACTTTACGTGTGTATAAACTAAAATCCATAATTCTGGTCCCAAGTGGAACTTTCTCCGTAGCTGTGGTCTTAAGTTTAATAGACTCGTGGCCCTCAGTTTAATAGACTCGTGGCCCTCTGTTTAATAGACTCGTGGCTCTCTGTTTAATAGACTCGTGGCCCTCTGTTTAATAGACTCGTGGCCCTCTGTTTAATAGACTCGTGGCCCTCTGTTTAATAGACTCGTGGCTCTCAGTTTAATAGACTCGTGGCCCTCTGTTTAATAGACTCGTGGCTCTCAGTTTAATAGACTCGTGGCTCTCAGTTTAATAGACTCGTGTCCCTCAGTTTAATAGACTCGTGTCCCTCAGTTTAATAGACTCGTGGCTCTCAGTTTAATAGACTCGTGGCTCTCAGTTTAATAGACTCGTGGCTCTTAGTTTAATAGACTCGTGGCTCTCAGTTTAATAGACTCGTGGCTCTCAGTTTAATAGACTCGTGGCTCTCAGTTTAATAGACTCGTGTCCCTCAGTTTAATAGACTCGTGGCTCTCAGTTTAATAGACTCGCGGCTCTCAATTTAATAGACTCGTGTCCCTCAGTTTAATAGACTCGTGGCTCTCAGTTTAATAGACTCGTGGCTCTCAGTTTAATAGACTCGTGGCTCTCAGTTTAATAGACTCGTGGCTCTCAGTTTAAGAGACTCGTGGCTCTCAGTTTAATAGACTCGTGGCTCTCAGTTTAATAGACTCGTGTCCCTCAGTTTAATAGACTCGTGGCTCTCAGTTTAATAGACTCGCGGCTCTCAATTTAATAGACTTGGGGCCCTCAGTTTAATAGACTCGTGGCTCTCAGTTTAATAGACTCGTGGCTCTCAGTTTAATAGACTCGTGGCTCTCAGTTTAATAGACTCGTGGCTCTCAGTTTAATAGACTCGTGTCCCTCAGTTTAATAGACTCGTGGCTCTCAGTTTAATAGACTCGCGGCTCTCAATTTAATAGACATGGGGCCCTCAGTTTAATAGACTGGTGGCTCTCAGTTTAATAGACTGGTGGTCCTCACATTAGTATTCCCACTCAGTGTCTTCATAAAAGATATATATTTTCCCTGATTCTATGTTCACACGCTTGATGTTCTGCGGGTCTTTGTGTGTTTTAATATCTATTTTCTCTGTACTAAAAATGTATAAGATATTAGCTGCAGTGATTTCATGTCCGTTTGTGGGATCTGATGATGTTGTTTGTTGATGTTATCTGCTGCAGTTAGCTATTCCGCCGGAAATAATGGAATGAGCGTAGCTTCCGATGGTATGCGTGTGTGTACTCACCTAGTTGTACTCACCTAGTTGTGCTTGCGGTGTTTGAGCTTTAGCTCTTTGGTCCCGCCTCTCAACCGTCAATCAACAGGAGTACAGGTTCCTGAGCCTACTGGGCTCTATCATATCTACACTTGAAACTGTGTATGGAGTCAGCCTCCACCACATCACTTCCTAATGTATTCCATTTGTCAACCACTCTGACACTAAAAAAGTTCTTTCTAATATCTCTGTGGCTCATTTGGGAACTCAGTTTCCACCTGTGTCCCGTAGTGCGTGTGCCCCTTGTGTTAAATAGCCTGTCTTTATCAACCCTGTCGATTCCCTTGAGAATCTTGAATGTGGTGATCATGTCCCCCCTAACTCTTCTGTCTTCCAACGAAGTGAGGTTTAATTCCCGTAGTCTCTCCTCATAGCTCATATCTCTCAGTTCGGGTACTAGTCTGGTGGCAAACCTTTGAACCTTTTCCAGTTTAGTCTTATGCTTGACTAGATATGGACTCCCGTGTGTCCATTGGTCACACAACACACATTGTGTTTACTAGTTGTGTTTTTGCGGGGGTTGAGCTTTGCTCTTTCGGCCCGCCTCTCAACTGTCAATCAACTGTTTACTAACTACTTTTTTTTTTTTTTTTTTCCCCACACCACACACACACACACACCCCAGGAAGCAGCCTGTGACAGCTGACTAACTCCCAGGTACCTATTTACTGCTAGGTAACAGGGGCACTTAGGGTGAAAGAAACTTTGCCCATTTGTTTCTGCCTCGTGCGGGAATCGAACCCGCGCCACAGAATTACGAGTCCTGCGCGCTATCCACCAGGCTACGAGGCCCCTGTGTGTGTGTGTGTGTGTGTGTGTGTGTGTGTGTGTGTGTGTGTGTGTGTGTGTGTGTGTGTGTATGTGTGATATCATTCAATAAAAAATAGCTTGAAAACGGACGAGAGAGAATAAATTAAATTCGGCGGGAATATTGGGTTAGTGGTAGGGAGAATATAGAGTGAAGCCAAGGTTACCAGAGGTGGAGGTGGCGGCAGACCAGAGGGGTGTGTGCCCCGGGTGGTAACAATATTGGCGGACATAGACAACAGGGAAATTCACGCCCAATACAGGCAGCCGAAACACACATCGGAAAAATGGAGAAACGACAACGTTTCGGGCTGTCGTGGTCCATTATATCAAGTCGTGTAACGGTCCCAGAACGGACCGAAATGTCGGTCTCTCCACACACACTCCCTCACAACAGTATTCCATCACCACACTCCCTCACATTTCCTGTGAGGTTTGACATTTAGCAGATGATCGTTTGTGACTCACAGAGTTTCTGTGGCCAGACCAGGGGCCACATTCACGAAAGCACTTACGCAAGCACTTACGAACGTGTACATCTCTCCTCAATCTTTGACGGCTTTGGTTATATTTATTAAACAGTTTACAAGCATGAAAACTTCCCATTCAACTGTTGTTATTGTTATAAACAGCCTCTTGGTTCTTCGGAGCTCATTAACTGTTAAATAATTGGAAACAAAGCCGCCAAAGATTGAGAAAAGATGTACATGTACGTAAGTGCTTACGTAAGTGCTTTCGTGAATCTGACCCCAGGACACCAAGACCTTGCAGGTAGAAGCTCAAGACTTGAACTTAACGTCCAACAAGTGATTAGTAATTTTTTTTCCGCCAACTTAATTCACATTTCGTTGGAATCACGCACAAATAAAATGAGTTTGCTTCTGTCCTTTAAACTCACATGGATATTCAATCTAAATTGGTTGAAAATATTTCTAAAAGTTGCGCTACACTGTTGCCAGTGTGTTCAGCTGCATTGTTGCAACACTACACTGTTGCCAGTGTGTTCAGCTGCATTGTTGCAACACTACACTGTTGCCAGTGTGTTCAGCTGCATTGTTGCAACGCTACACTGTTGCCAGTGTGTTCAGCTGCATTGTTGCAACACTACACTGTTGCCAGTGTGTTCAGCTGCATTGTTGCAACGCTACACTGTTGCCAGTGTTCCCAGCTGATGTTTCAGAGACGTGTTCTCAGTGTTATTAAACTGTGTCGTGTTATACGAGAGCCGTTTTCATTTGGCGGGTCGTACTTCCTTTTTATTGTGCTCCTGGAATGTCGTGTTTCAGTTGTGCCGTCGTGTTGCTGGTCTGGTGTTGTCGTGGTGGTGTTTCTTCACAGGAGAAACTGTTGTGTTCTTGGTGGTGTTCTGTCGTTTACTGGGTGGTGTTCTGTCGTTTACTTGGTGGAGTTCTGTCGTTTACTTGGTGTTCCAGTGTTCTTGGTGGTGTTCTGTCGTTTACTTGGAGGTGTTCTGTCGTTTACTTGGTGGAGTTCTGTCGTTTACTTGGTGGAGTTCTGTCGTTTACTTGGTGGAGTTCTGTCGTTTACTTGGTGGAGTTCTGTCGTTTACTTGGTGGAGTTCTGTCGTTTACTTGGAGGTGTTCTGTCGTTTACTTGGTGGAGTTCTGTCGTTTACTTGGTGGAGTTCTGTCGTTTACTTGGTGGAGTTCTGTCGTTTACTTGGAGGTGTTCTGTCGTTTACTTGGTGGAGTTCTGTCGTTTACTGGGTGGAGTTCTGTCGTTTACTTGGTGGAGTTCTGTCGCTTACTTGGTGATGCTCTTGTTATTTGGAGCTGCCGTTGCTCTGCTGTGCTTCTGTTGCTGTTCCGTGCTGCAGTTGCTGTGTCATGCTTCTGTGGCCGTGTGGGACTGTTCTTGTTGTCTTACAGGGTTATGATGTCATGATGACACTGAAGGGTTTGAGTGAGTTTTTCTCTCAGTCCTCCCTCAAGTTACCTTGATCCTCTCCCTCTTGTTGGGACCTTTTTTTATATTTTTGATGTGCTGACAGTGGTGGTCGAACGAGTGTGATTGTGTTGACAGAAAGGGAGGAGGAATTTGGCTGTTCTGACAGCAGCGGTCGGATGGATTTAGTTGTTCTGACAGCAGCGGTCGGGCGGATTTAGTTGTTCTGACAGCAGCGGTCGAATGGATTTAGTTGTTCTGACAGCGGCGGTCGAATGGATTTAGTTGTTCTGACAGCGGCGGTCGAATGGATTTAGTTGTTCTGACAGCGGCGGTTGGATGGATTTAGTTGTGTCTGACAAATTAGTTGTGTCGGACAAATTCAGTTGTTCTGACAGCGGCGGTCGGACAAATTCAGTTGTTCTGACAGCGGCGGTCGAACAAATTTAGTAATTCTGACAGCGGCGGTCGGACGAAACCGGTTATTCTGATAGGAGCAGTCGGAAGAATATTATTGTCAACGATAAATGTGGCCTCCGCATCCACTTCGTCCCCAGAACACGACTGGGAGGTTCACGAACGGGTTTTTGAGCGGAACTTGAGGGCGAGGACGAACTCTGGGCCTCCTGACCTCTGACCCGCCCTCTGACCATCAGCTATCCGAAATACACCTTTCTCAGGATACAACCTCCAACATCACAACAGCTCTCTAACTCCCAGGTACAAATGTATTACAGAGGTGAACAGACTCATTGGGTGAAAGGAAAAGTTACCCAAACGTCTCTGCCCGGACGCAGGAATCGAACCCGCGGCCTGTCATCTGTGGGCCGACGGCGCTGTTGTGATCGTAGTTATGTATATCTATGTTTAAGGTGGGGGTGGATGGATATACTGAGTTACTCAGTGAGGGTATATTTTTCGGGGCATATTGATCTGGGTATATTGTTCGGGACATATTGATCTGAGTATATTGTTCGGGACATATTGATCTGAGTATATTGTTCGGGGCATATTGATCTGAGTATATTGTTCGGGGCATATTAATCTGTATATTGTGGTTTGGTCAACATTTTTCAGCCACGTTCTTGTGACTCCTCGCCAGCATATTGATCTGTATATTGAGAGAGACATGGTAAGTCTCTACTCAACTGGCGACATAGTTACAACTTCTGAAGACTCGGATTGTTGATAATATTTATCTGCCCATTCACGAAATTTATATTAATCATAAGTATGAAATATTTTTACTGGTTTTGTCTTTTTTCTTTTTTTACTTGCATGTTCTGAGTTAATTACGGGGATTAAAACGCGAGAGAACGCACTCTTATGGGGGTTAAGACGTGAGAAAACGCACTCTTACATACGGGGGTTAAAACGTGAGAGAACGCACTCTTATGGGCGTTAAAATGCGAGAACGCACTCTTATGGGGGTTAAAACGCGAGAACGCACTCTTATGGGGGTTAAAACGCGAGAACGCACTCTTATGGGGGTTAAAACGTGAGAGAGAACGCACTCTTCATTAGACGGGTAGTTTAGTCTGACTTCAAACGCACGAACTTGGGCCGGTAAACATCAAGCCACTTGCGAAACCCCTACATCTCTCCATAACCATGGTGTCTTTGTCTACGTTTATTAAGAGTTTACGAGCCTCGAGGGGTTATAATCCAAGGGGTATGTTGGCCTAACCAACCTCGCTGTGCTTCAGAGGTTATAAACATTTTTAATTAATGTAATCAAAGCTGCCATGATTGAGGAAAGATCTATAGGTTTCGTAGGTAGGTGAGTGTAAATGCTTGGTGACTCCTCGTCCTATCCATCCTCCCCTAACCTATCCAGGCTCATACTCATTAGTGCGGTGGAGTGTCCAAAAAAAACAAGGGTTTTTTATTATCAGTAAAACTAGTGAAAGTTTACAGCAGTCACAGCCCCGCTCCTGTGCCAGGTAAGTCCACTCCGGGCTCACCATAGCCCGTGCTACTTGCAACTTTTTCTTCCGAGTGGCTGAATCTAAAACAACAACAACAGCAACATAGCGAAAGTTTTGACGTTGTGGTGAGGAGCTGGACTCTGGCGGGAGGCCGCGAGTCCTGCCTGATGATGTCCAAAAATAGGGTTAATTTTTAGGATGGAACTCTTACAGTCAACTCTCTCTCCCTCTCTCTCTCTGTCCTCTCTCTCTCTCTCTAGGGGTATCTGTCTCTCTCTGGGGTCTCTCTCTCTCTCTCTCTCTCTCTCTGAGGTCTCTCTCTCTCTCTCTCTCTCTCTGGGTTCTTTCTCTCTCTCTGGGGTCTTTCTCTCTCACTCTCTTTCTCTCGTCGTAGGACACCATTCCTTCCCTCCATCCTATCTCAGGTCTTTGTCTTCATATCCCTTCCCAGCGCTATATAGTCGCACTGGCTTAGTGCTTTCTCCTCGTAGACACTTTTCAGTCTTAACGAAGGCGTCTCCTCTCCAGCTGCGACTATTGCAGCTGGCTTAAGCTCTGACGCACTCTACACCTGGGATAAGTCCTGTCACACTCTACACCTGGGATAAGTCCTGACACACCCTACACCTGGGATACGTCCTGACACACTCTACACCTGGGATAAGTCCTGACACACCCTACACCTGGGATAAGTCCTGACACACCCTACATCTGGGATAAGTCCTGACACACCCTACACCTGGGATACGTCCTGACACTCTACACCTGGGATAAGTCCTGACACACCCTACACCTGGGATAAGTCCTGACACACCCTACACCTGGGATAAGTCTTGACACACTCTACACCTGGGATAAGTCTTGACACACCCTACACCTGGGATAAGTCTTGACACACCCTACACCTGGGATAAGTCCTGACACACCCTACACCTGGGATAAGTCCTGACACACCCTACACCTGGGATACGTAACAAGCTTCATACGTGAACACGAAGCCTGGAAGCTGACGCAGGCAACAGCTCTCTTCTGTAAGCAACTCAGCAACCTTCCTGGGTCATCGTTCCCAGGAAGCTTTTGTGGTGTTTCTGGCAAATATTTGAAGAGCAGGGTACTGTGTGCCGACTGTGGGGGGGGCTACCTTCTCCCCCACCCCCCACGGTGTTGTGTCTTCACCGTGCTCTCCACCTCCCTCCACCCCTCACTATCACCCACGGTCCCTCCACCCCTCACTATCACCCACGGTCCCTCCACCCCTCACTATCACCCACGGTCTCTCCACCCCTCACTATCACCCACGGTCTCTCCACCCCTCACTATCACCCACGGTCTCTCCACCCCTCACTATCACCCACGGTCCAGCTCCCTCTAACCAAGCCTACCTCAAACACTATTCACTCGCACACTGGCGAAGCCTCCCACTGGTACTGCAGCAGCTTTCTTACCCTGTGTTGTAATGACGAAAATGTTTGTTGGTTTACTTTACCAAAGCACTACAATCGCCTTTTGTGTTTGAGTGGTCAATAACGCACTGCACAATCTGTAGGAGAACAGATGTCTACCCCTGTCTATGTAAGACAGACAAGAGTGTATGTTTGCTGGGTAGTATTGTCAAAGCACTTCAATCACCTTCTGTGGCTGAGTACTCAACACAATGCTATCTAAACCTGTCCATGCTCGACAGAAGATAATGTGCTGGTTAGCGTTGTAAATGAATGGCCACGTCTGTGATAGAAATTAACTTAAAAAAAAAGGGAACAAAATATCTAAAGATACCAGAGGTGCCAGAGGCTCTCCAGTGGTCACTGCCACCATGCACAGGTGGCACTGCCAACAGCTTACCACAACCTCAGACCATCTACTTCCAAAGGAGAGTCCCTGTAACAAGCCATTCAATACGATACTCCATTCCCTGCCATTGGCCGTCCCCTGAAACTGGCCAATTGACCAATTCTACTCTGTCACGAGCCATCCGCAGCGACAGGTTATCGACTCCCCCCTTGCCATCGACTGCCCCCTTGCCATCGACTGCCCCCTTGCCATCGACTGCCCCCTTGCCATCGACTGCCCCCTTGCCATCGACTGCCCCCTTGCCATCGACTGCCCCTTGCCATCGACTGCCCCTTGCCATCGACTGCCCCTTGCCATCGACTGCCCCCTTGCCATCGACTCCCCCTTGCCATCGACTGCCCCCTTGCCATCGACTCCCCCTTGCCATCGACTGCACCCTTGCCATCGACTCCCCCTTGCCATCGACTGCCCCCTTGCCATCGACTGCCCCCTTGCCATCGACTGCCCCCTTGCCATCGACTGCCCCCTTGCCATCGACTGCCCCCTTGCCATCGACTCCCCCTTGCCATCGACTGCCCCTTGCCATCGACTGCCCCTTGCCATCGACTGCCCCCTTGCCATCGACTCCCCCTTGCCATCGACTGCCCCCTTGCCATCGACTGCCCCCTTGCCATCGACTGCCCCTTGCCATCGACTGCCCCCTTGCCATCGACTCCCCCTTACCATCGACTGCCCCCTTACCATCGACTCCCCCTTGCCATCGACTGCTCCCTTGCCATCGACTGCCCCTTGCCATCGACTGCTCCCTTGCCATCGACTCCCCCTTGCCATCGACTGCCCCCTTGCCATCGACTGCCCCCTTGCCATCGACTGCCCCCTTGCCATCGACTGCCCCCTTGCCATCGACTGCCCCCTTGCCATCGACTCCCCCTTGCCATCGACTGCCCCTTGCCATCGACTGCCCCTTGCCATCGACTGCCCCCTTGCCATCGACTCCCCCTTGCCATCGACTGCCCCCTTGCCATCGACTGCCCCCTTGCCATCGACTGCCCCTTGCCATCGACTGCCCCCTTGCCATCGACTGCCCCTTACCATCGACTGCCCCCTTGCCATCTACTCCCCCTTACCATCGACTGCCCCCTTGCCATCGACTGCCCCTTACCATCGACTGCCCCCTTGCCATCTACTCCCCCTTGCCATCGACTGTCACAAGTCGGTAATCACCTTCTCTCTTTAGTACCAGTAGTTGAATCGTTATGTCGACTCTACTCCTCAGGTTCTTAGCTATAATCCTTACACTCTGCATCCCAGGAGGAGGGCCGCTCATGGGCTTATAACAACCTGTGTTCTTCTGAGTGTCCAGCAACCAGCACGTTCTTCCGGAGTACATCAACCAGTACGTCCCCCAGAGAGTGTACAGGAGCCAGAATGTCCCCCAGAGAGTGTACAGGAGCCAGAATGTCCCCCAGAGAGTGTACAGGAGCCAGAATGTCCCCCAGAGAGTGTACAGGAGCCAGAATGTCCCCCAGAGAGTGTACAGGAGCCAGAATGTCCCCCAGAGAGTGTACAGGAGCCAGAATGTCCCCCAGAGAGTGTACAGGAGCCAGAATGTCCCCCAGAGAGTGTACAGGAGCCAGAATGTCCCCCAGAGAGTGTACAGGAGCCAGAATGTCCCCCAGAGAGTGTACAGGAGCCAGAATGTCCCCCAGAGAGTGTACAGGAGCCAGTACGTCCCCCAGAGAGTGTACAGGCGCCAGTACGTCCCCCCAGAGAGTGTACAGGAGCCAGTACGTCCCCCAGAGAGTGTACAGGCGCCAGTACGTCCCCCCAGAGAGTGTACAGGCGCCAGCACGTCCCCCAGAGAGTGTACAGGCGCCAACACGTCCCCCAGAGAGTGTACAGCACCCAGTACCTCCCCAACAGAATGTACAGGAGCCAGTACGTCCCCCAGAGAGTGTACAGGAGCAGTACGTCCCCCAGAGAGTGTACAGCAACCCGTACGTCCCCCAGAGAGTGTACAGGCGCCAGCACGTCCCCCAGAGAGTGTACAGGAGCCAGTACGTCCCCCAGAGAGTGTACAGGAGCCAGTACGTCCCCCCAGAGAGTGTACAGGAGCCAGTACGTCCCCCAGAGAGTTACAGGAGCCAGTACGTCCCCCAGAGAGTTACAGGAGCCAATACGTTCCCCCAGAGAGTGTACAGCAACCAGAACGTCCCCCAGAATGTATATCACATATTGGGGGACGTATTTCACATATTTCCAAGCTTAACAGGTGCTAAACACCCACCACAGACCTGCAAGTGTGTAACATGATGCACACCTCACTCCTGCAGGTGTGTAACATTATGTACACCTGCAGCTGTGTAACATGATACTGTGTAACATGATGAACACCTCACACCTGCACTTACACCACTGAAGTACTGATCAGATAGCCTACTTATCTAATGCAGTATATATATAATATATATATATATATATATATATATATATATATATATATATATATATATATATATATATATATATATATATATATATATATATATATATATATATATAATGTACCTAGTAGCCAGAACGCACTTCTCGACCTTCTATGCAAGGCCCGATTTGCCTAATAAGCCAAGTTTTCCTGAATTAATATATTTTCTCTAATTTTTTTCTTATGAAATGATAAAGCTACCCATTTCATTATGTATGAGGTCAATTTTCTTTTATTGGAGTTAAAATTAACGTAGGTATATGACCGAACCTAACCAACCCTACCTAACCTAACCTAACCTAACCTATCTCTATAGGTTAGGTTAGGTTAGATAGCCGAAAAAGTTAGGTTAGGTTAGGTTAGGTAGGTTAGGTAGTCGAAAAAAACAATTAATTCATGAAAACTTAGCTTATTAGGCAAATCGGGCCTTGCATAGTAGGCTGAGAAGTGCGGTCTGGCTACTAGATACGACATATATATATATATATATATATATATATATATATATATATATATATATATATATATATATATATATATATATATATATATATATATATGACTCAATAGTTACAGTTACCAAGTGTGTCTGATGTACAGGTACTGTGCGTCTCTACGGTGTACAAAATGTACACTGTTTCGTACACTCTAAGCTTAATACTGGAGCCAATTATATCCTCCATACCTGGAGTATACCTGGAGTGGGTTCTACGATTTATTCTACTCCCCTCAAGCCCTTTCTGCAGCCAATCTTGCCTTGTGATAATGTGTTCCAACAGGCTGTTGCTTGGTGCGGCCCGCATGCATAATTGCTTCACAAATCGAACTATTCAATACGTACATCCTCTCTGTATACTGTACAACAGTACACCCTTAGTACACACTGGTTACACCCCCCCCCCCAACATCCTGGTGTGATTTAGGGCCTATCAACAGCGGTAGAGCCATTAAGTCCACCCTAATTGCTTGCTGAGCTTGCCGAAAGCAAGTATACTTTAGTCATGAACATTGTTTAGGATCAACGTAAACTCTGTCGTGTATGTATACCGAGAAGCCGTATACACGGTATACATGCCTGTCACGGCTCGGTGGATGTGTATACCTGTGCATCCCAAGATGTACAGGGACTTATCTCTGTACATCAAGTTCTTCTTAGGTGCTACCAAGCCAGAAATTCTGTGATGTATGCCAGTTAAAGATTGTATAGGAGCTATACACGTTAGTATATGAGAAGTATACACTAGTCACAACGGAGAGTATACACATACCAGCTACACCTGATCACCTACACCTGCCACTGCACAAGAGTGCGGGTCCCTATCTTCTGCACGAGCCTTTCTCAGCTACACCCCCAGGAGTGTACACTTGTCAGTGTATTACATCACACCCCCAGAGCGTACACATCAGTGTACTAGAGCACACCCCAGAGAGTACACCTATCAGTGTACTAGGACAAACCCCCAGAGACTACACCTATCAGTGTACTAGGACACACCCCAGAGACTACATCTATCAGTGTACTAGGACACACCCCAGAGACTACATCTATCAGTGTACTAGGACACACCCCCAGAGACTACATCTATCAGTGTACTAGGACATACCCCAGAGACTACATCTATCAGTGCACTAGGACACACCCCAGAGACTACACCTATCAGTGTACTAGGGCACACCCCCAGAGACTACACCTATCAGTATATCACGTCAAACCCCCCAGAGTCAGCACTTGTCAGTGTAGCATGTCACACCCACAGACAATCGGACAGAGCAGTGAGGGGGAGGTCAAGAGCCCGTGTCATTCACAGTCTGTCAACTGACAGACGAGAGAGAAGAGATGACAGCTGCAAATGACATCTGTGTTCCATCAGACGCCCCCCCCCCACCCCCTCCCCAAGCATGGCAACATACTTGCCCTTATTCGGAAATCAATTCAAAACAAAAGGACCAAATTGCAGCAGGTCAAAGTCCCCCAACGTACAACTGATAACTATTTTGAGCTGCACGTAATAACAAAACAAAAAATAAAAAGTCATTAATCTTGACACACATTATGTTACTGTCAGCCACAAACGGCTGCGGGAGAGACGGATGAATGAACACTACGAGACCTAACTGTCAGACGTTGTGTTTGTATTCTTAGTCCAAGGCCACGGGTTAGGAAGCCCATCGTACGTTGTCGACGGGTCCCCTCTTTCCCCTCTGAGCAATGCTTCCTCGGACACTTACCTTGTGTTGGGCTGACTGGGTCACTGACTGAGGCCAGGGAGGAGGTCAAGGCCGGCGCTCTCGGGACATGGCACCCAGGATCAGCTTGTTATATTTGCATGGCAATTACGGCTTGCCCCTTCACGTGGTCATGTAGGGTAGGACCGATGGGTTACGTCTCTGTGAGAGGGGGCGCCAGGTGTGTGGTGAGGGTGGCAGTGTGTGACACCAGATGACACGTCTCAGATGACCTGCTTCCACCTGGCTCAGCCTCCCGGGGGGTCAACACCCACCTTGGGTTTAGGGTTCAGGGACCGGGAAAGTTAAGGGCTAATGCTTAATTCTCGCACTCGCTCGCTTCTTAGAAAGTTTGGTTTAGGAATCTTGCTAGGTGAGGCTACTAGAGGTCAGAGGTGACACAAACAAGGAGAGAACAAGGCTTGCGGCGGAAGCAGCCTTGGAGGGTTCGACACACGGGCGTGAGAATCAAGTGGCGGTAACGGGCGCAGAGCGGAGCGCGACGTGCTGCCCCTGCCACGGTCGCCACTGGACTGGCTGACACACTGGCATCCCTCCTAGCCCACCTCTCACCGTCCCACTCCGACCCTCCTGCTGCACTATCGATTTTTACTTCGTTCGCTGAGCTCTGGTCTCGTCTGCTCCCTCCGTAGCTCACCCATTAACAGCAGAATCCTTGCACAAAAGGGCACAACTCAGACATCACTGACCCATTTACTCCATCAGGGACGTTAGTCATTAAAATGTCCCAAAGCTTGCGCGCTAGACTGCAAGTGCGCACGCGCAGCGAAGTCACACGAGTACCCCAAGAAAAAACACCGAATGGGCCTGATGGTGTTGCGTATTTTCCCCAAAAGGTGTTTGTGAATAATGCATACCGGAGCGCGCGTGTAGGGTGGAAATGGCTGGCTGCGAGCAGTAAGCGCATCCGCAGCAGAGCCTCTTGTACGTCAACCAGAATTATGGCTCTCTAAACCTGTCACACTTACGCTCTTCATTCCTCGCCACATACACGATAAATGCTGCTCCAGGATTTGCCACGTTCCGGCCAAAGCCTCCACACACAGGACTGCCTTTTAGTGGAGAACTTTCCTGTTGTCGGCTAACATACTACCTTTGAAATCAGGTATACCCAAATTATTTCGCTCCGAGTACCTTTATCCTTGTTTTCGCGCCGTTATATCAGTCCATGAGGTGTGTGTAGTCGGCTGCTCTTGGTCGATGTTCGACGGATATTTTGCTTCAGTAATGGTTTCCTTCGCTGTTCTAAAAGTAGGCCATTTATTGGAACCCCGCCTCCGCCTTCAATTCTCGTCCACCCTTCACCACCTCTCTTTTCCCCTACCCAGAACCTGCATCCCCCCTACCTCTCCTCTCCACTGATGCTGTAATATTTAGGGGTCGTAGCAACTACTGGTGAGAGTATTCTTCTCTACAGAAACAAGATGCAGTGGTTGGAAGATAATTAATTGAAAATTTAATTTCGATTGATGTATATAGTGTAGATTTCTCTCTCTCTCTCTCTCTCTCTCTCTCTCTCTCTCTCTCTCTCTCTCTCTCTCTCTCTCTCTCTCTCTCTCTCTCTCTCTCTCTCTCTCTCTCTCTCTCCTTCACGAATATATATATTAATTAAGATAAAATATTGATACAATTAAAAGTGAGCGAACACAAACAGAAGAGAATGTTCATTTAAATTTGTTACTGCAATGTTTTGATGAGGCCAGGCTGATGTTTAATTGTATTGCTAAATGTATGGCCTCGATGACATTTGTTGACCGTATAGGTGGTACTGGGAGGATGCTTTTGAAGATTGTGTGTTGGGTATTGGTCAAGAAAACGTGTCCTTCACCCCTTCCGCCAAGTACATCAGATATTCCCCTTCCCTTCAAACACAGCCTATCGTCCCTATGATTCCCTTGTCACAACTTGTAATAAAGTTGTTACATCTTATTATAATGTTTTTATGACTTATTAGAACGTTGTTACAACTTGCTATATTGCTTGTTACAATTGTTAGGTGTTAAACCGTGTTCGAACGTTGTAGTAACGTTCGAACAATTCAAACCCGCCAAAACGTCGTAGCTTTGGCGGGTTATAACTATTCTTATACATTTTCCTTAATTGAATCCCTCAAGCACATTAAATTAAATACGGTCTGTCACACGCGTGTACAAAAAATAAGTGTTCCTTCATCCAAGTCAGAAAGATTTATTCATTGTGTGAATAGCACGAGAATTAATTCTTGGAAAGCTAATTTTAACTGAGCGTTTTCTTTTGCCTTTTCCTCTCGTCACATCTATATATTTTCCCTTTGATGCTTTCACTTGCATGCGTTCGTTAGTTCACTAAGCTCACGACTGATTGGTTCTGGGTTTGTTTCCCGGGCAGCGCCAGATATTTGGACGCGTTTTCTAACACTCGATGCCTCTTTTCACCTAGTAGTAATTATGTAGGCTTCAGTATCGAAAGTTGAATCCTGGGGATGCAAAAGCCCTTATGTAAATAATGCTACACTTGGAGAAATTAGTGAGTTTCTCCCATATTATCCTACTGGCTTCGAGTTCTCTCCTGACAATTACTTTACCATACTGAGTGTCTTAATAACACAATAATTTATATTAAGAATAATCTCGATCAAGAAAGCTACACACGACGATTCAATTCACCATGTGCATCTTGATGGTCATTCTAAACTACCTGCGAATTATAGTAACTCCCAGGTTATTAATTTAAGCTATTATTTACCCTTTGATCTTGACCCATAAACCTATTACCTCATAATCAAAGCCAGCCATTCTTTGATGAGCAACAAGTAAGCACCCACCCCAAAGCTTCTCATGTAAATATGTGATGAAAGCAGCTGCGGCCACCGTCAAGGGAGCAACATCACTGCTTACGACAAGGAGACCCCAGTCTCCAGACCGCGAGTGAAGTGATAGTAGATATGCCTTGTGTCAGTGTCTTGTCAGAGCGCACCATGTTATTATTATGTTCAAGGGAGGAAAGCTAAGATAAAGGGTGAATGGGAGGGATAGAGAAAGGGTGAATGTTAGGGATAGAGATGTGGGGGAGGGATAGAGATGTGGGGGAGGGATATAGGGATAGATAATGGAAGTGATTCGGTGCTGGGAGAAATACTCAACAGATCTCTAACCTTGTCAATGGAGGACAGAAGAAAAATGTATATATGTTGGTTAGCAATGTAAGTTTGTGGCCACGTCTGTTAATGAAAATAATAATAATAATAATGATAATAATATTATTATTAAAATTGCCTGGGGTGTGTGTCTGGGAATTCCCAGGAATAGGTTCGAACCCTCATCACAGCTATGAATTGTCTCATTGATGCATCACGTTAGTGTGATTACTCTGTGAGTAATAATAATAATAATCCTACTGGACCTTGATGCTTGGGTCACTACAATGACTCCTTTCACTCTCCCCACAGTGAGGGTGGAAGGGGCTCATTGTACTGACATTGTTTCTTCATTAGTCTCCCCCACCTGTTAATGGATCTCTCTATCCACCTGTTAATGGATCTCTCTATCCACCTGGTAATGGATCTGTCTATCCACCTGTTAATGGATCTGTCTATCCACCTGTTAATGAATCTGTCTCTCCACCTGTTAATGGATCTGTCTATCCACCTGTTAATGGATCTGTCTCTCCACCTGTTAATGGATCTGTCTATCCACCTGTTAATGGATCTGTCTATCCACCTGTTAATGGATCTGTCCATCTGTTATTTAATTTATTTGTATTTGTTTTCATATTTATACTCTAAATATTTTTGTTATGTATTTGGCAGTCTGTACGTTAATGCTTCTTGAGATCTTGAGGTTATCTTGAGATGATTTCGGGGCTTAGCGTCCCCGCGGCCCGGTCCTCAACCAGGCCTCCTTTTTGTTACACACCTCACAGGAAGCAGCCCGTACCAGCTGTCTAACTCCCAGGTACCGATTTACTGCTAGGTAACAGGGGCATCAGGGTGAAAGAAAGATTTTGCCCATTTTGCCGCCGCCACCGGGGATCGAACCCGGAACCTCAGGACTACGAATCCGAAGCGCTGTCCACCCCGCTGTCATGCATGCCCCCAAAAAACATAAAGGGTTCGAGTTAAACCAGTGATAACTAATCTTTTTTTTTAGGGGGATTGATTAGAGGGTGGAAGGACGTAGGGTTATCTTGAGATGGTTATCTTGAGATGATTTCGGGGCTTAGTGTCCCCGCGGCCCGGTCCTCGACCAGGCCTCCACCCCCAGGAATCAGCCCGTGACAGCTGACTAACTCCCAGGTACCTGTTTACTGCTAGCTAACAGGGGAATCAGGGTGAAAGAAACTCTGTCCATTGTTTTCACGCCGGCGCTTAGGATGGAACCCGGGACCACAGGATCACGCGTAAAGTGTTCTGTCCGCTCAGCCACCGGCTCCCCTAAATGATTGGGATTATACAAATAAAGGGTACATGTAGTCTATGATGGGCAGAGATCACAAGTCAGAGTTAAAAGCAGTAAATGCAAACAAGGCCACCATGATTGTAGAAAGATGTACAGGTTTCGCAAGTGCTTGTGTAAATGCTTGACGAACCCTGGCCTCAGGTTCCACTGTACATAATCGCACATAAAACACTATTTAACCTAAAAAGCAAATTTATAATAACGCAATTCACAAACTGCAGGATTAACTCTTGTGTCAAAATATAAAAAAAGTTCGGAAGTATATACGAACTGATGACGCCTGACAAAGGCTTTAAAAAACGTACGCATTTGGAGCCATATATATATATATATATATATATATATATATATATATATATATATATATATATATATATATATATATATATATATATTAAAAGAAAATTGTAGTTATAAGGTAACATTTAAGGAAAATATTTGTATAAATATGGTATTACTGTGAGTCGTTAAGATGAAATTTTGGGAGAGGAGGTTAGAGAATAGGGAAAGGTACGTGAGGAAAGAAGGATAGAAGATTGAGGAAGGTCGGTGAGAGAGATGGAAGAGAGGGAATGGAGGGAAACAAAGTAAGAGGAAGTGGATAGGGAATATTGAAAAGTGAAGGGAGAAGGACAGAGGATAGTTGAAGGTATGTGAAGGGAGGAGGATAGTGACTGGGAAAGGGAGATGAGAAGGCGAGAGGGATGCTGGAGAGAGGGATGCTGGGGGAGGGATGCTGGGGGTGGAGGCGGCAGGGAGCAGAAGAGTGGCACTGTGCCAGAAACAAAACAAACATCACCAAGACAGTGCCAAGCCACCCTCGGGAGAATACCATCCTGCATGCCTGTCACATAAACGTAGATACGCTAATACCTCTTCCTCTACATAGATAAATACATTGAGAGATGGCAATCATATATACCCAGATACTCACACTCAGGTATACAGGAAACATTAACTCATGTACGAGCAAATATTTGCTGTCATGTATTCACATATATTCAGACTAATATATGTATTATTTTCTAAACTCTTAGGCATGTGATATTTCCCATGACTATTCTAAGTAGCCATCGTCTCAATGCAACACATCAATCACTTTAACTTAATACAGATTTCACAGTCTAATATTGACCAGACCACACACTAGAAAGTGAAGGGACGACGACGTTTCGGTCCGTCCTGGACCATTCTCACAATCGACTTGAGAATGGTCCAGGACGGACCGAAACGTCGTCGTCCCTTCACTTTCCAGTGTGGGGTTTGGTCAACATTTATTGTGACTCCTCGTCTTCACAGTCTAATATTATATGATCACATACTGGTTTCAGTTACATGTACATTTTAAATTTAACCGTGTAATGGGTTAAAATACGTTCATAGTCAGTCCCCCCCCACACACACACACACACTTCGTCCACAAGACGAAGCTTGAAAAAGTTCAGAGGTATGCCACTAGCTAGTCCTAGAACTAAGAGACATGAGTTACGAGGAAAGGCTGCAGGAAATTCACCTCACGACACTAGAAGACTGAAAATTAAGGGGAGACATGATCGCGACCAACAAAATTATCAGGGGAATTGGCAGGGTAGTTAAGGATAAACTGTTTAACACGGGTGGTACGCGAACAAGGGGACTCAGGTGGAAACTGAGTACGCAAATGAGCCACAGGGACGTTAGAAAGACCTTTTTCAGTGTCAGAGAAGTTAACGTGTGGAATGCATTAGGCAGTGATGTGGTGGAGGCTGACTCCATACACAATTTTAAATGTAGATATAATAGAGCCCAGTAGGCTCAGGAACCTGTACATCCGTTGTTTGACTGTTGAGAAGCGAGACCAAAGAGCCAGAGCTCAACCCCTGCAAGCACAAATAGGTGAGTTAAAATAGGTGAGTACACACACATTAGTTACTTCTCTCTTATCCCATAAGGATTTGGGTACTCGGTTTCCACCTATGTTCCCTTGTGCGAGTACCACCGGTGTTAAATAAAGTCTTTATCTACCCTGTCAATTCCCGTGAAAATTTTGTATGTGGCAATCATATCTCCCTTAACTCTTCTGTCTTCCAGCAGTGTGAGGTGCAATTCTTATAGCATTTCCTCGTAACTCCTGCCTCTTAGTTTTGGAACTAGTCTAGTGGCATATCTTTGAACCTTTTCCAGCTTCGTCTTGTGCTTGGCAAGATACGGACTCCATGTTGGAGCCGCATACCCCCGAAATGGTCTTGCATATACGCTATACAAGGTTCTAAATGATTCGTTACACAAATTTCTAAAGGCAGTTCTGTGTGTGTGTGTGTGTGTGTGTGTGCGTGTGCGTGTACACATACTGCGTTTCTGTGTATTTAGCAAAATGTAATTAGGGTATAATTAGCAGGTAATTTCACGGTATTAAATGGGATTACTGCATTCAGGATGTTCTCAGTTTAACACAAATGTTGAAATTCTGTTTTCTAATTTAATGTCCTTACAGCGATATTGTATTTTACCACTCGTGTGTTTTTATTATTAATATTCAAGCATTAAACAAATATCAACGTTTATGTTTCAGCTTTAAATATAGTTTATATTTTAAAATGTAAACTTAAATGAAAACTGTCTACTTAGGCTTCATTTAAGCTCAAATCTTTGTACTGTCACCCGTCCTGCCACTGTCCACACTAACCAGGACTTACCTGCTGTTTACTGTTCATTATATAAGGCTGGGATAGATATGTAGACCAGAGGATAGACAGAAGACTATTACCGCTCATGTGTTTAAGCAACGATTGAACAGTTGACCTGAGCCACGCCCCTGCGTCCAGCCGTTCAATCCCCGACCGTCCAAGTGGTTGGGCGCCATTCCTTCCCCCCGTCCCATCCCAAATCCTTATCCTGACCCCTTCCTAGTGCTATATTGTCGTAATGGCTTGGCACTTTCCCCTGATAGCTCCGTTCAATCATTGACTAAGCTAACCACCTTATTCTAGACTTGATACAAATTGCTAATTCATCAATTGGAAAACTAAAATTATTATAACAAGCCATAAGTAAACGTAAACTTCGGTACGTCAAATTCTAAAGTTTACCTATATGGTTTACCTTAAGGTTTGATCTCCCGCAAGCGGGTACACAACGTCTGGTGGGCTCATCAATCCATCAATCTCAATACATTTGTTTTCGAACGTCTCAAATACAATGAATAATTAAATAGCCGGTCATCAAAATCATTGTTTTATCTGCATCAGTTGGGTAGGTGAGGTTAGGTTAGGTGAGGTGAGGTTAGATTGGGTTAGGTTAGGTTAGGTAGGTGCTTGAGAAAATGTGATTCTGGTTAGGTTAGGACGTTACAATTGAGCACGTTGTGACAATTTTAGATAACAAGCCGGAATAAGTCGTCAATAGACTAGCAGCTATTGACGACCCTCCCCAGGATACAACCCCTCAACACCCCGATCGAGTCTGGGATCCTCTGTCGTGAGTCGAGAACGTTGACTACTGAGCTACAGAACCTGTAAGGTGTTTTTTTATGTGGGTGGGAAGGTTTTAACTAATTTGAATAAGTATACCTGAAATAATAGGTAATATCCTATTATCCAGACAAGAGTTCTGACAACCACTTTCTCGATCAGATATGAGTAGACCGTCAAATTTTGAGCTGAATGATATAAGAATGATATATGTGATTGATATATATAGGTTCATCCACGCTGCAAAAGCTGTGTGTGCATGTGACGGCCGTTGTCTGTCAAGTCCGCTACTTCCTGGCCAAGAAAGCTTTAACTACCGGCTCTAAGAAATGTTACCAGTTCCTTAAATTTCTCAGAAGGATTTCCTTGAGGTAAGCTTTTGATGCCGGGATCAGGATCTGGTTAGTGGGCGTTCACCTCTGCTTGCACCACCCGGTGGGGGTCTGTGTTGTTTTCTACAGTGATGGTTTGTGGGGGGTAATACATCAAGAAAATATACAGTGGAAAGAAAATATACGTCAAGTAACTATACAGGAAAAAATATACTTTTCGCTCAAACTATGTTAATGACATGAAAGGAATGAAAATTGTTGTCGTTCCGAGCTGTCTTGAACGCTCATGTCGTGTGAAGGAAAAGTGGTAGAGTCAATGTAGGGTATATAGGTATATATACAGCCTGCTCGGATGTGAACTGTCATTAGTTGATCTGTTCTTTCTGCTGAATCGTAGCGTTACGCCCGTTAGTGATGCTTCTCTTAACACGCGACGTCAGTGGTATAATGTTTACCATGTATCGTCAACGGTGACATGTGCCAATTTACTATTCTTTCTCTGCTCTACAACTGTTGTTATGACGTGTACCTGAATATGAAGCTCTGTTCCACAACCTGTACCTGGTCAGGGTAAGGTAAGGTCATTATCAGGGGAAAGGCACTGAGCCATTGCGACTATATAGCACTTGGAAGAGGAAAATGAGGATATATAAGGATTTAGGATAGAACGGGGGAAAGAGATGGTGCCCAACCACTTGGACAGTCAGGGATTGATCGCCGACCTGCAAGAAGGGAAACCGTCAGTCTACCGTCCAGTCCAAGTGGCCTGGTCAGCGTGTATGGTTGTGCACTGGTTCTTCGTTGTTGGTTGAGATCATTTCAGAGTCTTGTCGAGAGGTAACTAATCCTCTGAACTACCACCTGCGAGTGTAGGGTGCCATCCCATCGTTGTTCGACACTAAGACACGTTACCACTTGAACGAAACGTGCATTTCCAGACGGTTCCAGCCACCAATTAAAAGACGCCTTTGTTGCCATAACGTGATTGACTCAAGTTGCAATTAAAACGTAATAATATTCACAACTGTTGTCATTATCAGGAAACGAACGCCTTGCCAGCCACCATAACTTGACAAATTTGACGACACGACTTAATTAAACAGACTTATATTCCTTCCCGTGATGGAGCAGCATTTAGCTGCTGTTGTTGTTTAAGATTCGCTACCTGGAACAAAAAGTTCCAAGTAGCACGGGCTATGGTGACCACATGCATGGAGGTTTCCCCTCGTTCCCGTGCACTGGCCCCCGCACTCATCTGGTCCTCACTCATAATGGATCTTTGCCGATATTGGATTAACAACAACGTCGATTCCTCGCTAACATTCTATCCACGTCTTTTACGGGTCCTCACTTACATAGTCCAAGCTGGGTTTGGGTTCTCGCTAAGATGAGTCCTCTCTTATATGGTCTAAGCTGGCTTTGGGTTCTCGCTAAGATCGAGTCCTCTCTTATATGGTCTAAGCTGGCTTTGGGTTCTCGCTAAGATCGAGTCCTCTCTTATATGGTACAAGCTGGCTTTGGGTTCTCGCTAAGATCGAGTCCTCTCTTGTATGGTCTAAGCTGGCTTTGAGTTCTCGCTGAGATCGGGTCCTCACTGACTACAGGTCCTCGCTGAGTCGTGTGTAACATATTTTTTTTTTTTTTTTTTTTTTTTTTTTTTTGAGATATATACAAGAGTTGTTACATTCTTGTAGAGCCACTAGTACGCGTAGCGTTTCGGGCAAGTCCTTAATCCTATGGTCCCTGGAATACGATCCCCTGCCGCGAAGAATCGTTTTTTCATCCAAGTACACATTTTACTGTTGCGTTAAACAGAGGCTACAGTTAAGGAATTGCGCCCAGTAAATCCTCCCCGGCCAGGATACGAACCCATGACATAGCGCTCGCGGAACGCCAGGCGAGTGTCTTACCACTACACCACGGAGACTGTAATATGGTACGCGCATTACGCTCGCGTGTCGAGGCGTGATCTCAACGGCAGGCGAGCGAGCTTGCGAGGAAGCTTCAGTCATCAGCTTTATTACACTCAGACAATATAACTGCATCGGACCAGGTACCTCAGACAAGATATAATCAGCAAGACAGGGACAGCAGATAAAGTGATCAGGGACGTCAGGCAAGGTAGTCACAGCAAGCACTGGACCTCAGACCAAAGTCCAGGAACAGGCCAAGGACCTCAGACCAAAGTCCATGAACAGGCCAAGGACCTCAGACCAAGGTCCAAGAACAGGCCAAGGACCTCAGACCAAGGACCAAGAACAGGCCAAGGACCTCAGACCAAGGTCCAAGAACAGGCCAAGGACCTCAGACCAAAGTCCAAGAACAGGCCAAGGACCTCAGACCAAAGTCCAAGAACAGGCCAAGGACCAAGAACAGGCCAAGGACCTCAGACCAAGGACCAAGAACAGGCCAAGGACCTCAGACCAAAGTCCAAGAACAGGCCAAGGACCTCAGACCAAGGTCCAAGAACAGGCCAAGGACCTCAGACCAAGGACCAAGAACAGGCCAAGGACCGCAGTTAACCATAATAACCTCAAGAAAGGTAGCCACAACAGGTTGAAAACCTCAGAGGAGGAGGACACAGGTGACCATAACGATCCATAATAACCTCAATTAAGGTAAGCAAGGTGAACACAGTTGACCAGGATCACCTTAGGCAAGGAGATCACAGCAAGCTGACCACCTCCAAAAAAGATAGCTACATCGAACCGTGAAATGAAGGTAAAACGACTTGATAATGGCTGAGCTTTCAGGCTGATTGGCTACATGAGGACTGGAAGATGAGACAGGATGATTACAGCAGCTAGGACAGGGACCTGAGACATGATAGCTACAGCAGGGTAGACATGACGACTGTGTCTGAGCATGGACCAGACACAAGATACCTACATTATTTTCGTAACCGCATGCACAGAAAATCAAACAAGACTACAGCATAAGCACAGCAGAACAGACCACACGCTAGAAAGTGAAGGGACGACGACGTTTCGGTCCGTCCTGGACCATTCTCAAGTCGACCATTCTCGCAATTGACTTGAGAATGGTCCAGGACGGACCGAAACGTCGTCGTCCCTTCACTTTCTAGTGTGTGGTTTGATCAACATTTTTCAGCCACGTTATTGTGACTCCTCGTCTACACACAACAGAACACTTCCTTGGGCGGTCTCTGAACATCTTCCCGCCCAGCCAACGGGGTCTCCACCATCGGCAGTGTTCCTTGCAAGGTCGGGTCCCTTCGTCCCACTCCTGCAGTAGGCATAAGCTAGCCTCGGGGAAGAGCGAGACCGAGGTCCAAGACAGCGTGTAACGTGTGCGTGTGTCCCGCTCGGGGAAGTCATTACAGGGCCAGAGAACATCACCTGCTCTGCTAACCTGGTTATCTGAGCAGGAGGAGGAGGAGAACCAGGGCTTTGTGTGATGCCTTCACAACACATTACTCTAATAACACGAGAGATCACGAGAAGAGAGAGAGAGAGAGAGAGAGAGAGAGAGAGAGAGAGAGAGAGAGAGAGAGAGAGAGAGAGAGAGAGAGAGAGAATAGAGAGTAGTGGGAGATAAATTTGTGAGGAGTAATAGTAAAATAATGATAACATTAACAACAGTGTTAATAATATTACAACTAACGATATTAATAATTAAAATTAATAGTACTGTTTCTTACAGAGACATCAAGAATAGCCGTTACTTGTATATACCGCTTTGCGGTAGTAGTGGAGGAGGAGGTAGTGGTTGTGGTCATTTTGTGGAGGGGAAGGTGGTGGTAGTGGAGGTTGTGGACGTGGTAGTAGTGGATGTTGTGGTGGTGGTTGAGGTTGTAGAGGTAGTGGAGGTGGTTGATGTTTTGGAGATGTTGGTGGTAGTTTTGGTTTAGCTGCTACCACAGACAAGGCCTTACATGATGACCTAACCACACAACCAGTCTCCGTGGTGTAGTGGTAAGACACTCGCCTGGCGTTCCGCGAGCGCTATGTCATGGGTTCGTATCCTGGCCGGGGAGGATTTACTGGGCGCAATTCCTTAACTGTAGCCTCTGTTTAACGCAACAGTAAAATGAAAAATGAAAAAACGGATGGATGAAAAAACGATTCTTCGCGGCAGGGGATCGTATTCCAGGGACCATAGGATTAAGGACTTGCCCGAAACGCTACGCGTACTAGTGGCTGTACAAGAATGTAACAACTCTTGTATATATCTCAAAAAAAAAAAAAAAAAAAAAAAAAAAAAAAAAATCATAAGATGGAGAAACGACCACGTTTCGGTCCGTTCTGGACCATTACCAAGTAACACACACACACATGACTTGATAATGGTCCACGACGGACCGAAACGTCGTCGTTTCTCACTCTTCTCATGTGTGGTTTATCATCTTATCTTCAACCACGTCATTGTGATTCATCGTCTTCACGAGGCCGAACCTTAATACAGCGCCACTAACTAACATATTCATATTAACAAATCCTCAAATCTTGATGTGGATTCGAACCTATATGTTTGGATGTACCCAGACGCGCTCTAGTCAACTGTACCACGATACGGTAACAAATGATTAATTATTACCTACACAGTGAACAAATTCACTCTTGTTCATTTGTTCATTTGATATATCACGTTATTCTGATTTCTCTGCGTATATAGATATTCTTCTATAACCCATAGTCAGGGTTAGAGATCCGTTCTACTGAATATAGTACAATGAGTTGTTGAACATTTGAACACTGGTGATTTATGTGTTTATATATTACTAACCAGCAATCATATATTCCCATCTGTGTTAAATAGACGGGGTGAGAGTGGTAGTGGTTGTGAAAGTGAAGAAGTTGGTGGTGGTAGTGGTTGTGGTGGATGAGGTAGCATTCAATATGAGAAACAAAACTAATCAACTCGCTTTATATTTTGCATATTAATAACCTAAGGTTTATTACAATCGTTTAATTAAAACATTCTTCACGACTGTTATGGATAGAATGTTCCCAGTTGTTCCTAAATATGTATATGGGACAAGATATCTGGAATTACAGCTATGAAACAGTTTACCATTATATCTACTGTGTTTCTTGGATCATAAATGTAAAAGGGAAGGGAATTATCAGGGGAAAGCGACTATAAATGTCGAAAATATACATTTTTGTCATATTATTTCGTTGGCTCCTTATTGAATTGGGAACCAAAATGTCGATAGATGACTTGTTACTTTCAAGAGTATTTAATATATAATTTGTAGGTAAAAATGTAAATAATATAATACATAATGATGGTTAAACTTGTTAATAAACGCCCTAGAACCCGAACTAAGAATGTATCTGTATTATAAATCTTCTAATAAGTATTATGTCTAAAAATTCAAATACATTTTTCGTTCAAATGCCGTCAACCTAGAAATTTAAAGTTAGACCAAGAGAGAGAGAGAGAGAGAGAGAGAGAGAGAGAGAAGAGAGAGAGAGAAGAGAGAGAAAAGAGAGAGGAGAAAAAGAGAGAGAGAGAGCAGAAAAAGAGAGAGAGAGAGCAGAAAGAGAGAGAGAGAGAGCGAGAGAGCGAGGAGGAAGAAAAAAGAAAGAGAGAGAGGAGAAAGAGAGAGAGAGACAACTTAAAATAAACACTTAATACAAGGAAAAGCAATTGTATTACTTGTCTGGTATATTATCAGAATAAATTCAAAGGAAATTGAAACACCTGTGAAGTTTTAATTTAAAATATAATTAAAAAAATAACGCTACACCCCATTTTGTATTAAAAATAAATATGGTCGCTATAAATAAGGAAAAGTGAAAAGAAAATCCTAAGCATAGCGCCATAAAATCGGTTATAATGACCACATAAATATGACAAAATAATGCGTGAAAATATTATGATGACAGGAAATTGTTATTGAGTGTATTCCGCTTAATATTAGATAGTTATTACATTATATTCTCATTACAGCAGCAGTCGGTTATAACACTAAGATATGTATTTGTACCACTATGAATATAAGGAAGAAACACACGCACACACACACACACACACACACACACACACACACACACACACACACACACACACACACACACACACACAGTCTCCTGTTTAGATAGTAGTTTTTATAACTGTGCACCATAGTTAGGAGGAGCCGGTCGGCCGAGCGGACAGCACACTGCACTTGTGATCCTGTGGTCCCGGGTTCGATCCCGGGCGCCGGCGAGAAACAATGGGCAGAGTTTCTTTCACCCTATGCCCCCTGTTACCTAGCAGTAAAATAGGTACCTGGGTGTTAGTCAGCTGTCACGGGCTGCTTCCTGGGGGTGGAGGCCTGGTCGAGGGCCGGGCCGCGGGGACACTAAAGCCCCGAAATCATCTCAAGATAAGCATAGTGAAAAATTTGCCGTTCTAAGCAATTAGTAGAAATTTGTACTATTCACTTTATAGAGTCTGACAAAATAAAGCTAAAAACAAACTTAAATATTCCTATGCCTAGTATAGCACCCATATGTACAATATTAGGCCTCAGATATTGTGTATTAAGCCTAAGAAGGTTAGGTTAGGTTAGTTAATTTGGCTTTGTAACATAAGTAAAAAAATAATTTTTCGGTTTGTTCAACTCAATAGTGCCGATTTCTACTTTATAACTGGGTTGAACGTCGGTATATATATACTATTGTCTTCATCGTTACTATAAGTACTATCAAAACAGGCGGATGAGCTGCATGTACACACACACACACACACACATGGGCTCAGAGAATGAGCCCAACAATTCATGTAACTTGCTTAGCTAAATAAATTGTGGGGTTCAGTCCCTGAGCCCATTATGTGCCTCTGTAACCCTTTCCACTACCGCCCACAAGATGGGTATGGGGTGAATAATAAAGGAACTAACCCCCACACACACACATACACAGCTTCAAGTGTAAATATGATAGAGCCCAGAAGGCTCAGAAACTTGTACATTAGTTGATTGACAGTTGAGAGGCGGGACCAAAGAGCCAGAGCTCAACCCCCGCAAGCACAATTAGGTAAATTAGGTAAGTGCACACTACATGGTGTACCCGGCTGCACTCGGGTCCCTCTTTCCCCCCCCCCCTCCTCTCACCTATCTCTTCCTTCTACTCCTGTTAGAAAAAGACTTATTTCTAAATTTTCAAATAAGTTTTCAATTAATCTTGAAATTCTAAATATTTCAAATGCCTTCTTGTTTTAATGGAGATATAATATACTTTATATTATAAAGAGAAGGCTTTAATATGCGAATACAATTTAATACAATTTATTTTAGAGACGGAATTTATCGAGGAGTGTAAGACACTCAGAGGAGCACTTAAGGAGTGTAAGACACTCAGAGGAGCACTTAAGGAGTGTGAGACACTCAGAGGAGCACTTAAGGAGTGTAAGACACTCAGAGGAGCACTTAAGGAGTGTAAGACACTCAGAGGAGCACTTAAGGAGTGTAAGACACTCAGAGGAGCACTTAAGGAGTGTAAGACACTCAGAGGAGCACTTAAGGAGTGTAAGACACTCAGAGGAGCACTTAAGGAGTGTAAGACACTCAGAGGAGCACTTAAGGAGTGTAAGACACTCAGAGGAGCACTTAAGGAGTGTGAGACACTCAGAGGAGCACTTAAGGAGTGTAAGACACTCAGAGGAGCACTTAAGGAGTGTAAGACACTCGGAGGAGCACTTAAGGAGTGTGAGACACTCAGAGGAGCACTTAAGGAGTGTAAGACACTCAGAGGAACACTTAAGGAGTGTAAGACACTCAGAGGAGCACTTAAGGAGTGTGAGACACTCAGAGGAGCACTTAAGGAGTGTAAGACACTCAGAGGAACACTTAAGGAGTGTAAGACATTCAGAGGAGCACTTAAGGAGTGTAAGACACTCAGAGGAACACTTAAGGAGTGTAAGACACTCAGAGGAGCACTTAAGCAGTGTAAGACACTCAGAGGAGCACTTAAGGAGTGTAAGACACTCAGAGAAGCACTTAAGGAGTGTAAGACACTCAGAGGAGCACTTAAGGAGTGTAAGACACTCAGAGGAGCACTTAAGCAGTGTAAGACACTCAGAGGAGCACTTAAGGAGTGTAAGACATTCAGAGGAGCACTTAAGGAGTGTAAGACACTCAGAGGAACACTTAAGGAGTGTAAGACACTCAGAGGAGCACTTAAGCAGTGTAAGACACTCAGAGGAGCACTTAAGGAGTGTAAGACATTCAGAGGAGCACTTAAGGAGTGTAAGACACTCAGAGGAACACTTAAGGAGTGTAAGACACTCAGAGGAGCACTTAAGCAGTGTAAGACACTCAGAGGAGCACTTAAGGAGTGTAAGACACTCAGAGAAGCACTTAAGGAGTGTAAGACACTCAGAGGAACACTTAAGGAGTGTAAGACACTCAGAGGAGCACTTAAGCAGTGTAAGACACTCAGAGGAGCACTTAAGGAGTGTAAGACACTCAGAGAAGCACTTAAGGAGTGTAAGACACTCAGAGGAGCACTTAAGGAGTGTAAGACACTCAGAGAAGCACTTAAGGAGTGTAAGACACTCAGAGGAGCACTTAAGGAGTGTAAGACACTCAGAGGAGCACTTAAGCAGTGTAAGACACTCAGAGGAGCACTTAAGGAGTGTAAGACACTCAGAGAAGCACTTAAGGAGTGTAAGACACTCAGAGGAGCACTTAAGGAGTGTAAGACACTCAGAGGAGCACTTAAGGAGTGTAAGACACGCAGAGGAGCACTTAAGGAGTGTAAGACACGCAGAGGAGCACTTAAGGAGTGTAAGACACTCAGAGGAGCACTTAAGGAGTGTAAGACACTCAGAGGAGCACTTAAGGAGTGTAAGACACTCAGAGGAGCACTTAAGGAGTGTAAGACACTCAGAGGAACACTTAAGGAGTGTAAGACACTCAGAGGAGCACTTAAGGAGTGTAAGACACTCAGAGGAACACTTAAGGAGTGTAAGACACTCAGAGGAACACTTAAGGAGTGTAACACACTCAGAGAAACACTTGACAGTGATAATTGTCTTTGCAAGATATCCCGCCACTCTTCCTCTGGAGGCGAAGGCTGGGAGGAGGGAGGAGGAGGCGGAGGCTGGGAGGAAGGAGGAGGCGGAGGTTGGGAGGAAGGAGGAGGAGGCGGAGGCTGGGAGGAAGAAGGAGGAGGCGGAGGCTGGGAGGAAGGAGGAGGAGGCGGAGGCTGGGAGGAAGAAGGAGGAGGCGGAGGCTGGGAGGAAGAAGGAGGAGGCGGAGGTTGGGAGGAAGGAGGAGGAGGCGGAGGCTGGGAGGAAGAAGGAGGAGGCGGAGGTTGGGAGGAAGAAGGAGGAGGCAGAGGTTGGGAGGAAGGAGGAGGAGGCGGAGGCTGGGAGGAAGGAGGAGGAGGCGGAGGCTGGGAGGAAGGAGGAGGCGGAGGCTGGGAGGAAGGAGGAGGCGGAGGCTGGGAGGAAGAAGGAGGAGGCGGAGGCTGGGAGGAAGGAGGAGGCGGAGGCTGGGAGGAAGGAGGAGGCGGAGGCTGGGAGGAAGGAGGAGGCGGAGGCTGGGAGGAAGAAGGAGGAGGCGGAGGCTGGGAGGAAGAAGGAGGAGGCGGAGGTTGGGAGGAAGGAGGAGGCGGAGGCTGGGAGGAAGAAGGAGGAGGCGGGGGCTGGGAGGAAGAAGGAGGAGGCGGAGGCTGGGAGGAAGAAGGAGGAGGCGGAGGCTGGGAGGAAGAAGGAGGAGGCGGAGGCTGGGAGGAAGAAGGAGGAGGCGGAGGCTGGGAGGAAGAAGGAGGAGGCGGAGGCTGGGAGGAAGGAGGTGGAGGCGGAGGCTGGGAGGAAGAAGGAGGAGGCGGAGGCTGGGAGGAAGAAGGAGGAGGCGGAGGCTGGGAGGAAGAAGGAGGAGGCGGAGGCTGGGAGGAAGAAGGAGGAGGCGGAGGCTGGGAGGAAGGAGGAGGAGGCGGAGGCTGGGAGGAAGAAGGAGGAGGCGGAGGCTGGGAGGAAGAAGGAGGAGGCGGAGGCTGGGAGGAAGGAGGAGGCGGAGGCTGGGAGGAAGAAGGAGGAGGCGGAGGCTGGGAGGAAGAAGGAGGAGGCGGAGGGAGGATCAGAAGGGCCACTTTTCCTGGGTCTTGAATGAACTACAGAACTTGTTTTCAAGAATGAGAAAAAAAATAGAAGGGAATAAAGTCTCGGAGGGAAAATAAAATGGGAAGGAAGGAGAGGACAGGATAAAGAAACGGCAGTAAAAAAGGATATATAAAAAGCGAACAATGGAATTGGAGAAACAGATGAATAGAGGGAAAAGATTTAGAAAGCAAAAGAGATAAATGAGAAGGTATAAAGAATGAGAGAAGGGAATGACAAACACAAAAATAACATTGAGTTATAACAAGTCAGATTATTTCTACCCTGATTTTAAGAAGGATTTGAGACGACGGGAGACACGTACCTATCAACACGAGAACACATTAATATACTACATTGCAAAAGCAAGATTATTACAACAATATCAAGAACTTCATGAACAATGACGCAGGAAGTAGCTGTCGCTGCCGGAACGTTAAATAGACCTCAACATGCAATGAATTAAGCGGATAGAGTAGCTAGGAAGGTTCCCAGGACGGAATACCTTCCCAGTAATGATACAGTTCCATACACTTAAAAAAACAACTGAATAGTTCTCATTAACTCAAGTGGGGGGGGGGGGAAGGGGTTCAGGAGTCACCTGACTGTCAGTGCAGCAGACCAGCATTTCCCCTGCTACCTGTCAGCACAAAAGACTGAGAATTACTGGCTTACTCCTCCCTCAACAAAAGCTTGGTCGAAGAGATCCCGAGAGAAATTCAAAACCAAAAAAGTAACTCTCTCGACAGCTGGCGTGTTGTGTATCGTCTTCCCTGACGTGGGACCTGAGACGGAGGTGGGGATTACTTTTTTGGTACGTCCTCGCTCTTGTTACAGATTTGCACTTTGTCAGTTTTTTTGTTACGATTTTATATATTTGTGTACCATAAATTATTATAAAATGAGTTTTTTTTAATTAACATGCAACACTGCGAAACCCCTAAAGTTCTGTAAGTTTTTTCTGAGCTCAAAATGTTCATGGAAGTAGTAATGAGAAACTTGAAACTGACAAGCTAAACATATCTGAGGTTCGGTAGTAACAGCTGGGAGTCGAGGGCTGGACACAAAGACTTGTAGATGAACTTCTGGCGTTCCCCTCTAAGATAACTGCTCCTCGTCAATGTCGTTAAGACTGAGATAATAGCCTGTGTAAAGGGGAATATCAGCTGTTAAGCTCACTTTATCGTCAGCGGCTTGGGTTGTGTTGCAGCTGTCAGGTCAGCTCTGGTTGTGTGTTGCAGTGGTCGGGTCAGCACTGGTTGTGTGTTGCAGTGGTCGGGTCAGCTCTGGTTGTGTGTTGCAGTGGTCGGGTCAGCACTGGTTGTGTGTTGTAGTGGTCGGGTCAGCACTGGTTGTGTGTTGCAGTGGTCGGGTCAGCACTGGTTGTGTGTTGTAGTGGTCGGGTCAGCACTGGTTGTGTGTTGTAGTGGTCGGGTCAACACTGGCTGTGTGTTGCAGTGGTCAGGTCAACACTGGTTGTGTGTTGCAGTGGTCAGGTCAACACTGGTTGTGTGTTGCAGTGGTCGGGTCAGCACTGGTTGTGTGTTGTAGTGGTCGGGTCAGCACTGGTTGTGTGTTGTAGTGGTCGGGTCAACACTGGCTGTGTGTTGCAGTGGTCAGGTCAACACTGGTTGTGTGTTGCAGTGGTCGGGTCAGCACTGGTTGTGTGTTGCAGGAACACTGAACAGACACAATATGAATATCTGTCCATTAAGATCAGCACTAGAGGAAATTCTTAATACCTGAACAAGTTACGGAAATAGAAACAGTACAGGAAGAATGAGAGAAAGTAGAAGCAGGACAAGAGGGAGTCGAGAAAGTAGAAGCAGTACAAGAAGTACAGTAAACAGTACAAAAAAGGTAGCTGAAGTATAAGGAGTAGCTGAAGTATAAGGAGTAGCTGAAGCAAAAACCAGCACAGTTAAACTATCAAAGTATCAATATCACTTCAAAACCTAAGCTTTTACCCCCATTTTTATATTAAATTTTACCAATTCACTGAACAAAAACAAAGTTATAGAATGTGTCAATCGAGTCGTGTCAAATAAGGGCAACATCACCTCCCTACCCCAACCCAAAATAAAAAAGAATATATTGAACATTCCACAGCTCTGAGCCCACTCAATTCTTCCTCTATCCAATACGTCAGCCGGCTTCCCGATAGCTTGGCCTTTGATCTTGTAGTTATTTTATATTTCCCCGCATACATTCTGCTACTAGCGTCATGAATGGATTGATTTACATGTTTGCAAAAGGATTTTTTTCATCTCATTTCTAGGAGAATAAAGAGAGAGAGATTTAGGAATTATTCTTTAATTGTTATTACAGGATTAGTAACTTATACACATGCAAAAATTATTGTTATCATTATCTTTATCAAAATCATGATCTTTGTCTTCACCAGTAACTCACACCATCCTCATGATAAACACAATCATCACCATCCTCATCATAACCACAATCATCCATCATCCTCATCCTCTGCAAAGCCTGCAAAGTTCCTCATTTCGTCTCTCCTTGTGGTAGTTGGTCTTTTAAGGGATTTATTTCAAATCTCAAGTCTTCATTAAAGGATTTCATACGATAGATAAGGGATTACCTAGCTTTAGGTATGGGATTTAGCTCCCCAGATGACTCCAACCCCTTATCAGTAATATATATATATATATATATATATATATATATATATATATATATATATATATATATATATATATATATATATATATATAATATATAATGTCGTACCTAGTAGCCAGAACGCACTTCTCGGCCTACTATGCAAGGCCCGATTTTCCTAATAGGCCGAGTGATTTTCTTTATTTTCAATAACTTGTTTCCAATTAGTTCATTTGAATTATTATTATATTACATTAATAACATAAATTATTGACTTAATTGTGTTAGTTTAGATTAGGTTAAGATAGGTTAGGTTAGGTTAGGTAGGGTTGGTTAGGTTAGGTAGGGTTGGTTAGGTTCGGTCATATATCTACGTTAGTTTTAACTCAAATTTTAAAAAAAATTAACTCATACATAATAAAATGGATAGCTTTATCACTTCATAAGAATAAATTATTGAAAAATATATAAATTCAGGAAAACTTGGTTTATTAGGCAAATCGGGCCTTGCATAGTAGTCTGAGTACGACGTTCTGGCTACTAGGTACAACATATATATATATATATATATATATATATATATATATAATATATATATATATATATATATATATATATATATATATATATAAAATATATATATAATATATATTCTCCGGTTTCCTCCAGTTTGAAATTGCTGTCCTCTCTTGGTTGGGAATTTGCCACCCCAAGACAATCAACAGACAGTCCCACGACAACATCTCTCTCTCTCTCTCTCTCTCTCTCTCTGTCTCTCTCTCTCTCTCTCTCTCTCTCTCTCTCTCTCTCTCTCTCTCTCTCTCTCTCTCTTGCTCTTTCTCTCTCTCTCTCTCTCTCTCTCTCTCTCTCTCTCTCTCTCTCTCTCTCTCTCTCTCTCTCTCTCTCTCTCTCTCTCTCTCTCTGTCTCTCTCTCTCTCTCTCTCTCTCTCTCTCTCTCTCTCTCTCTCTCTCTCTCTCTCTCTCTCTCTCTCTTGCTCTCTCTCTCTCTCTCTCTCTCTCTCTCTCTCTCTCTCTCTCTCTCTCTCTCTCTCTCTCTCTCTCTCTCTCTCTCTCTCTCTCTCTCGTCTCGTTCTACGGCAGCGATCAATTCAGTTACAGAATTGGTCACCACTCGAGCACCTGTCACACAAACACACCATCGAGGTATGTTATATACGGCTGTGCTCCAGAAGAATTTTAACACGTAAAAGACTATTTTATATTGTTGGTTGTGGAGTAGGATGTTAGAGAATATATATATATATATATATATATATATATATATATATATATATATATATATATATATATATATATATATATATATATATATAATATGTTGTTAAATATGACCGAAAAAGTATGATTAATAATTCTAACACGAATTTTCTCAATATTTCTTATGTTTCTTTTTTACTGTTGATGGTAATTGAAAAGCCCTGTTGCTTATGCATTGTTAACAATGCACAAACAACAGGGCTCCATTAAGGAACATATAATCTCTTCCCACAATCAGACCATCACCAGAGAAGTCTTAACAAACAACACAGAAATCATCGATAGATACAGCGATAGCAGGCGGCTTGACATCTGCGAGGCACTACCCATCAAGAAGTCAACACCAGCAATCAACTAGCCAATTAATGCACAACTATATTCTACCCACTTCAAGACTCCGTACCAATATAGAAGCATCAAGAGCAAATATGGGCCAATAGGCCCTTTGCCGTTACTTCCATTCTTCCCTTTAAACTTACCCAATATTATACCCATTGTTTCGTGTTCTGTCTTGTGTTTTCACCTCATCCAAAACTGTTGTAACATATCACCTCACCCAAATGCAGGTATATAAAATGAAAGCCGTTTAAATTATAGCATAGTAGGACTCTGTTTAGTGTTTGCACGTTATAGTTTTGTGTGTGTGTAAACTAAACTCTTTGAAAATGTAATAAGTTATTACGAAACGCGTTCAAGTGTCGCGTCAGACTAGAAATAAAAATGAATTTTGGAGAATTGATTTTTCAATTACCATCTACAGTGAAAAGAAACATGAGAAATATTGAGAAAATTTGTGTTAGAATTATTAATCTTACTTTTTCGGTCATATTTAATAATATATATATATATATATATATATATATATATATATATATATATATATATATATATATATATATATATATATATATATACATATATATATATATAATATATGTTTAAAATAGGGAAGGGAGCCTACCTCTGGCTGGAAGAAGGGAACCCTTAGCCTCGGAGGAAACCACACAACGCATTAGAGGGAATGTTTAGATCCCCTCCAATACAGTTTTTTTTTTCTTTATTGTATATACTTAAAGGTTACAAGATGTACACTTGTTGATGCAAAGAGTGCTCAAAGGTTGTGGATCTCTTGAAGCTCCTCCGCTTCCGGACAGGAACCGAGGATGCAGCAGGCGTTTCCCCTCTAGATCGCCACACTGAGGCGCTGAAACAAAAAACTGGCAGCTCTTGGGTCTCTGGTGACGTCAATGAGCTTGGAGCCTAATTCCTTGAGAAATCTCAAGGCACTCTTGGCCCAGGGGCCGTGCGTCTCAGACGCTATGGGAACAAAGGTGTATTGACCTTCCAATCGCCTCTGTTTGACTGATTTTGCTATTTCCCTGTGGTTGGCCGCCCCACCTGCTTGATCAGCACCGAAGTGTACATAGGTGTCAGCCAGGGAGGCTACACATGTGTAGTCCCACACCAACTGGTTGCCCCCTTTCCAGGAGTATATGGTGATGCCATCAGGGCGAAGTGCGGGGAAATCTGGGTTTTGGTCCCCTAAGATGCGAGGTTCTCTCACCGCTGGGCACTGAACTGAGGCGAGACTTCTCTTTATGATGTCATTGACCTCGTTGTGTCTTGCATGCCAGCCCTTTGTGCTTCCGCAATGCAACCCATGCAGTACATATTAGTGTGCTTCCACTCTGTTGCAAATACACTTGTATTCAGTGTGAATTGGGGCACCAAGGCGGAGGGCCACTGCTATACGAAGGGATTCTGGATCTAGGCACGTGCCCATTGCTGACATGGGTACTGCCAGGAGGAAGTCTCCTGCATGGGGGGCACGCACTGCTCTGAGGCGGGCTTTCTCCTTGTCTGATGTTGCGGCGCTGAGCAAGGCATCAGCTCTTGTTTCTACTAGTGGGTGGTCCCAGCTGGACTGTTTGTGTTTTTTATGGTTCTATGATGGGTGCTGGGGCTGCAAGAGCTTCCCACTGATTTGAACTATATTTTATTATATAGATATGCAACTATATATGCAAATATTTATTTTAGGGCCAACGTGGTTTAACGTGGGCCAGTGTTTACCGTCGACCAATTTGTATTTCAAATTATCGAGGTTTATCTGTATGGTGCTTTAGTTGACCGTTTGTAACATTCAATAAACAATAATTTTATATAGGCATAGGTAGTGCAGAGATTTATATTTGAACGCTTAGACTCGTATTTAGTTGAAGTCGAATATTCTTGCTCGTTAATGTGGTGTGCAGGAAACAGTAGTCACCATTACAGAAGACATTTCGAGTAGTGTCCATCTTTCGTTCCTTCGGTTATTTGCTCTCACTGTTCAGTAAATTTACTGAATTGTGAGAAATATTATTTGTTTAAAACCTTATTGACAGCTGCAAAATTGTGATGACCAAAGCACACACACCAGGAGATGAAGAAACGATGTTTCGGTCCGTCCTGGACCATAATCTAACACACGACTTGATAATGGTCCGGGACGGACCGAAACGTCGTCGTCTTTTCATCTTCTGGTGTGTGGTCTGGTCATCATATCTTCAGCCACGTTATTGTGACTCATCGTCTTAGAAACTGTCGTCAATAAAACTAACCGCTGGATGGTCTTAAAGGTTGTATTCTCTTTCACATTCGAATCCTTTGTTTTTGTCATTGATATCCCAGTTCCTTGTTATCATGTCTCCTTCCTCGTACAATATAGTCATGTATTGGCTTACTCTTCTCTCATAGTTATCTTATCGTTATCCCTTGTTTTTTATTAAATTGTAAGCTTCTCTCCCTCTCTCTCCTCGCCAAAACATTCCGCCAGCTTAGCCAGTATATTTGATTAATCATCGCCTGGTGTACAGAATCAATTCATCGTATATCAACAGCAGCGTCTCTGGCCAGGGTCTCCGCGGCCAGTAGAACAAACTGCTCAACACCCAGCAGCTGTGGCAGAGTCCTTCAGTGGCCTGTAGGTCTGGCCCTGCTCGGCCATCATCCAATCTGGCCCCGCTTCCAGTGTTGTCACTCCAATAACGTGAGCAGAGTGATGCCAGTCCACGACCCTGACGCACGTGTATCTCTTGTTGTATGCGTCGCTCATTCATACAGCTAAGACGCACGTGAAGAAGTACCAGTTTATGCATTGGGATATTTTTAGAGGTGAGGCGAGGAATAAAATGGGAGGGGAAGGGGGTGGGATCCGAGAAGGTGAGAAGAGTTTGAAGGATTGAGAGGAGAGCGATGCTTGGAGTACTCTGACCTTGCAGGGTTGTTAGCGTGGTGGTTTTAATAAAAGCACTTACCTACTTAAGAGATACGTAATGTTTACCTGGATCGTTAACGAGTTGCGAGCTTGTCCCCACCCCCTAGGTTATCATTGTTAAGAGCGACCTCGAAGCACCTTACTCGAGCTCTTAAGAAATTTTGAAAATATAGGCAAAGCTGCTGCAGCTTCTCTCTCTTTCTTCATCCTGTCCTGAAGAAATATTCCTTTGCATCTTAATACATTTAGAGTTTATTTCTTATTTTTATCGGTTGGATCAATTTTTTTCGTGTTCCATCCGTTTAAGCGAACTTCTGTCGCTTAATCGCTCTGGCTACGGGATCCAGTAAGTTCAGTAGAAGTTAGGTTTCAACTCTTTTTACCCTGTCGTAGCTCAGTCGATTAAGGTCGTGTCTGGGATGCTCCCGGACGCAGGTTCGAATCCTCGTCACGGCCCTTGTGGATTTGTTCATTTAATGCATCACGTTAGTGTGATCTCTGTGTGTAACCTGTGCATTGTTTACAGCCTCCGTCGTGTGTGTGTGTGTCCGCCTGGATCTCTGTTACTGTTCTTTTGATCTTTCCTGTTCCTTAATTCCTTCAGCCATCATTGTTTTTCCTCTCTAATAGCTGGCTACATCTTCTTGGTGCTTTCTGCAAAGTGGCAGCTTATATATAGCCACTTCCTGTGTGTGCGTGCGTGCGTGTGAGTGAGTGCGTCCGTGCGTGTGAGTGAGTGCATGCGTGCGTGCTCCACAGGCCACCTCGCTGTTTAGGATATCCGCATTTGCGACGACAGGTGTTGTGGTGTACAAGTGTCCTGCCCTCCTCTCCTGTGCTCTACGGGCTCGCCATAGCCCGTGCTACATGGACACTTCGTTCTGAGTAGATAAATCTAAAACAACAACAATCTCCTGAGCTTGTGTTCCTCTCTCTCATAATGACAAGGAAAATATAAATTCCGTGACTAACAATAATATTGCCTGATGCGCATATATTTATTCATGTGCAAGAAGATATTATGGATTGCTATATATAACAATATATATAAATTGGATTGAAGTGTATATAAAGATATGTGTGAAGTGTATATGAAGAAGATATAATGGATTGAGTGTATATGTAGGTGGGTGTGTAATATAGTATTACTTACAAAAGTAATCTGTTCATTTGAGTATTTATGAACTGAAAGAAGTTTCTGTTAAACGAGATTTAAGATTTACTGCACTACATTTAGCGGGTTTTAACCTTTCTTGTAGAGAATTTCGTTGGCTGGGTTGTTTATACGAATTTACTTTTAACCCGACCTTAATTACCTTTTAACGTATGGTTGTTCCGTGAGGACCACCTGTCCGGGTCATCTGATTCCTGCCAATTGTCAATACAGTGGTGATGGAGGGGGGGGGGGGACAAGGTGACAAGGAAGTTGTTAAACTTACTTAACAACTTCGTCGACCTATTTCGACGAAAGGTAATCACTTTCAGAACATACGTCAACTTTATTGAGTTCAAAGATAAGAGTCAAACGCATTTCATTCACCTGCAGCTTGTACTCTTAACTCCCTAAATCATCATACTCAAATTAGCTAACCTGACCTTACCTAGGGCGAATTATGGCTAGGTGAATGCCCACTGCAGACTCATATTCCTTGATACTCACCTGCTCACCTAAGTTTTACTCACCCTAGTTGTGCTTGAGGAGGTTTGAGCTTCGGTTCATTGGTCCAGCCTCTCAGTTGTCAATCAACTGGTATACAGACGTACGTATCTGTATACCATTTGAACGTGTGGTATACAGACGAACGTTGGTGCATACAGACGAAGGTTTTCAATGCTGAATGCAATCGAACCTTCCTGATTATTGAGTCGGAACCCGTGACTGGGAGGCTGCCTGATCTGTATAAGGAATGAAACACACTTGGATCGGCTGAACGATTTGAGAATAGGCATTCATAGTCGGAGGAAGAGCTCAGGGAGGCGTGTAACGCCGTCACTATGTTGGCTCCTCCTCCTCCTTCCTGCCCACTCACTCACTGTAATGTACACAACACCTCATCTTTAGATCTCTAACAATATTGCTCTGCAACATCCTCTCTTCCCTCAGTGAGAGAGAGAGAGGGAGACGTGACGAAGAGAAGAGATAGAGAAGAGATAGAGTAGAGACAGAGAGAGAGGGAAAGGGTATGTGTGTGAGGGGGGAGGGGAGAAAGTGGGAAAGGAAAGGAGAGTGATTTTAACTTCACAAGATTCTCATCCATTGACTTAGTCTAAGACTGGACAGAGAGGGAGAGATATACAGAGACACACAAAGACAGGCATAGAAAGAAAGATTGACAAAGAGAGAAGAGAGGAGGGAGAGGTACCTGCCCCTGGGAAAGTCTATCCTGGCAACATCTGTATGTATGACCACGTCTGTGGTAGAAAATAATACTAATCGAAACACACCTGACAACACCTGTCCTGGCTACACCTGTTCTGTACGTGTACAGTCTTCGTCTCGTCCCTCCGGCAGGTATAAGCTGCCTGGATCGCCTCCAAAGCCGGCACAAATACAGTCTTAATTCCTGGGTGAACAACAACTCTCTCAGGGGGGACACGTTCACCTGTTTCTTACACCTGCAACACAGCAGCGTACAGTTTCATACATCTGTCTATAACAAATCTACACTCTCACACATCTGTCTTTAACAGTCTAAGTCTTCAAACACCTGCCTACACTAGTTTGCATCTTCACAAGCTTCCCCCACACCAGCCAACACCGTCACACACGTGACTACAATGTGCGGGTGGTTATCTTGAGATTATCTTGAGATGATTTCGGGGCTTTTTAGTGTCCCCGAGGCCCGGTCCTCGACCAGGCCTCCACCCCCAGGAAGCAGCCCGTGACAGCTGACTAACACCCAGGTACCTATTTTACTGCTAGGTAACAGGGGCATAGGGTGAAAGAAACTCTGCCCATTGTTTCTCGCCGGCGCCTGGGATCGAACCCAGGACCACAGGATCACAAGTCCAGCGTGCTGTCCGCTCGGCCGACCGGCTCCCTGGCCTGGGTGCCTACTAATATCTGCTTATTGGGACGTAATGTTTGTAATTTGCAACAAAAACATCACAAGGTGACATCTCACGTGTGTCTACTGGTCCATCCTGATCATCATGTTTATGAGTCCCTGTGTAGCGCATCTGTGAGCCATCCTGTCTATCCTGTCCTTGCCACCCTGTCTATCCTGTCCTTGCCACCCTGTCTATCCTGTCCTTGCCACCCTGTCTATCCTGTCCTTGCCACCACCTCTGTATTCAGTCTCGGCCATCCTGTCTATCCTCCCTCTCAGCTACCCCTGTCTATCCTGTCTTTCAGTCACTCCTGAAAAAATACCTTTTGTATCTTTGTAAGGATCTGAATCCAAAGTCCCTGGAATAATACGAAGCTTTTGTTAGAATTTATAATAAAACATGACGGAGAGAAACGCAGTATCGAAAAAGATTGGTGGCAGCATTATTTGGGGGAATTTATTGAACATGGAGGAGGGGGGAAAAGCAGGGGAGAGATGGAGAGACAGGGAGATGCATAAAGAGAAGCAGGAAGAAGCGAAAAAGAGAGGCAGGGAGAGATTGTGAGAGGCAAGGAGAAGCGGAAAGAGAGCAAGGCGAGATTGGGAGATAGGGAGGGAAGGAGGAAATAAAGCAGAATAAGCAAGAAAGAGAAGCAATAAAAGACAGAAAATGAGACAGGGAGAGGGGAAGAACAAGAAAGAGAAGTGGGTAAAAGCGCAGAGAGGTGTAAGGAGAAGGGGGAGAGGAAGGAACACAAGGCGAAACAGTCGTCCCCGGACACAGGAAAGCAAAACTGTGTTGTGTTCGTTTGAGGGAACTGAGCTAGAATGGCCACGCAGCAACTGACAGAGGAATCAATTTAAGAAATATCTAACTCCAAAAGACGTGTGAAGATTTACAAGGGTGAAGGCGAAGTGGACATAGGTGAGATTATTTATTATTAACATCTTTATTGACAAAATTAATTACAATCTTGCCTAATCTGAGGATTTTGATAGTCTTATTAAAGTGAGGATAATGCTGGTATTCACTGTCAGGCAGGACATACCAGCATTATCCTCACTTTTGGTAGGTGAGAGAAGCTATTACGAAGCGTGGGCTGACCTACACAATATCCTCGTCTGATCTTGGAGGGAGAAATCTGTGGTACTGGATGAAATCTAAAATAAAAAACTCCCGGAGGACAACAGTACCTTCTCCGGGTAGTGAAAAGGGTACAGTGACAAATTGCCTTGTCCATAAAAACAAAAATAAAAAAACTAGGATGAGAGGGAAGGGTAGGGAAGAGGGGTTTGGAAAATTATATGTGGTAGGAGTGGTGGGAGACAGAGCAGCGATTAATGAGACCTCTGGAGGTGTGTGGACCATATTGTTTTTAATTTGGGGTCGACAGACAACAAAATGGTGAAATGTGAGTGTTCTGTATGCAGGGCTCTTGAGTTTGACAAGATTTATCGTGCAACGTTTTAGGTCAGAGGTGAGAGACGCTTGTTCCTTGTGTTTGGAAGCGAGGATAAACCCCCCACCCAGCGTCCCAGAAAGAGGTATGAATCTGTGCTAACTTCCACATATCCACAAAATTTAGATTAACGCCGCAAAATTGGAACATAAATTTGAAGCTTAGAAAACGAGAGTCATCTAAAGAGGAAGATTATCAAAGACGGAATGTAAACTAGTTATTAGGGAAAGCAAAGCTCACTGGGAAAAGGGGGCATGAACTCCCCTGGATTGCAGTAGCCACTGGAAAAGTGTGTCCACAGTGGTGAACACTAATGACTGCTTACCGAGCGCTAATTACTGAACGTCCAAAGAAAATGAGACCCCACTGGAGAGAAATATTGACAGGGGGGAGCAATATCTACCAAGTGGGATGAGATCCTCCATGGAGAAGTGGTCACTGGGAGGAATATCCACTTGGGAAAATTATTAACGAGTTGATTGTTATGGACAATCAAGCGTCGTAGCCCAGCGTCGTAGCACGGAGCTGTGACGGCCACGCCATCTGTGAGTCAGCTCCCGAAACCCCCTCCAAATGGACAACGCCATCTAGCGAGGGCGGGATATACCGGCCACAGGGGCTTGTTTCCCGTCTTAATCAGCTCGTGACATAGCTGCTGCTGACCTCTGGTGAGGTGGCGCTTAGACAGCAACACCATCTATGGAGTGGATAGGTGGACGTTTGTGTCTAAGCCTGTAAGTGAGGTGCCCTAGAGTGTAACCAGTACTAATGACGTGTCTGATTACAGAGTCGACCTGGGACTGCTGTATCGGACGATGGGGCAGTCTACCCAAGGCAGCCAAAGTCTCTCCACGTGTTTTCTGCAGAAGCTGTGAGTCACCCCCGGACGAACACTGTTGAGAGTGTTAGCCTGCCTGTGACGTGGCAGTACCAGGAATCGTCTTATCTGGGGGTTGGCTGGTGGAAGAGACTAGCCACTGTGGTGCGGAGAGAGGAGAGTGATCTGCGGAATCACACGAGGCTCCTGCCTAGGGCTCGCAACCCTGGTATCGGTCGTGGAGTGGCCTACACAGCGGAGCTGATTCGGAACCTGCCAGCTACAGGCTGGATTTGTGGTTGAAGGCCTCCATGACGGTGCACCCAGTGGGACTGTGATTTGGCTGGCCTGTGGCCAGGGTAGATTCGCTGAGAGAATCAAAAGATTCATCGTGGGCCACGAAGAAGAGAACCAGGGCTACTCATCTTGAGCACCGTGGAGCATCCTGTGTCTTCAGAGGAAGACTAATCTGTATATAATAAGTGTAGTTATAGCAACCCCGCAGTGTGACTGTGATATATTTATTTATGGTGGTGGTAGCAATATATATACAAAAGCAGTGCATTTGTATCCCTTCCCCTTTAATTTACTTGCGTTACGGAACACACCCCTTGAAAGCCACTACTAACTTGGGGCCGGATACCCAAACTCTAATAACATCAGAGAAGAACCCAGTTGTGACCCAATAGGGCCGTAACATTGATGTGATACACCATCACACTGGAAACATGTATCTCAAGGTCCTGCATGGCCTCGCTCTGAGGGTACAGAGTACACACACATTAAGTTCTTCAGTAATAACTAGTTACCGATTCTGTTTATCGGAGCTGTGACAGTGGGGTGTGGCATAGACTTACCAGCTGTGACAGTGTGGTGTGGCATAGACTTACCAGCTGTGACAGTGTGGTGTGGCATAGACTCATCAGCTGTAACAGCATATCGTGTTACAAAGACTCACCAGCTGTGAGAGCATATCGGGGCACAGAGACTCGCCAGCTGTGACAATGCTGGGAAGCACAGAAGCATAGAAGTATAGAATACAGGGAAGATAACCTTCACAGCGCTCTATATAACAGATATTGTGTCGCCAGCACAGGAAGGTTCATCACGCTCTAGTGCTGGGAATCATCATGAATGTTGCATATTCGTTGCCATCGCATTTGAAAAAAATACCAATATAGAAATACGTGTGTGTGTGTACTCACCTAGTTGTACTCACCTAGTTGTGTTTGCGGGGGTTGAGCTTTGGCTCTTTGGTCCCGCCTCTCAACTGTCAGTCAACTGGTGTACAGATTCCTGAGCCTATTGGGCTCTATCATATCTACATTTGAAACTGTGTATGGAGTCAGCCTCCACCACAACACTAATTAATGCATTCCATTTGTTAACTACCCTGGCACTGAAAAAAATATTTCTAACGTCTCTGTGGCTCATCTGGTACTAAGTTTTCACCTGTGTCCCCTTGTTCGTATTCCACCCGCGCTAAAGAGTTTGTCTTTGTCCACCCTGTCAATTCCCCTGAGAATTTTGTAGGTGTTTATCATGTCTCCCCTTACTCTTCTGTTTTCCAAGGTTGTGAGGTTCAACTCCCTTAGCCTTTCCTCGTAGCTTATTCCTCTCAGTTCTGGGACCAGTCTGGTGGCATACCCCTGAATCTTCTCTAACTTCGTCTTGTGTTTAACTAGGTATGGACTGCAGGCTGGAGCTGCATACTCCAGGATTGGTCTTACATAAGATGTATTCAGGGTCCTGAACTATTGTGTGTGTGTGTGTGTGTGTGTGTGTGTGGGTGTTTGACTAAGTTAAAATACCACGCTGTTGAAAGACAGAAGCAAAATTCCTTCCGGTCCTCTCATGGACCATACTAAAGTACTTTTGAGCCTCAACAGTTTGGGCGGTGCCCTTGGAATGTTGGTGGAGAAGTCGTGAAGTGACAGAGTGAGACTATTGTCCTAAGGTCTCGAAGGAATTTTATCCGGATTTGGAAGATAACGTAAGAGTTTTGGGACGGGTCGGGCAGGAATCTTGAAGTGCAGCAGAAGCATTTTTTGTGGCTGGGTTTGGTGTCTGTGGTGTGGGAGCTCTATGAACCGGCCACATACATCCGGCCCTCCACGTTATCCGGCCGGTCTCGGGATTTATGTGGCCGGTTTTTAGTGGGCCATCACCGAGTCTTTACGACATATGGAACTCTCAGCCGGTACGGATTGTTGTCAGACACATGCGTGATTGTCATCGGACTTAGTATGATTGTCATTGGACGTAGTCAAAGGGGGTTTATTATCGGATACAGTGGGCTATTGTCAGACTTAATGGAATTGTTGCCGGCCGCAGTGATTGTTCCCGGCCACAATGGGATTGTTTCCCGGTCGCAGTGGGATTATTATCAGTCACAATGTGTCTCTTGCCCATTCACAGAGGGATTGTTGCCGGCTCCAACGGGATTGTTGTGTGGCCACTGTGGGATTATAAAAGAAAAACAATTGTCCAAGACTCATTGCGATGTTCAGAGGACTAAGAGCAGCAGAATAAGAGAGAGAGAGAGAGAGAGAGAGAGAGAGAGAGAGAGAGAGAGAGAGAGAGAGAGAGAGAGAGAGAGAGAGAGAGAGAGAGACCTGACAAATGTCCACTCCATTAGCTAGAGATTAAAAGCCTCACTAGGGACTACTGAACTGATGGAAGGGCTTAGTGTGCACTCAAACACCTTTCCGTCTAGTGGAGACACTGTCACGTGGTAGATGGTCCTATTGATCCCAGTGAGGCACTGTCACGTGGTAGATGGTCCTATTGATCCCAGTGAGGCACTGTCACGTGGTAGATGGTCCTATTGATCCCAGTGAGGCTCTGTTACGTGGTAGATGGTTCTATTGATCCCAGTGAGGCACTGTCACGTGGTAGATGGTCCTATTGATCCTAGTGAGGTACTGTCACGTGGTAGATGGTCCTATTGATCCCAGTGAGGCTCTGTCACGTGGTAGATGGTCCTATTGATCCCAGTGAGGCTCTGTCACGTGGTAGATGCTCCTATTGATCCCAGTGAGGCACTGTCACGTGGTAGATGGTCCTATTGATCCCAGTGAGGCTCTGTCACGTGGTAGATGGTCCTATTGATCCCAGTGAGGCACTGTCACGTGGTAGATGGTTCTACTGAGACGGGTGAAGCACTGGTCTCATCACTGGCCCGGGAATACCGTAGTAATGTATGTTAATAAAAAAAGGGAACTCTGTATCCTTTGCTCCGTGTGGTGATGGAACATTTGTGGTGGGAGAGATGTGCACAATTGTGAGAGTCAAGCTTGCACGCCGTAAGTGTAATCAGCATGAGATATGTCAACACCAAAGATGCGATGACGTAATTGTAATCAACAAGAGATACGTGAACACTAAATATAATGAACAACAGATACGTAAACACTACGTATCTCTTGTTGATTATATTTAGTGTTTACGTATCTCTTGTTGATTATATTTAGTGTTTACGTATCTCTTGTTGATTATATTTAGTGTTTACGTATCTCTTGTTGATTATATTTAGTGTTTACGTATCTCTTGTTGATTATATTTAGTGTTTACGTATCTCTTGTTGATTATATTTAAACACTAAATATTATCAACAATAGATACGTAAACACTAAATATAATCAACAAGAGATACGTGAACACTATTAAGGGCAATAGTCATTCCCATACCACCTATTGGGTGGCTTAATCTTCATCAATCAATGGTAAACACTACCGGTAATCAATGTGTAAATAAGGGGTTGTCTGTAAAGTGTCCATTATATATGTGGAAAGTTATGAAACATATATAACAACGTTGACGGTGTCCCCCCACCCACTGTGACCTTGACAACTGGGCAGAATTCCGCTGGAAAATATTATTTCCTGTCCCCTTGTTGCTAGAACGCCAGCAACATCATGTTTGTATTTGTGCTCACTTACTTGTGCCTGCAGGGTCGAGCGTTGGCTCTTGGATCCCGCCTAAGGCGCGCGTGTGTGTGTGTTGTGTGTGTGTGTGTGATTTTTTTCCTGGGAGGAGTACTCACACATGCTCAGCGTTGGGCGCCATTCACACTCTCAGCGCTGGGCACCATTCTCACTTAGTCTCAGCCCTGGCCAGCTTTCTCACTCGCTCCCAGCGCCAGGCACAGTACTCTGACGCCCAGCTTTGAGCAGCCTATTAGCTCACTCCCAGCTCAGGGCTGAGTATTCACTCTCAGCCCCTGAGCTGACTGTTGGCTCACTCCCAGGACCCCACCGTCTGCCTTAATGGTCCTATGCACGAAGCTGCTTCATCACAGCACGCACGAGGGTTTAGCCAGTTGGTTGCATAAAGGCTATAGAAGGTAATATTGCAAATGTGATGCATACGATACTTTGATGATTGTTGCATGGCTGGGAGGAGGGGGATATTAGATTGCAGTCCAGTACAGTTGGTGGAGGTCGTTTTGAAGAGAATGATGGTTATTGGGGAATGGTTTTTGTGAAATGAAGGTGGTTGTGGTGGTTAAGGCTCCATTGGGGGTGATAGCGATGTTGGTGGTTGTGATGGTGGTGATAATAGCGATGATGGTGGTGGTGGTGATGGTGGTGTCGATGTTGGTTGAAGTAGTGGTAACGATAATATTGGTGGTGACGATCGAGATGGGGAAATAAGTAACTTATTTGTCTTAGATACAAAGCCTTAAGTAATTAATAGAACTATTAATTCCTGGCCTTACTACACTGACCCTCTACACTTGTCCTTCACTACACTGACCAGCTACACCTGGCCTTACTACACTGACCATCTACACCTGGCCTTCACTACACTGACCATCTACACCTGGCCTTCACTACACTGACCATCTACACCTGGCCTTCACTACACTGACCAACTACACCTGGCCTTCACTACACTGACCATCTACACCTGGCCTTCACTACACTGACCAACTACACCTGGCCTTCACTATACTGACCATCTACACCTGGCCTTCACTACACTGACCATCTACACCTGGCCTTCACTATACTGACCATCTACACCTGGCCTTCACTACACTGACCATCTACACCTGGCCTTCACTATACTGACCATCTACACCTGGCCTTCACTACACTGACCATCTACACCTGGCCTTCACTACACTGACCATCTACACCTGGCCTTCACTACACTGACCAACTACACCTGGCCTTCACTACACTGACCATCTACACCTGGCCTTCACTACACTGACCAACTACACCTGGCCTTCACTACACTGACCATCTACACCTGGCCTTCACTACACTGACCATCTACACCTGGCCTTCACTACACTGACCATCTACACCTGGCCTTCACTACACTGACCATCTACACCTGGCCTTCACTATACTGACCAGCTACACCTGGCCTTCACTACACTGACCATCTACACCTGGCCTTCACTACACTGACCAGCTACACCTGGCCTTCACTACACTGACCATCTACACCTGGCCTTCACTACACTGACCATCTACACCTGGCCTTCACTACACTGACCATCTACACCTGGCCTTCACTACACTGACCATCTACACCTGGCCTTCACTACACTGACCATCTACACCTGGCCTTCACTATACTGACCAGCTACACCTGGCCTTCACTACACTGACCATCTACACCTGGCCTTCACTACACTGACCAGCTACACCTGGCCTTCACTACACTGACCATCTACACCTGGCCTTCACTACACTGACCAGCTACACCTGGCCTTCACTACACTGACCATCTACACCTGGCCTTCACTACACTGACCAGCTACACCTGGCCTTCACTACACTGACCAGCTACACCTGGCCTTCACTACACTGACCATCTACACCTGGCCTTCACTACACTGACCAGCTACACCTGGCCTTCACTATACTGACCAGCTACACCTGGCCTTCACTATACTGACCAGCTACACCTGGCCTTCACTATACTGACCATCTACACCTGGCCTTCACTATACTGACCAGCTACACCTGGCCTTCACTATACTGACCATCTACACCTGGCCTTCACTATACTGACCAGCTACACCTGGCCTCGTCACAAACACATTTCTGCTGTGTATTATCCTTATTATTTATTCATATAAGTTATCTAACTTCCAGTGAAGAACTTTATGCATCATATCATTGATATAACACCACATTTCCTCGTGTATATGACGCACTTAATTTACAAAGATACATTATGAAAATAAACACTTTTAGAACGAATGTTTTGTCATGTTTTTACTGAAACGGATTTTGAAGGATTTTGTACAGGAAAAATATATGGTTTTGTGAACTTAAATACAATATATATATACTTGTCTGGTGTTGGACTAAATAGATGCATTCAATCCGTCAGCAAATTGGGTAATAATCCAATTTAAATAAACGAATGTAGAACATGTAATTAACGGACATATTTTTGATAAAACCAAACGAAATATTCCTTATTTTTTTTATAAAATAGGAAGCATCTGGTAATTGAAGAAACCCCAGAGTTTCCTGTAATTAAAATTGTCCCTCGTCAGAGAGGCCGAAATCCGTAAGTGTTTTAATACATTTGTCTCTTCACAGAGCCCGAAATTCAGTGTGGTAATTAAAGCTTAATTAGTCCGGGTGGCCGTGAACTGAATATACCCCTAGTCCTGGTACCCTGTCTCATAGTGACCATCCTGGTACTCTCTCTCTCTCTCTCTCTCTCTCTCTCTCTCTCTCTCTCTCTCTCTCTCTCTCTCTCTCTCTCTCTGTCTCTCTCTCTCTCTCTCTCTCTCTCTCTCTCTCTCTCTCTCTCTCTCTCTCTCTCTCTCTCTCTCTCTCTCTCTCTCTCTCTCTCTCTCTCTCTCTCTCTCTCTCTCTCTCTCTCTCTCTCTCTCTCTCTCTCTCTCTCTCTCTCTCTCTCTCTCTCTCTCTCTCTCTCTCTGTGTCTCTCTCTCTCTCTCTCTCTCTCTCTCTCTCTCTCTCTCTCTCTCTCTCTCTCTCTCTCTCTCTCTCTCTCTCTCTCTCTCTCTCTCTGTGTCTCTCTCTCTCTCTCTCTCTCTCTCTCTCTCTCTCTCTCTCTCCATCTCTCCTACTAAATCCCTCTAAGAACACACGTGTCTTATATTTAATGAAGTATTCAAAGAATAAAATAATTCCCCGTTGGCATCAGTGAGTGAGAGAGGTTCAGACGATGGTAAAGGCTTGCTTTATGTTACATATTTTCGCCCTTTACGGCCATAGTATGACAAATAAAATATTTATTACTTCCAGATATTAGTGCATACTGTGTTAAAATGCCCCAATAAATTTCTTATTTTTTCGAAGTATTTTGTGAAACGGGCGTCTGTTTCACTGCCAAAATTATCATAGGGGGAATATGTGACCGTGGCACCTCTAGTGTGCCCGCATGAACTCTAACGATCCCGACCTAAGATGCCTAAGATCTTGTTGGGCACGAACCCCACAAGAATCATGATGCAAAGTTGGGAGAGAGGCTAAACCCCAAGCATTTGGCGTCCAAACTCAGATCAAAAGACAGACTGTCAGACAAGCATTCTAATTTATCAATATAGATACTTGACAGAAGGGCGAATGTATATATAGGAAGATTAGGAGGGATTGTTGACCAGACAACACACTAGAAGATGAAAGGACGACGACGTTTCGTTCCGTCCTGGACTATTCTCAAGACAATCGACTTGAAAATGGTCCAGGACGGACCGAAACGTCGGTCGTCCCTTCACCTTCTAGAGTGTGGTCTGGTCAACATTCTTCAGCCACGTTATTGTGACTCACCGCCTGCATTAGGAGGGAATAATAGAGCAGGGAAGATAGGTTAGATTAACGAGGATGGTCGGGTCGGGATTAACGAGGGAGCCGGTCGGCCAAGCGGACAGCACGCTGGACTTGTGATCCTGTGGTCCTGGGTTCGATCCCAGGGCGCCAGGCGAGAAACAATGGGCAGAGTTTCTTTCACCCTATGCCCCTGTTACCTAGCAGTAAAATAGGTACATGGGTGTTAGTCAGCTGTCACGGGCTGCTTCCTGGGGCGTGGAGGCCTGGTCGAGGACCGGGCCGCGGGGACACTAAAAAGCCCCGAAATCATCTCAAGATAACCTCAAGATGGTAACGCCAGTCTACTACACAGGAGGTGAAGCACAAGTCGGAGCAGAGAACACACACACACAGCCTTACAAGTTACAAGTTTACCACCGTGGTATAACAAGAAAGATTTGTAGAAAAGCTCCTTGGCAACGCTGAGCTGGCTAGGATTTTCCCAGAGACGTGCTGAGGATTTCCCCTGCCAGTGAGGGGATTTTCAGGGACAATTTGCGGCCGACTTCGAGTTTAGGCTGAAGGCGGAAGAATGTGGATATGAGAGGGAATTTTCCCACGGCAAGGCACGGGAGCTTTAGTATTCCGAGTGTGAGGTGGTAGGAAAATCCAAAACAAAAATTCCTTACTTACCAATGGATATCTAACCTGTTTCACAATGAAAATGTCATATTTCTCTGGTATCTTCTCTGCTTGCTCGCAAAGATGCGCGCGCGCACGCACACACACACACACACACACACACACACACACACACACACACACACACACACACACACACACACACACACACACACACCACTGAGTTCTCGAGAACTACAGGGGTTCAGTTCCTGTTCCTGAACCCACTGTGTGTGCTTTTCCTCCATGGCAGCAAGAATGGGTTCTGCTTTCCCATTGTTGGGAACAAGAAGTCTCTTAGGCTTACCGAGGTGCCCCTTAGGACAACCTCACCCAGCGTTGCTCACCAGCACAGTGCCAACCCCCCCCCCCCCCCCGGATGCCTATTTACTGCTAAGTGAATGGGAGTATGAGGTGAAGGGAAAGATAGCAACGCTTCTCGTAATCCTCTTGACCACCGCCCCCTTTCTGACTCTTTTCTCCTTTACTTATATATCTTCCTTCAGTCTCTCTTTAACTCCTCAGTAAGTTAGTTATTAACCCCTCTTTAGTGTTCATATTTGGCAGCCTCTTTCTTTTCAGCCTTATCTCCCTCTCTTCCTCTCTCTCCTCCTCTCTCGCCTGGTATCCTTCCTTTCCCGGGACTCTCGTAGGCAAAACACAATTGTTTCACCTTTCACTCTTTCCGACGGGACTTTCACCTGTTCCACCGCCTCACTTCACCTCCTCCTGTTCCACCGCCTCACTTCACCTCCTCCTGTTCCACCGCCTCACTTCACCTCCTCCTGTTCCACCGCCTCACCTCACCTCCTGTGCACGCTGCCGTTCCATTACGGTAATACGCTCACTATGTCAATGGATGGGAGTGTATATTAAAGGGGATATCAATAGATTTGTAAGATATCAACACAAAACAGAACTCGAAAAATAGATATAAATTGGCTAAGTATAAATTCATTAATGACCTGGGTCAATACTGGTTTGGAAATATTGTTGATTTGCGGAAGAAATTACATGAAAATATAATAAACCATTTGATTGGATCGTTAGATTGTTTCATATATGTTAGACATTTATATGAAAGAGTTTGGGTATATATAAATAGGAGCTGCCTTGTATGGGCAAATAAGCATTATGTAGTTTCCCTTATTGTTATGTTATCACTCTATATTCCTCAACACAATCCCAATCCTTATCCAGCAAGATATCCTCGGCACAATATCTATTAACACCTTATATACAAGTTAGATTTTATCATTGTTGTTTACACCGACGAAGGGATTTGTCGGTGTAAATTCGATCACCTTCAGCTCTCAGTTAAAATACAGTTCAGTGCAGTCTCTAACCTGTTAATAATCAGTCCAAGAACCATCTTCCAGTCCGTATCGGAGTATCATGGCCCCCTGAGACTTGCAGGGCCCCCAGACTCCTCGGTTCCCAAGTCCCAATTACCTTGTATCATCTAAGGGCCCCTTTGAAGCTGGTCGCTGCTCGCTCTATCTCTCTTCTCAATCAAGACGTAGGATGTATTACTCAGTGATGGCCCTCAGCTCCCCCTTCCACCTCACCTCGTTCCTGAGATCCTGGTGCTACGCTGCTTCTCCTTCCCGGCATCTTGCCTCAGCAATCAAGTTACCTCCCCACTGTGTAGCACAGCATCAGGTTTAGTGCTGAGCATTATTACCTAAAGAGGAGACACTTCTTGATATCGTAGCGAGAAATCCTTATAGAGGAGTTACGATGAATGAAATTTATATATTCGTTATTAATGTTAAATTCATTCTAAACAAAATATTTGTTTTATCCTAGTAAATTATTGAAAAAAATAATATAGCTAAATTTTAATTTAGGTTAGTAAAATTCTTAACGTGGTTATTTTGAAATATTTAGTAGTAAAGATGAATGAAATTTCATCTATATTATGTTGTCAATAATTTTCTGAAACAAAACTTCATGAAAATTGCCATTGATGCACTGAGGCAGACACGTTAAGCAGCGAGTACAAGAACATATGTAGTGAGTAGTCGGAGAACACATACGAGCAGCATTAAGATGAACGAATAAAAATTAGTAATTAATGGGATAGAAGTAATATTTGTAACGAATGGGATGGTAGCAATTTGATAGTGATGAATTTGATAGTGGAATTAGCGGTAAACAGACGAACAGAGCCTCGTTGATCCATATCAATGGAAGAGTCTTACACTCTTAGTAAGAGTAAGTATCTGAGTAAGAGTCTTAGTACAGCGATGACATACAGGCAACGATACAGTTCCTACAGCAGTCTGGAGCCCACACAACACACACACAGCTGCTCGTCTCTCAAAGAGCTGTCACAATATTTCTTTGATATCTAGTTTCTCTTTCTGGTGGTTAGCCTTGCTGTTAGGAACAAATTCACAGAAGCCGTGGTGTAGTGGTAAGACACTCGCCTGGCGTTCTGCGAGCGCTATGTCATGGGTTCGTATCCTGGCCGGGGAGGATTTACTGGGCGCAATTCCTTAACTGTAGCCTCTGTTTAACGCAACAGTAAAATGTGTACTTGGATGAAAAAACGATTCTTCGCGGCAGGGGATCGTATTCCAGGGACCTGCCCGAAACGCTACGCGTACTAGTGGCTGTACAAGAATGTAACAACTCTTGTATATATCTCAAAAAAAAAAAGCCGTGATGAGCGTTCGAACCCATGCGCTGGGTGTTCCCAGGCATACGCTCTAGTCGACTACGCTTGTGTGTGTTTTAGTCATGTCTGTGGAGCCGCTACATCATCATCATCATCATACACATTGCTCAAACGCAACTTGCATTTTCTCTGAATCACGGAAATTATTTTATCAATGGAACAGTGGCCTCTGATTTACTAATTGCCTGAACAATTAGTAAGTGATGTTGATTTTGAGTGACTTCCTCGTGATAATGGAATTGATTTCACTCAATTAATGCTTCAAGCGTAAGGTTTAGCATTACAACCAGCAATGAATCTTTCAGTGAGCACAGTAAAGCATGAGCAGCATTTGCTACATTCACAACATTGCTCAGCATTCCGTAGGTCCCATAATCCACAACTACAACAGAGGTCATGTTTTTTCAAGGCCTTAACTCACCGGTGGACAAAGTCAGTGGTTGGTGGAAGCTTACGGACCTTGACCACCTGCCTGGTGTGCTGAGTCCCATACTCATGAGTACGTGGAAGCGTCAATATCCTCCCCTTTGGGTACAATATCCAAGAGCCACGCCAATTCAATGCCGAATCAGCGTCATCAACGTTGACTCGCTTATAAATTACCGTTGCAGACGTCGATTCACCGTCGAACCAACGCCTCTCTTGGATATTGTGCCCACTGTAGGATTGTGGAAAATAACCCCAGTGGGGACACATGCTGTTCGCCCATCATGTGCCTATTAGGCAGTGTGAGGACACGATGAATGTAGAAATGAGGTCCATCAGAGCGGCAGTTCGGTGTGCAGTGTGAATATACTGCTGTTTAGAACTCCCTTCCTGGCCACAAGCAATTTTTCCAACTAAGAGAAGGAACTGGACAATTGGTTGATGATGGTTCACTAGAGCGTAGTCCTTCAAGTCCAAGGTATTTTACACTCAATGTAATGATCTGAGAATTGAGCGCATCGGTCTATTGGTATACACGAAGAACCGCCGTGGAACAAGGCCTCAGAGACGTTTCCTTGAACTCATTTCGAAGTTAAAATATTCTTGATGGTTTATCATATCCGCTGTGTGTGTGTGCGTGTCATGGCCACCGTGCCCGCTCTCACAGCATGTGCGTGACATAGCCCACCGTGTCCGCTCTGTGTGTGTGCGTGACATGATTCACTTAGCGCTGATAAGAGCCATCATCTCTTTAGAGGTCAAGGTTGAAGCAATGATACAAAAAACGGAATTCTGAACTCGCTGTTCTGAGGAAAAACAAGACTGAGTTTTTCCAATCAAACATGACCTAAAGTAGCAGGAGAGTGTTAAAAGTGACATCAACCAAATATGAACTACAGTAGCAGGAGAGTGTTAAAGGTGACATCAACCAAATATGAACTACAGTAGCAGGAGAGTGTTAAAGGTGACATCAACCAAACATGAACTACAGCAGCAAGAGTGTTAAAAGTGACATCAACCAAATATGAACGGAGCTACACCTCACGACACTTTAAGAAGGGCAGTAATCTGGAGAAAGCGCCAAGCCAAGGGGTCAAGATAAGGATTTTGGGATGGGACAGGGGGAAAGGAATGGTGCCCAACCACTTAGACGGTCGGGGATTGAGCGCCGACCTGCATGAAGCCAGACTACACCCTATCGTTCCTTCCCCCGGAGGAGAGAAGGAATACATAGGGCTTGTCGGCGATGTACAAGGTAAAAAAATACAGAAGATCAACAAGAGGCAAGAAAATTAGTCCCTTACCTTGAGGTTACCTTGAGGTGCTTCCGGGGCTTAGCGTCCCCGCGGCCCGGTCGTCGACCAGGCCTCCTGGTTGCTGGACTGATCAACCAGGCTGTTGGACGCGGCTGCTCGCAGCCTGACGTATGAGTCACAGCCTGGTTGATCAGTCCAGCAACCAGGAGGCCTGGTCGACGACCGGGCCGCGGCCCTGACTAAAATTAGACAGCAAATGAGCCATAAGTGCTTTAAAGTCAAGAATAATCAGAAGCATAGAAGTCAGGCATTACATGACTGATAGATCACAAGGCGCTATGTAAAAGTTACTCTCGTTAGTGTAAGGACATATAGATGAAAACACTGAAGTCAGTACACGCACTCGAATGGACGCATACGCACTCGAATGGACGCATACGCACTCGAATGAACGTACACGCACTCGAATGGACGCATACGCACTCGAATGGACGTATAAGCACTCGAATGGACGCATACGCACTCGAATGGACGCATACACATTCGAATGGACGCATACGCACTCGAATTTACGCCTACGCACTCAAATGGACGTATACGCACTCGAATGGACGCATACGCACTCGAATGGACGCATATGCACTCGAATGGACGCATACGCACTCGACTGGACGCATACGCGCTCGAATGGACGCACAAGCGTCCATTCGAATGGACGCATATAAAGCACATCATACACACACACGTACACACGAAATTTTAAGCGTATTCACTGTGTGTCAAATAGCAAAATTTGGATTATAAAGCTCGACATTTTCGTCTTGTGACCTGAAAGAAACAAATTAATTTTGGCATTTCAAATTGAAATTGGATTTTTGTTCTGGGAAGAGCACGGGGCTACTATCTGTGAGTGTAACTCATATTGATGGGTGTTGGTCGTGAGGGGTGAGCAGCTCTCGCACGAAGGTACAACTTGAGAGGAATTACTATTTATGATCAATAAACATGAATGATACAAAGGATTTGTGTGTGTATACTCACCTATTTCTGCCTCCAGGATCGACCTACAGGCACCTGTTTTCTCATTATTTATATATATATATATATATATATATATATATATATATATATATATATATATATATATATATATATATATATAATATATATATATATATATATATATATATATATATATATATATAATATATATATATATATATATATATATATATATATATATATATATATATATATATATATATATATTATATATGTTGTACATGGGACATGGTTTTTCATAGTTAAAGTCTTGCGATATTGTCCAAATAAGGATGACACGTGTCTGCATTATTAGTGAAGAATAGATGTGTGGAAGTTGTGTGTTGTGTATAAACATCTGGTCAGCGTGATGTACATAATGAGTAACTTACATTACCTAAAGCAGGAGATACGCGAGTATTTTTGTGAACAGGGGGACGCTGTAGTATGTGGTTTCCATGACTCAATCTAAGGAAGTCGTGATGTTAATATATGGTTCTCTGTGTTAAATTGGGACATAAAGGAAAAATAATGTCCTCTTTTATGGTCTCCGGAGACGCCATGGTATAAGAGTGTAACAGGAGCCGCTCCTTGAGAAAAAGAACAATAGTTTGCGAGCTGCCTTTTCTGAGGACGACGCGACGGCAGTGTAGAATTCCTGACTTATAGCGGAGAAAACGATACGTTGAGAGGTAAAGGAAGCGCACTCAGGCATTCAGGTATACGGCAGGACAAGTGGTTTTGTCTGTGTCGAAGTCGCTTTGAAACTGAGAAACTTTGCTGGGGTATAAGTCCACTACGGGCTCACCTTAGCCCGTGCTACTTGCCCCGCTCCTGTGCCAGGTAAATCCACTACGGGCTCACCATAGCCCGTGCTACTTGCCCCGCTCCTGTGCCATGTAAGTCCACTACGGGGTCACCATAGGCCGTGCTACTTAGAACATTTTGTTATGAGTGGCTGACTCTAAAAAACAACACATTTGCTGGGCTCGTTGTTCCTTTGAAATCGTCTTGGGTCGTTACCAACATCACTGAAATAATAACAGAACTGCCTATGCCAGAGTTAAGAACATTCGTTATGATACGAGCCGTGTCAATGTAGTGTAATCCGTTCCTGAAGCTTCGTTTACCGGAAGAAGAGAACCTAAGATCATACAAGTCTGTAGAAGACCTACCGGCTTCTATTTAAATAAAGAAACTCTCATTTAAAATATTTCTTAAGCCGATGCTTGAAACTCTCCAGAGAATTCGTTTCGATGATGCTAAATGGCAACGTGTTATATATGCAACTGTTATGGCGAATAACGGAATAATACACATTAGGATTGCTACGGTTGTGAAGGAAAACCTTCGCCCATATAAATTACTGCTGAGAGGTCTACACTCACGTGTGTGTGTGTGTGTGTGTGTGTGTGTGTGTGTGTGTGTGTGTGTGTGTGTGTGTGTGTGTGTGTGTGTGTGTGTGTGTGTGTGCTTATCAGTGTCCACAGGGCAGTGAGGTCAAGCTCTATATGCTTATGTCTTGTTTTACTTGTTGCGACATAATTTAACTCTCCTAATGTTCGAATTCCTTATCAAATCTGGCCTTAAAGTGGAGGATGGAGGTGGCTTCCACGACATCTTCTACCAATTCATTCCACTAGTTGACCACCCGTACAGGGTACAAATATTTCCGTGTGTGTATATGTGTGTGGGTTTGAATGTGTATGTGGGGGGCTTTGAGTGTATATGTATGTGTGTATTCGAATGTTTATACTTCAGAAAGTGTGACAGGTGAACCCCCTTGTTCCTGGGGAAGGAGGGGGGTCCAGCACCCCCCACGATAACTCGAGAAGTCGTGACCAAGCATATCTTCCCCCCCCCCTCTCCCCCTCCCCCCTCTTCTTCCCCCTCCCCACCAGACAGGCCTAAGGGGGGAGGGGGAAAACTAACGCCCTCTCATGGACGCCATTATCACTCGCGCGGTTATGCAAATACAGTTCATGTCCGAAAAGTTAATGGCCTCATCTCGCATCCGAATGAGCGAACCGTCGCTTCGTATTAATAAGAAAAGCGCGCGGGCCAAACAAACGAGGGTGGGCTCCCGCGAGCTTGTTTGTGAAGCTGCTTATCCTCGTCTGCGGTGCAGGTGAGGGCCGGAGATAGGGCCCCTGGGAGTGTGTGTGTGTGTGTGTGTGTGTGTGTGTGTGTGTGTGTGTGTGTGTGTGTGTGTGTGTACTCGCCTAGTTGTGTTTGCGGGCGGTTGAGCTCTGACTCCTTGTGTGTCTCCTCCCAACCGTGCTACTCGCATACTAAGTTCAGGCCAAAGGTGTTTGTAAATGCTTTGAGGGAATGTTGCACCTGTGTACAAGACCCATACAAGACCCGTACAAGACCAGTACAAGACCCGTACAAGACCCGTACAAGACCCGTACAGTACTCGTACAAGACCCGTACAAGACCCATACAAGACCCGTACAGTACTCGTACAAGACCCGTACAAGACCCATACAAGACCCGTACAAGACCAGTATAAGACCCGTACAAGACCCGTACAAGACCCGAACAGTGCTCGTACAAGACCACTGCGAGACCTGTACAAGACCCCTGCAAGACCCGTACAAGACCCCTGCAAGACCCGTACAAGACCCCTGCAAGACCCCGTACAGGACCCGTACAAGACTCGTACAGGACCACTGCGAGCCCCGTGCAGGAGCCGGGCCACCACCAGCACCACCCAACACCACTCCAAGTCTCGTAACAAGTGTCCTTGGCAGCCTGAAATACGACTTCCAGGAAAGTTCAGCAGAGAAGCTGGCCAATAAAAAGGTGAAATTCGTAAGTTCTGTGAGGATGGGAAGCGCTTACTGAGGCTTCCCAGGTTAATTATCACTGGTAAGTTTTCTCTTCCCGTTTTTTAAGATGGTTGGAGAACCGCATTGTTTGAAGCTTTGAAGAATATGTAGAGTTATTGGGGCGAAATAATATAGTTTTTTCTCCGGCCTGGGAACACGGGGGGGGGGGGGAAATACATTGTTCAAAGCTGATTTATTGGAAGCAGTCTTATGCCTCTCCTCCTTCCTTCTGCCCCCTCTCCTTCTCTTTGTACTCCCTCTTATGCTTCTTCCTTCCTATCCTCTCCCTCCCGTTTCTCCACCTTTCCAATCTGTTGATTTTATGCCACCTCTTTCTTAACCAACAATCACATTTCTTATCCTTCCCTCTTTCTCGTCCCTTCCTTCCCATTCTTTCTCTTACTTTTTAGCATGTTTCCTTTTATCTGTTCCAATGCCCTTCCATTACCCCCTTCCCTTACTCTCCCTATTTCTTGTCTTACATTTCACTTTCCTGCGTCCTCTTCCCCTTTCTGCCCCTCACGTCCTTCCCTTCCTCTTATATATTCTATTCTTCCCTTTCCCATTTCCTCTCGTTTTCAAACTTTATTCTCCCCATCCCGTTCTACTCCTTCCATCCCTCCCTTTACCCCCTCCATCTTCTCTTCTCTCTCTTCCCACCTCTTCCTCGCCTCTTTCCTTACATCCCATCGCCTTCCCTTCCTCCTCTACTCTTCTTAATTACTCCCCTTCCATTTCTCCTCTCCTTCTCCCTTCTTCCTTCGTCTTTCAGAAGGAAGAAGAGGTCTTCCTTATTGTTATGATACGCCTGGGAGCTTGATGGAGCGCCTAGAGAAGATCTTGAAAGAAAAGAGAGTAAAGATTATATACAAGAGCTTGGTCACCCCGCCCCTCGTGCCCCACCCCTCGCTCCACGTGCCCCGCCCCCCGCCCCTCGTGCCCCACCCCTCGCTCAACGTGCCCCGCCCCTCGCTCAACGTGCCCCGCCCCTCGCTCCACGTGCCCCGCCCCTCGCTCCACGTGCCCCGCCCCTCGCCCCCACGAGCCCTCTCTCTCCCACGCTCACCCGAAAGTTCGTAAACATCTTGGAAAGGTGTTTATGCTCCCCTCTTCCTGCTTCTTTGTTTACCGAGAAGCGGGTCCCTGTTTCTTTTCCAGGTTGATTCTTGTGATCGTGCTTGGCAGCGCTCCACGGCCTTTGTCTGGCCGTCTGAATCACTCTGTCAGCTGCTGCTGCTGCCGCTCTCTCTCTCTCTCTCTCTCTCTCTCTCTCTCTCTCGCTCTCGCTCTGCCCTGCAGGAAGACTTATGGAAGAGGTGGGGGAAAAACGCTACACCCTCTGTTTTCCTGCCATAACTGACAGGTTCCTGGAATCCGCTGGGGAGCTTTGCCGGACTGTTGAAGGGAGTTGGCGATGCAAGGGGGCCCTCTGACGAGGTGTGTTCACCGGCTGGGCCCCTTGACCAGGAGTTGTTTACCTAGTGGGGCCCATCGATAAGGCGGTGTTCACCTACTGGGGCTCCTTGATGAGGTGACGTTCACCTGCTGTTTTTTGCTGCTGCTAATTTCCCATTCAGCCTTTTCAATGCACACACACACACGTGGTTTCAAAAGCACCCAAACTATTCGTATTGCACAAGAATCAATTTATGTGCAACACACACACACACACACACACACACACACACACACACACACACACACACACACACACACACACACACACACACACACGGGACTGAGGCTGTGTTTATCCTGCGGGACATAGTGAGTGTCGTCGCCACACCAGATCTCGGTTGATATTTGGCGGAAGCGAAACCTGGAGACGGGCAGGGTGAGTGATGGGGCATTGTGTCAACATGTTTTACTGAGGGCAGGTTGAGGCTGTAGGGAGGACCGGAATCACGCACACGAGTAGAGAGAGAAAGAGACAGGATAGAGAAGGAGAAAGAGAGAGAGAGAGAGCGAGGCAGGCGAAGAGACAGTGACAATAAAGGAGGTACAGATAGACAACAGAGTAACAGATATAAAGATAGAGAAAAGAATGATCAGGAAGTGATAATAAACAACAATAAATACAATATAAATTAGAATGTAATATCAAATTAGAACTAATTACTTGTAGCTCTGCAAACGAACCAAATATCTTCGCAATGGGACCGAGTATCTGTGGTATATGACCGAGTATCTGTGGAATATGACCGAGTATCTGTGGAATATGACCGAGTATCTGTGGAATATGACCGAGTATCTGTGAAATATGACCGAGTATCTGTGGAATATGACCGAGTATCTGTGGAATATGACCGAGTATCTGTGGAATATGACCGAGTATCTGTGGAATATGACCGAGTATCTACGGAATATGACCGAGTATCTGTGAAATATGACCGAGTATCTGTGGAATATGACCGAGTATCTGTGAAATATGACCAAGTATCTGTGGAATATGACCGAGTATATTATATGCAAAAAATAAACTATAAACTCAGATAAATATGATTAATCTGATAAAGGAAATATGGCATGCACATTATAGATAACTTTATAATAATAAATATAATAAAAAAAATTATGTTTTTTCCAATAAATCTTTGTGATTTTATTATCTCTTCGTCGTTAAAATATTCACATAAGTGACACCTTGGGTTAGTACTACGCTTATTAACCCCCTTCACCCTTACATCTATTCTCCATCTCCATTATCCCCTTTCCCTTTGCACTTCCTTTATCCTCCTTTCCAGCACCACCTTCTATCTCTGTGTCTTTCCCACAACTGTTCACTCTCCCTCCCATTCACCATCTGCATGCACTCTTCCTTCCTCATGTATTTCCCCACCACCTCATTCACTCTATGCCCATGTATGCCCATGTGTGCCCTCACCACCTCATGTATTCCCTTTTCACCCCACTGTTCTTCTTGAGCGGCGTGTATGTCCCACTAAGACACATTATTATTATTAGCATCTTTATTGACAAAATTAATTACAATTTTGCCTAATCTGAGGATTTCAATTAAGTCTTATTAAAGTGAGGACTAAGATACTCCCGACATTCCTCTACCCTACCTACCTAGGGGAGCCGGTCGGCCGAGCGGACAGCACGCTGGACTTGTGATCCTGTGGTCCCGGGTTCGATCCCGGGCGCCGGCGAGAAACAATGGGCAGAGTTTCTTTCACTCTATGCCCCTGTTACCTAGCAGTAAAATAGGTACCTGGGTGTTAGTCAGCTGTCACGGGGGCTGCTTCCTGGGGTTGGAGGCCTAGTCGAGGACCGGGCCGCGGGGACACTAAAGCCCCAAAATCATCTCAAGATAACCCGCGACCACTTGCGCTGGTCGGTAAACCAACACTCTAATTGCTTCGTGCTGATAGACATTCGTGCCCCGATAGTGTAGGAATTAGATATCGTTCCTACCTTCCTCATATTCCAACTGCTGGTCCTCATATCCCTTCCGTTGTTATAGATTCAGCTACCCAGCACAAGTTCCAAGTAGCACGGGCCATGGTGAGCACGTAGTAGACTTACCTGGCACAGAAGCGGGGCTGTAACTCATATCCCTTCCATGTGCTATATAGTCATATACTGGTTTGGCGCTTTCTCCTGTTAATTACATATATCCCCGTTCCTTCACTATAATTAATGTTTATCCGTATAATAGAGATGGTTTGCCGCCTCCTGCGATAACATAAAAAAAAATATTATATATATTCATATAACACGAGTATTTTCTGTATATGTGTATACAAAACTTTCCTTCAGCTGACTGAGGAAGGCATTCGTGTCAGGTGTGTATCTTTTCTTTAATTTTTATTTAATGTCAAGACGTGTTATAAAAGCAGTGGGCCCCTCGGGAGTCCAATATTTATAGGACACAAATTGAGAGAGAAACCGAGTGGTTCGTTATAATAAGAACACTGCAGACGATAATTGTTATTGTGGGGGTTAACAGACGAGGTAATATTTCCTCTGTAATGTTTAGTTCAGCGCTGAAATATTGTTCTACTGATGCCTACCTTCCAGTGATCGACAGTGATGAAGATAATTACAGGTGTGACAGCTGTCTTGGGCTGTCTCACGGTACAGAGGAAGCTTCCGCCAGGGGACAAGCTGCTATAAAGTTGTCAAAATATGTTAGCTAAAGTGCAGGGTAGAGACGACGGTGTCTCGTGAGTGATGGGGGTGTGTGGGTGAGGGTGGGCACCTTGGGTGTGTGGGTGAGGGTGGGCACCTTGGGTGTCTGGGTGAGTGTGGGGCACCTTGGGTGTCTGGGCGAGGGTGGGGGCACCTTGCAACCCAACTGCACGTCGTGTGACCCGTTGCCTCAAGGGTGAAGCAATTGTCAAGAATGTTGTGACGATTGGTGTCATCCGCACTGTGTGAGCGTCGCTGGTGACGGTAGTGGTGGTGATGGTGGTGGTAATGATGGTTGTGGTGGTGGTGATGGTGTTAGTAGCGGTGGTGATGGAGGAGGTGGTAGTGGCTGGAGCCTTGGAGGCAGAGACAGTGCAGGGACAGCGTGTGTGAGCGAGGGGAGTAGTTCAATACAACATAATATCCCACCCTCCACCTGAGTGATTGCTTACTGTTGCTGATGTGGGTAAAACAGTAGAGGTACGGACATGAGACAACGAGAGAGAGAGAGAGAGAGAGAGAGAGAGAGAGAGAGAGAGAGAGAGAGAGAGAGAGAGAGAGAGAGAGAGAGAGAGAGAGAGAGAGAGAGAGAGAGAGAGAGACAGAGAGAGAGAGAGAGACAGAGAGAGAGAGAGAGAGAGAGAGAGAGAGAGAGAGAGAGAGAGAGAGAGAGAGAGAGAGACAGAGAGAGAGAGAGACAGACAGACAGAAGGTCACAAAGACAGAGACAGAAAACTGGGAAGCTGGGTGACATAAAAACACGAGGAACAGTCTGGAGTCTTCACAAAATCATTCCAAATGACATCAATACGAATATAATTATTTCTCTCACCGATTGATGGAAGAATGGACGGAACAGATTGTAGTGGAGCGCAGAGCGCAGTCAATGGAGCACAGTGTAGTGGAAGGCGTAGTGTATAGTGATGGGAGCAGAGTATAGTAGAGAGAGCAGGGCGTAGTAGAGAGAGATCAGGGGTGTAGTTGAGAGAGAGATCAGGGTGTAGTAGAGAGAGAGAGAGTAAGGAGTAACCACACGGAACAATGTCTACTCAGAGTGTGTACAAGACAATGACTGTGTAGTGCTAGGCGGGTTGCCGTCTCCCAACTTCATCCACGTTGCCAATACATTACCGAAGTATTGGTACACACATATACACATATACAGATAAAAGTAAAAAATACTTTACCCTCTGAAGAGCGACGCTTTCAGACTTTTACGGTACTTTTTTTGCCCACAATTTTCTACTTGGTAATTATCCCTGCTTGGTGGTCTACGTTCCTCCTTGATCATTAATACTCTGATTTTACTAAAAACATATCCAAAGTTCTTTCACTTTAACAAAGCCTTTCACATTACACCTCACGAAGGACTCACTATAAGAGGAGTATGATATTGAGAGACAATTAAGATAACACTTAATTGTCTCCCAATTGTTTCCTTTAATTAAGATCATTTTAATTAGCTTTAGCTGAAACGTGGTATTGTTACTTTAAAAGAAACATAAGATCAGCATAAATGAAGTCTGAATGGAGAATTGTTTCAAATGGAGTGCCCAAAAGGTTCCATCCTGGGAACTCTGACGTTTTCCATATAAATAAATAATTTACTCCCCAGGAGTGAGCAGCAGGATAATTATATGTGTTGTTGATGCTTAAAAAAAACAGGAAATAAATTCAGATAATTACTCCTCATCGCTGACAGAAGAGACGAAAGATTAGTAAATTCAGTTCAGTGCTGAAAAACATAGGACTCAGTCGACCCCTCATTCTACAGTGACACAGTCGTCCCCTCATACTACAGTGACACAGTCGACCCCTCATACTACAGTGACACAGTCGTTCCCTTATACTACAGTGACACAGTCGTCCCCTCATACTACAGTGACACAGTCGACCCCTCATACTACAGTGACACAGTCGACCCCTCATACTACAGTGACACAATCGTTCCCTCACACTACAGTGACACAGTCGTCCCCTCATACTACAGTGACACAGTCGACCCCTCATACTACAGTGACACAGTCGACCCCTCATACTACAGTGACACAGTCGACCCCTCATACTACAGTGACACAATCGTTCCCTTACACTACAGTGACACAGTCGACCCCTCATACTACAGTGACACAGTCGACCCCTCATACTACAGTGACACAGTCGACCCCTCATACTACAGTGACACAGTCGTCCCTCATACTACAGTGACACAGTCGACCCCTCATACTACAGTGACACAGTCGTCCCTCATACTACAGTGACACAGTCGACCCCTCATACTACAGTGACACAGTCGACCCCTCATACTACAGTGACACAGTCGTTCCCTCACACTACAGTGACACAGTCGACCCCTCATACTACAGTGACACAGTCGACCCCTCATACTACAGTGACACAATCGTTCCCTCACACTACAGTGACACAGTCGACCCCTCATACTACAGTGACACAGTCGACCCCTCATACTACAGTGACACAGTCGACCCCTCATACTACAGTGACACAGTCGTCCCTCATACTACAGTGACACAGTCGACCCCTCATACTACAGTGACACAGTCGTCCCTCATACTACAGTGACACAGTCGACCCCTCATACTACAGTGACACAGTCGACCCCTCATACTACAGTGACACAGTCGTTCCCTCACACTACAGTGACACAGTCGACCCCTCATACTACAGTGACACAGTCGACCCCTCATACTACAGTGACACAATCGTTCCCTCACACTACAGTGACACAGTCGTCCCCTCATACTACAGTGACACAGTCGACCCCTCATACTACAGTGACACAGTCGACCCCTCATACTACAGTGACACAGTCAACCCCTCATACTACAGTGACACAGTCGACCCCTCATACTACAGTGACACAGTCGACCCCTCATACTACAGTGACACAATCGTTCCCTCACACTACAGTGACACAGTCGACCCCTCATACTACAGTGACACAGTCGACCCCTCATACTACAGTGACACAGTCGACCCCTCATACTAAAGTGACACAGTCGACCCTCATACTACAGTGACACAGTCGACCCCTCATACTACAGTGACACAATCGTTCCCTCACACTACAGTGACACAGTCGTCCCCTCATACTACAGTGACACAGTCGACCCCTCATACTACAGTGACACAGTCGACCCCTCATACTACAGTGACACAGTCGACCCCTCATACTACAGTGACACAGTCGACCCCTCATACTACAGTGACACAGTCGACCCCTCATACTACAGTGACACAATCGTTCCCTCACACTACAGTGACACAGTCGACCCCTCATACTACAGTGACACAGTCGACCCCTCATACTACAGTGACACAGTCGACCCCTCATACTACAGTGACACAGTCGTCCCTCATACTACAGTGACACAGTCGACCCCTCATACTACAGTGACACAGTCGTCCTCTCACACCAAGGCTTAAAGCAATACTTCACGTTTCATTAATGCCTCTCAAGAGTGACTTAAATAAACTGTGATTATCCACGATATGTAGCAGAGTTTATTTAAATAATATAGTGGATAAATGTTGTTATTTCTATTATGGTGAGGTGAAGGTTGCTGTGTGTTGCTTGGATGAGATGTGTGTGCGGGCTTGTTTATGTTTTATTGTCGTGTGTTTGTGGTTCTTGTTAGTGTGTGTGTGTGTGTGTGTGTGTGTGTGTGTGTGTGTGTGTGTGTGTGTGTGTGTGTGTGTGTGTGTGTGTGTGTGTGTGTACACAAAGTAATCCCTTCAGCACTCTGGCCAGAACAGGTCAATACTATTCACACTCTCCCTTATTATACCTCCTCTAATCGTCTTTCCTTTTGCTCTTCCTATTTCTTTTCTCATTTCTCCAATCCTCTTCCACCCCCCCTCCTCCCCCTACCCTTATCCTCTGTCCCATCCCAACCCCCTACCATCCCCCTTACCCCCTTCCCCTAACCACTACCCCTAAAAATAAACTTCCATTTGCAATTACCTTTCCTCTGAAATCTTTCATTATGACTCAAGAGGCAGCTTGGTGCCAGTGAGGAAGACTTGGAGGGGAGAGGGGTTAGAAGAGAGGTTGGGAGAGGGGTTAGAAGAGAGGTTGGGAGAGGGGTTAGAAGAGAGGTTGGGAGAGGGGTTAGAAGAGAGGTTGGGAGAGGGGTTAGAAGAGAGGTTGGGAGAGGGGTTAGAAGAGAGGTTGGGAGAGGGGTTAGAAGAGAGGTTGGGAGAGGGGTTAGAAGAGAGGTTGGGAGAGGGGTTAGAAGAGAGGTTGGGAGAGGGGTTGGAAGAGAGGTTGGGAGAGGGGTTAGAAGAGAGGTTGGGAGAGGGGTTGGAAGAGAGGTTGGGAGAGGGGTTAGAAGAGAGGTTGGGAGAGGGGTTAGAAGAGAGGTTGGGAGAGGGGTTAGAAGAGAGGTTGGGAGAGGGGTTAGAAGAGAGGTTGGGAGAGGGGTTAGAAGAGAGGTTGGGAGAGGGGTTAGAGGAGAGGTTGGGAGAGGGGTTAGAAGAGAGGTTGGGAGAGGGGTTAGAAGAGAGGTTGGGAGAGGGGTTAGAAGAGAGGTTGGGAGAGGGGTTAGAAGAGAGGTTGGGAGAGGGGTTAGAAGAGAGGTTGGGAGAGGGGTTAGAAGAGAGGTTGGGAGAGGGGTTAGAAGAGAGGTTGGGAGAGGGGTTAGAAGAGAGGTTGGGAGAGGGGTTAGAAGAGAGGTTGGGAGAGGGGTTAGAAGAGAGGTTGGGAGAGGGGTTAGAAGAGAGGTTGGGAGAGGGGTTAGAAGAGAGGTTGGGAGAGGGGTTAGAAGAGAGGTTGGGAGAGGGGTTAGAAGAGAGGTTGGGAGAGGGGTTAGAAGAGAGGTTGGGAGAGGGGTTAGAAGAGAGGTTGGGAGAGGGGTTAGAAGAGAGGTTGGGAGAGGGGTTAGAAGAGAGGTTGGGAGAGGGGTTAGAAGAGAGGTTGGGAGAGGGGTTAGAAGAGAGGTTGGGAGAGGGGTTAGAAGAGAGGTTGGGAGAGGGGTTAGAAGAGAGGTTGGGAGAGGGGTTAGAAGAGAGGTTGGGAGAGGGGTTAGAAGAGAGGTTGGGAGAGGGGTTAGAGGAGAGGTTGGGAGAGGGGTTAGAAGAGAGGATAAGGGTTAGTAGAGACATTTATCGATGGATTCGAAGTAGGATTAGAAAAGCGTTAAGAAAACCAGAAGAACGGTTAGAATAGGATTAAGTTGGAATTTAACACTGTGAAATAAGGTTGGGAAGGATAGAGAGGAGAGGATTTAGACTGGGAAAGAGGGTTAGAAAGGCAATAGAAGAGAGAGGGCTTACTGAAGATGAATATGGGAAAGATGGAAGGTGTTCGGAACATAAGGGGTAACCTGGAGTGAGGTTCTGGAATTCCACATCTTTTTTTTTTTTTTTGTAACACATCCATGATCCAACGGCGCTGGACTTCCCTCTGTTAAGTTGATAGACTTGACACTGTTCACGAGGGACACTCAGGCACTCAGAAGCCCGCTCACGTGTGTTCACTCACTCACATGTGTTCACTCACTCACATGTTTCCACTCACTCACATGTGTCCACTCACTCACATGTGTCCACTCACTCACATGTGTCCACTCAAATGTGTTCACTCACTCACATGTGTTCACTCACTCACATGTGTCCACTCACTCACATGTGTCCACTCACTCACATGTGTCCACTCACTCACATGTGTACACTCACTCACATGTGTCCACTCACTCACATGTGTCCACTCACTCACATGTGTCCACTCACTCAAATGTGTCCACTCACTCACATGTGTCCACTCACTCACATGTGTCCACTCACTCACATGTGTCCACTCACTCACATGTGTCCACTCACTCACATGTGTCCACTCACTCACATGTGTCCACTCACTCACATGTGTCCACTCACTCACATGTGTCCACTCACTCACATGTGTCCACTCACTCACGTGTGTCCACTCACTCACATGTGTCCACTCACTCAAATGTGTCCACTCACTCACATGTGTCCACTCACTCACATGTGTCCACTCACTCACATGTGTCCACTCACTCACATGTGTCCACTCACTCAAATGTGTCCACTCACTCACATGTGTTCACCCACTCACATGTGTTCACTCACTCACATGTGTTCACTCACTCACATGTGTCCACTCACTCACATGTGTCCACTCACTCAAATGTGTCCACTCACTCACATGTGTTCACTCACTCACATGTGTTCACTCACTCACATGTGTTCACTCACTCACATGTGTCCACTCACTCACATGTGTCCACTCACTCACATGTGTCCACTCACTCACATGTGTCCACTCACTCACATGTGTTCACTCACTCACGTGTGTTCACTCACTCACATGTGTCCACTCACTCACATGTGTCCACTCACTCACATGTGTCCACTCACTCACATGTGTTCACTCACTCACATGTGTCCACTCACTCACATGTGTTCACTCACTCACATGTGTCCACTCACTCACATGTGTCCACTCACTCACATGTGTCCACTCACTCACGTGTGTTCACTCACTCACATGTGTTCACTCACTCACATGTGTCCACTCACTCACGTGTGTTCACTCACTCACATGTGTCCACTCACTCACATGTGTCCACTCACTCACGTGTGTTCACTCACTCACATGTGTTCACTCACTCACATGTGTCCACTCACTCACGTGTGTTCACTCACTCACATGTGTCCACTCACTCACATGTGTTCACTCACATGTGTTCACTCACTCTCGTGTGTTCACTCACTCACGTATGTCTACTCACTCACATGTGTCCACTCACTCACATGTGTTCACTCACTCACGTGTCCATTCACCCGGCTGTACTCAAGAGGGTAAAATGCCAGCAATAAATGTTTTTGTTACATTATTTACATTTAAATCGTGTTAACTACATCTTTAACCCATTACAGTTATTTGCAACATTTACACTGAAGAAGTTCCATCTGATATCACTGTGACTGATGTGTGTCTTGTTTAATCTGTGTTCTCTCGTTCTGTTCTTCCTCAACAAAAATATTGATGTTTTACTTCGTAAATTTCTCACTGAATTGTTTTCTCGTTGTCACGATCTCCTGCTCCAAAGATCTAATCGAAAAACTATACAAATCTATTAAATTCCTTGTGAGTCCATGCGACAGGCGCGTCGTACCCAGGTCGTCCTCCTAAGGTTTCCCAACGTCAAGAAAACGGTCAATTTAAAGTGTCCTCTCCTGACCTACCAGAGGACCCAAAACAGAAAATGGGACAGTATGTCACTTTCGCGAACCGCTTTCATTTTCTAGTACGATAATTTTTGGCCTTATGTAACGCATACGATCGAAAAGCGACGTTCTTTGTAAGAGGACAGATTGTCGTATAAAGCTGAGCTGTGGAAGAGGAATGGCTGACGGCAGTATTGAGACCCAGTGGTCAAACTGGCGACACCTTTTCCAGAGACTCCCCAGGTGGAAGGGGGTATCCAACATCCATTCCGTTCTTTCTCTTGATTTCGCAATTCGTTTCCCATCAGCACTAGGGAGTTCATCTATATTCCTCTCTCTCCCTCTCATGGCTTCCTCCACTACTGCCTTAAACATTTCCTGGAATTGTGTTAAACTCATCGCTTATCAAATGTTGTCTTCGTAAACTATTTCTCGCGTTGTTCCATCCTAAATCTCATGGTTATTTGTTATTAATATATTCCAGATGGTTACATTGCTTTAGCGTGGACTGATCTCAAGCATGTGTAGCTGTTAATTAGAGTCCAGTGCTCTTTCTTGCTTTCCTTAATATCTCTTCTCTTTACTTTCTCCAATTCCTCTTGTTCCTCCTCACCTGAGTGTTTTATATATAATATTCGAGTATATGCAAGACAAATGCTTAAGGTTATTACACTCATGATCAAAGCACAGTTTACCTGTCATAGTGTTATTGTTTTTAGCGGAATCAGCGCCGAATCCTACACAGGAAGATAATTACAATGTGAGCGCGCACGCTAATCTTCTCCGTTGCTGTAAACAAAGATTTACTAATTTGGAAAGATTTATGCAGTGGTTATTTATCCCACAAACGGAATTTTAATTGATTCTGGTTCTGGCTGGACACATTCATTAGCCTGTGAATACACACACACACACACACACACACACACACACACACACACACACACACACACACACATACACATACACACACACACACACACACACACACACACACACACACACACACACATACACATACACACACACACACACACACACACACACACACACACACGCACACACACACACACACACACACACACACACACGAAAAACCTCAATAGTCAATCAACGGATGCCTCTCAATCTGTAGAGTGAACATTAATAAAATTTTCGATCACAACTCAACTGATTTACGCCATCTCAACTTTCATTTTTCCATCAACGGTAATCAACAAACATTGTTTTTTATCACTGTCATCAACAAGCTTGAGCTAACAAAAGACAAGTACTTGTTTACGACACGAGCGAGGTGAACTACATCGGAACAACTCAGTACGTTTCGTTTGTCTTCGCTGCACAACGTATCGACTGGACGTAGTTGAGCTATGCAACACGAAAGCAACTGCTTCTGATTAGCGTTCCTGTGCTTCTTGCTTATCCACGAATGATGACAGTGAAGATCTAAATATACTTTATAGTGGTTGATGCTGCAGTGAAGGTCAGCACTAGTCAGCAAGGAGGCGCAGCAGGAGACTCCAGGAGCATGTGAGGCACAGCAGGAGACGCCAGGAGTATGTGAGGCACAGCAGGAGGCCCCAGGAGTATGTGAGGCACAGCAATAGGCACCAGGAGTATGTGAGGCACAGCAGGAGACGCCAGGAGCATGTGAGGCACAGCAGGAGGCACCAGGAGTATGTGAGGCACAGCAGGAGACACTAGGAGCATGTGAGGCACAGCAGGAGGCACCAGGAGCCTGTGAGGCACAGCAGGAGGCACCTGGAGCCTGTGAGGCACAGCAGGAGGCACCGGGAGCATGTGAGGCACAGCAGGAGACGCCAGGAGCATGTGAGGCACAGCAGGAGACACTAGGAGCCTGTGAGGCACAGCAGGAGGCACCAGGAGCCTGTGAGGCACAGCAGGAGGCACCTGGAGCCTGTGAGGCACAGCAGGAGGCACCGGGAGCATGTGAGGCACAGCAGGAGACGCCAGGAGCATGTGAGGCACAGCAGGAGGCACCAGGAGCATGTGAGGCACAGCAGGAGACACTAGGAGCATGTGAGGCACAGCAGGAGGCACCAGGAGCATGTGAGGCACAGCAGGAGGCACCAGAAGCATGTGAGGCACAGCAGGAGGCACCTGGAGCTTGTGAGGCACAGCAGGAGGCACCTGGAGCTTGTGAGGCACAGCAGGAGGCACCAAGAACATGTGAGGCACAGCAGGAGACATCAGGAGCATGTGAGGCACAGCAGGAGGCACCTGGAGCCTGTGAGGCACAGCAGGAGACACCAGGAGCATGTGAGGCACAGCAGGAGACACCAGGAGCATGTGAGGCACAGCAGGAGGCACCTGGAGCATGTGAGGCACAGCAGGAGGCACCTGGAGCATGTGAGGCACAGCAGGAGGCACCTGGAGCATGTGAGGCACAGCAGGAGGCACCTGGAGAGTGTGAGGCACAGTCTGTAGTTTGATTTTGATCTTATATTCATTAGCCAGTAATACAAAAACATCATTTTGTTTCACCTTACATACTTCCTTTACCCTGTCTATATATTCTAATATTGTATTGCATTGATTAAACTTTTGATGTTATGTTGAGTACTACCATTTCGGAAGTGACAATAGCATTGAGTAGTCAGCATATTATTAATATGCTGGATTAAAATTTAAAGTATAAATAGGTGCAACAAAGATTGTAAAACAACGTCAGGAGGCAGCAGGAGCAAGCGAGGCCAACACAGACGCGGTTCTGTTGCGTTGGTCGGACAGAGGAAATAAGTCACTCTAAAAATACCAGAATTGGAGCGTTCACGGAGGCAGAGCGGCTGAAATAATCGCGGGATCCGACCAGCCAGGAGCCGGGCCTCGAGGCCTGGGCCGTGATTCGTCAAGTGGTAATTAGCCAGGGCAGGAGAAGCACGCCTTTCGAATTCAGTTCCCAGGAAAGGTCACGTGTCACGCGGATGACGGATGTATTGAAGTGACAGGTGAGGTGAAGGATCCACAGGACCCGTTGGGACCTGTCTCCTGTCTCGATGACGACGTTGGTGGTGGGGACGGGCGGGGCTCGACCCCCGTCCTTGCTTGAGGCGTGAGATTTACTGGCCTTATTAAACACCACACCCATACAGACGTTTACATGGTGTTTTGATCATTACCTTACACAGTTTATATATATATATATATATATATATATATATATATATATATATATATATATATATATATATATATATATATATATATATATATATATAATATTATTTTTGGGGGGTACCACCTCTGGTGCGAGTGTAGTGACACATAGCCTCGGAGAAGAAATATAAGTATAGTATAGTATATACTATACCAAGAGCTAGGAGATATTATGTATATATATGTTAGCTTTTCTATCACCCCTCAGTATCTTTGGTTAAAGAAACACACTTCATTAAGTCAATAAGTGTGAATAAGGATGCTACTTTACACTGTAAACGTTACACAGAGTGTTGTGTACCTGGCGTCACGTCCAGCAGAAACACCCATAATGCAGTATTAGCTGTGAGAGGTTGACACAGCAAGCAAGAGGCGGCCTGACGGCTTTGCTGTGTAAACTCCATTTATTAATGGGAGCAGTAAACTAGCAATGACCGCTCGTTCAATTGTATACTCGTTTACCGCATGATTGCTGCTCCGTTTTCATGATAAATGTCATTGATACAATCTGTAAAGAATGTGTTCTCAGGGAATATTAATAGAACACTAATGACAAGGTGGCTTGATGACATGTCGTCGACAGCGACGTATCGGGCACACTCAGCTGGCTGGGCGCTCACGCGATATCGGTCGACAGCGACGTATCGGGCACACTCAGCTGGCTGGGCGTATCGGGCACACTCAGCTGGCTGGGCGTATCGGGCACACTCAGCTGGCTGGGCGTATCGGGCACACTCAGCTGGCTGGGCGTATCGGGCACACTCAGCTGGCTGGGCGCTCACGCGATATCGGCATTTGTTCTGCTGGGCTAAACTGGAAAGTGTGATGGATTTGAAGGGTCTTGTGAATAGCTCAGGGAGAAGTATTTGCCCAGCGACTTCAATGGTATTTCCATGCGGGTCTGCGTTCATCTACATCGAAAACCACGGTTACGGGGAGCCGGTCGGCCGAGCAGACAGCACTCTGGGCTTGTGATCCCGTGGTCCTGGGTTCGATCCCAGGCGCCGGCGAGAAACAATGGGCAGAGTTTCTTTCACCCTATGCCCCTGTTACCTAGCAGTAAAATAGGTACCTAGGTGTTAGTCAGCTGTCACGGGCTGCTTTCTGGGGGTGGAGGCCTGGTCGAGGACCGGGCCGCGGGGACACTAAAAAGCCCCGAAATCATCTCAAGATAACCTCAAGATGGTAACGCCAGTCTACTACACAGGAGGTGAAGCACAAGTCGGAGCAGAGAACCTCTAGATAACAGTATAGCTTTATTTCTGAATGAGCTGCAGATATATTAGAAAAAATTCTTTAATATCATAGAAAAAACTGGAATGAAAGAGAGCGAGAAGTAAAACGTAGACCTGGCTCTCTGCACCTATTTTCAGTTTCAAATTACGACTTTTCATACCGAAAATATGCCAATTACTGAAAACGGCGATTGGGTCATATTTTGGCCAACCCCCCCCCCCCCCCCCCTGCAGTTTCCCAAATATCTGAAAAGAACTGCCTCGTAAGGGGCCAAGAGACCTTCTTTACTTTCCTTAACTCTTATGTACTTATGAAGATTTCACACAACTTAGGGAACCTCTATTTCACAACTCGATTAAAAACACAGGATCACAGATTAAAAAAACAGGATCCAAGAGCTAAAGCCCAGTCATGCAAATTCAACTAAATAAGTACAAAAATACAAATTTACTCTAACATTCCTAGCAATAGTAGAACAAAATAAAATGAAAAGGTACAGAGTGTGGGGCACAATCTGCGTATTGTGTTGTTCTATATTTAATGTTGAAAATAAATGTATGATGTAAGCTGGCGGGTTGTACACTAACCGGAATTAGGAGATCAATATAACCAACTTGTGTTGTTGTGTTCACAAAAACCACTTTGTCGTACCCTCGGTTATAAGCTCACCCTGGCTATAACGACCCAGACGAGGTGACGGTGGGTGATAATACGTCCCTGAGTCAACTAATCAGACAACCAGTCAACACTTCCTTGTTTACGCGACAGCCGACACCCCCAGGCGGAGAACCGGGGCTGTTAAACAATGCCCTCAGAGCTGTGTGTCGTCCTCTTGAAGTTAATGCTCTTCAACAGGAATTTATCCCCCCACTACAAGAGGTTCAGTATACATCATAACACTCAAGGGGATCAGGATC
>NC_091232.1:11106220-11108720 GCF_040958095.1 Procambarus clarkii
TCCTGATATTTACCTTAATTTCCAGGTATCTTGGGTTAGTGAGAATATTAAAAATAAATAGCAAGATGTGCCTTGCTGGATAATTTGGCAGAGAGAAGTTTCATTAGTTTTTATGGAAAGTTGCTGGCCCAGAAGTCTTCTGGAAAAAACCAGCATTGGGACGTTTGCTGGAAACACAGAACTAAACTAAACTACGAAAAACTAAACAAAAAAACAAGTCGCGAGTTAAGACCAAGAAGCCACTGTGTTGAGGTCGTGGTGGCAACGACGTGACTTCTGGAACAAGTCTTATTGTGTTACAAGTTTCTCAAGTCCAGGTGGGAAATAGACCTCGCCCTGGGGACAGACTTGGGGCTCGTGGGGCTCGTGCTGTCGCGACTTATTTTGTAGTTATTTTGGAGGGAAGTGGGTTGAGCAACACACCTTAAGGTGTTGGGGGCAGTGTGTGAGGGAGGTAGGCTGAGGAACACACCTTAAGGTGTTGGGGGCAGTGTGTGAGGGAGGTAGGCTGAGGAACACACCACCAGAAGGTGCTGGGGGCGGTGCTGGAGGGAGACAGCAGCTGCAGCAGCGGCAGGACTTAATTAATGAGAAGGCCCACAATGAGAGCCTTTGGCCCGTCAGCAGCACGGAGGCCCCAATGATGGATAACGCCGGATGGTGTTATCTCCGAGGCTCAGATGGGTGGCGGTGAGCCGTGGGGGACGCGGGAGACACGCCATGTGGGAGCTTTCATGCCGGAAAGTGAGGGGGAAAGAGGAATAGGATGATTGAGTGAGAGGATGGGTCAGGAAAAATGGGAAGGATCGGAAAGGACGGAAATACAGGAGATGGAGGGAGACACTGACACCATAACCTCCAGCATCCCGCACTACGCGGTGCTCTCTTCCTCTCTCCACACTCCTGGAGCCTCCTCACCCTCATCCATACTCAATGTGTCGCACACAGCCTCCAAATCCATGAATGTAGAATGAGCTTTTTCTCAGGAATTTTGCCACGACATGTTAAGTGCAAAATTTTGGCTTCGATATCCTGTCTTTCCCGTGTTCAATCCGTGTACCCAACGTGCCGGGTGTGTTCCATGATATTTTATTCTCTTTTTATGCGTTTCAATTGCGCATGAATTAATTATATTTTCCAGGTGTTCCAGTTACCTCTACCTCCTTCAGCCTTCATCTTAGCATGCCAATCTATATATAATTTTTCCCTGGTGTAATGGCTATATACGTCACCCCACACCAGTATCACAACTGTGTTCTCAGCTTCACCTTAAACTGGTCGGTACCGCAATGGCCTCGTTTCTTACAGATCCGCGTTCGAACCCCGAGCGACCCAAGTTGTTGGTCCCCATTTTTTTTCTGCGTCTTATCGCTGATATTTGTCCACATAAACCTTTCAAGTGCTATATTATCGTATTCTCTCTCTCTCTCTCTCTCTCTCTCTCTCTCTCTCTCTCTCTCTCTCTCTCTCTCTCTCTCTCTCTCTCTCTCTCTCTCTCTCTCTCTCTCTCCGCCACCTTAACTCACCCTTCAAGTGTGCTTTAGCAACATATGTACTGTCTTCTTACTGCACTCTCTTCTGTTGCATTCGTGCTCTCTACCAGTATGTTGTGATCGTTCCAATACTCTTTTAGTCCAGTACTGACACTGGAGTTGTGGTTCACAACTCAACATCTTCCACCAGGTTATTAATTTCCTCTATACCTGGCCGCCCTCAGCAGTACACCTTTTGTGAGTAGGACGCTTGAAGCTGCGACGCGTGGAAGGCACAGGTGGAGGAACCAGGGAACAAGAAGGCACAGGTGGAGGAACCAGGGAACATGAAGGCACAGGTGGAGGAACTTGGGAACAAGAAGGCACAGGTGGAGGAACCAGGGAACAAGAAGGCACAGGTGGAGGAACCAGGGAACATGAAGGCACAGGTGGAGGAACCAGGGAACAAGAAGGCACAGGTGGAGGAACCAGGGAACAAGAAGGCACAGGTGGAGGAACCAGGGAACAAGAAGGCACAGGTGGAGGAACCAGGGAACAAGAAGGCACAGGTGGAGGAACCAGGGAACAAAGAAGGCACAGGTGGAGGAACCAGGGAACAAGAAGGCACAGGTGGAGGAACCAGGGAACAAGAAGGCACAGGTGGAGGAACCAGGGAACATGAAGGCACAGGTGGAGGAACCAGGGAACAAGAAGGCACAGGTGGAGGAACCAGGGAACAAGAAGGCATAGGTGGAGGAACCAGGGAACAAGAAGGCACAGGTGGAGGAACCAGGGAACATGAAGGCACAGGTGGAGGAACCAGGGAACATGAAGGCACAGGTGGAGGAACCAGGGAACAAGAAGGCACAGGTGGAGGAACCAGGGAACATGAAGGCACAGGTGGAGGAACCAGGGAACAAGAAGGCACAGGTGGAGGAACCAGGGAACAAGAAGGCACAGGTGGAGGAACCAGGGAACATGAAGGCACAGGTGGAGGAACTTGGGAACAAAGAAGACACAGGTGGAGG
>NC_091232.1:11113720-11173720 GCF_040958095.1 Procambarus clarkii
GTCCTTCCTGGACGTTTATCTTGGCACACCTTTATAAGGGTCTGCCACTGACTGACCACTTTATTGCTTGCGACATTCGCCGTGAAAGCAAAATCTTTAAGTGGCTGAGATAATTGAAGAGAGGTCAAAAGAACTCCCAGCATTGTCGACACCGACAGGAGGAGGAAAAAATACGTCTGTGATGAAGCATTTTGAAGCATATAGTGAAGGAATCACCTTGAACTAGATACAACGAAGGCCATATGTATAGAGAAGTAAGCAGGCGATGAGTCACAATAACGTGGCTGAAGTATGTTGACCAGACCACACACTAGAAGTTGAAGGGACGACGACGTTTCGGTCCGTCCTGGACCATTCTCAAATCGATTGTGATAAGGAGGTAGGGACAGGCAATAAATAGGCAAGAGAGAGCTGAGGAGGAAAGTAAGGTGTAGGGGATAGTAGTAATAATGAGAACTGCAGAAGGCCTATTGGCCCATACGAGGCAGCTCCTATTATAACCACCGAAGGAGATAGTAATAGGAATAAGAAGAGGATAGCAAGGGAGCGTAGGAGAAGACAATGAACAGAAAAAGGGAGAAGAGAGAAAGAAAAGGAAAGAAAACTTCTAGTGTGTGGTCTGGTCAATATAGAGAAGTAAGTTATTCAACTCAATAGTACTACCGCAAAGCCTGAAGGTCAATGTTAAGCCCTTACACCAAAGGGCTGATACCTTTAGTTCGATTTCAATACCATGTATTTCAGGCAAATATGATGAGAAATATATGAAAGTTAACACCATCATCTGGAAACAAGGGACTGTGTAACAACACCAGCCTGGATTTAGTGAAGATAAATTTTGAAACCACGAAACAAAGATAATTTTACGATATCATTAAGGGTGAGATGGGACAGAGAATAGGGAATTGTCAACTAATTTTTAAACCTCCAAAAGTTCATTAACACTGTCAGGGAGACAGTGTTAATGAACCCACACAAAATCATAATTTCCATGCAACTCAATGCACAATTTCCATGCAACTCAATGCACAATTTCCATGCAACTCAATGCACAATTTCCATGCAACTCAATGCACAATTTCCATGCAACTCAATGCACAATTTCCATGCAACTCAATGCACAATTTCCATGCAACTCAATGCACAATTTCCATGCAACTCAATGCACAATTTCCATGCAACTCAATGCACAATTTCCATGCAACTCAATGCACAATTTCCATACAACTCAATGCACAATTTCCATACACCAGAACGCATAATTTCCATAATATACAACTCATAATTCCCATACAACTCCAGCCATAATTCCTAGACTCCGCCTCGCGTCGATAATGCTCTTGGCTCTCCAGGGTACAGAGAATGACCTTGAGGTGTGACCTCTTTACACTTGAGTGCCACAGTGCCTTGACACGAGGCCGGTGGAGTGGCGGAGGGTCGTAAGGCGGTAATCATGCAAGATTCCAATGGCCAGGAACGCACACTACTCTGCGGGTTCCAAATATAACATCAATTTTTTTATTTTTAATCTTGATAGAAGTAGTTTCATTCTAGATATTTGTTTTGTGAGTATGTGTACGTGAATTGTTTGTGTGTGTGTATTCACCGAGTTGTGTTTGCGGAGGTTGAGCTTTGCTCTTTCGACCCGCCTCTCAACTGTCAATCAACTGTTTGCTAACTACTTTTTTTTTCCACATCACACACACACCCCAGGAAGCAGCCCGTGACAGCTGACTAACTCCCAGGTACCTATTTACTGCTAGGTAACAGGGGCATTCAGGGTGAAAGAAACTTTGCCCATTTGTTTCTGCTTCGTGCGGGAATCGAACCCGCGCCACAGAATTACGAGTCCTGCGCGCTATCCACCAGGCTACGAGGCCCCTGTGTATGTATGTGTGCGTGGATGGTGTGTGTGTATTTACTATTTGTGTCTGCAGAATAGAGATATTAGCTCTTGGACCCCGCCTTTCTAACCAATCTATTTTTCCTCAATTATATCTACTGCATATATTTCTAACATACACACCCACACATCTCCAGGAAGCAGCCCGTAGCAGCTGTCAATCTCCCAGGTACCTATTTGATGCTAGATGAACAAGTGCATCAGGGTGAAAGAAACTCTGCCCTTTTATTTCCGTCTCGGTCAGGAATCGAACCCGGGGCCTTTGAACTACGACCCCCAGGCTCTGTCCACTCAACCTCAAGGCCCCTACACTTGAGTGTGTACTCACCTAGTTGTGCTTGCAGGGGTTGAGCTGTGGATTTTTGGTCCCGCCTCTCAACTGTCAATCAATTGATGTACAGATTCCTGAGCCTACTGTGCTCTATCATATCTACATTTGAAACTGTGTATGGAGTCTGCCTCCACCACATTACTGCCTAATGCATTCCATCTGTTAACTACTCTGACACTGTGTGTGTGTGTGTGTGTGTGTGTGTGTGTGTGTGTGTGTGTGTGTGTGTGTGTGTGTGTGTGTGTGTGTTTTCGGTATGAAACTAGCTTCCACTAATTCGCTGTCTAATGCATTCTCTCTTCCCCATATGAGAGAATCGAACTATGGGCCAGCCATGTGCCTGGCGACAGCATTAACCAGAAGCCATCTTTCTGGTTAATGCAAATCTTTATGTTGAATTTTTGTTTGTATATTTCCCCCTAAACGTTTGAGCTACAAGTTCCCGTTTCGGGCCCCTCATCCTGGTCCCTCCGAGGCCAAATACTCTGTCCGTGTCTACCTTATGAATATTCCAAGCTCTTATCGCCAGAGCTGTCATGTTTAAATCTCTAAACCTATCTACATATTCCAGCTCCCTAAGTTCTGCAACCAGACTTGGGCCAACTTTCTGGACTTTCTCAATTATCTCTGCTTTTTGCGACGCCTGACATATGTAGTGCACTTTTTTAACTACAGTTTTTAACTAAGCAGATTCACGGAGACTGTTCATAGATTTGTCAATATATCATATGTATTCAATGCTATCGTGTTTATGGGTGTTCCAGACAATAGTTTTTTTGTGATCTTCGCCTCTAAAATTCAGTTTATTATTCTTGTCGTCGTCCTCGCCACTTTGCATTTGCAGAGATTCAACTCCAATAGCCACTTGTTTTACATTTCTATATATTGTTAAAGATGCGATATTCTTGTACTATTTAATCTTCTCACGAAATCCAAACTCACGAAAAAAATCACGAAATCACTGGTAATATAAATCCAAGGAATTACCCTTCTGGGTCTCTGTCACTTATGATTATATTCTGCGGTTTGTGTGTGTGTGTGTGTGTGTGTGTGTGTGTGTGTGTGTGTGTGTGTGTGTGTGTGTGTGTGTGTGTGTGTGTGTGTGTGTGTGTGTGTGATATCCGAGTTGCACCACATTTTATAGTTCATTACAAGTTCATGAACTATAAAACAAACGTAACTCGTGCTAGACTGATCCAAAAATTTATACTAACTATTGAAAAATAAACTTTTGGCCATGTATACAAATAGTAATGCTATATATGACCTTGAGTGATATAAACGTAATATTTGTAATTCTACAGTAAATTATGCTATCCTCATTAAAAAAAATTATGTTGCAACTAGTAGAGTCTAGAGTTTCAAAGAATAAAAAAAAACGCCAAAGCAATGCATGTCCAGAGCGAAGCTATTAAGTTGATTAAGAAATTAAGGAATTTGAGTTCTCTTGTCAGGGTGAGAACTTTCAAGGCTCTCATCTTGACTCTGAGATCTTTAATGACCTCGTCAAGACTTTGGTTGATGATTAGCTACAAGTCTGCAAAAAGCTTACACTAAGGAAGTCATTTTTTGGATTAATTTAGCAAGAACACAAAGTAATGTTTGTTGCAGGAAAGACTACTTGAACAAGAAAGCCATTTTCAAAGTTAAAATTGTGGAGGAAAGAAATTGAAGACACAAGCCACGGAGACGATAGGAAGAACTTTTTTCAACTTAAAACTTGTATACAGATGGAACTGGCTGGAAGGGGATATGTTGATGCCAACTCCCTACAACGCTTCAAAAGTAATCATGATTTGGAACTTGAATTAATTGAGTCATTGCATTAAACAAGCTACAGATGAAGGGACAGAGCTTAAGAGACGAGAATCAAACATGAAAATGCACCTAGGAAAACACACACACACACACACACACACACACACACACACACACACACACACTGAAAAACGAACCCAAAGCAAAAACAGGAGCAACTACACATATCTTGCACCGAGACACGTTGGTCTCCGGCCCATCTTGAGGACTGTGAAGGGCTGATACGGAGGCCTCAAAGAGGTGGTCGTGGTCCCTTGCTCTGTCCATTCGCCAGGAGGACCTCGGGGGACGACTTGCCGCCCACCCCGGGGGGATGAAGGCGTCTAGCACGCCTCATCCCCTGAATAAGGTCCCCCAGCACACACTCGGAGCCCTGTAGCACGCCCTTATCCTACCTTATCTAGGCCACACGGTACACTGTCCCCCTCGGGAGTACCTCGGGTGTCCCTACCAGGGTACGTTCTGGATGTTAGCTGTCGTTTGTGAAGCTGTTTTCCCATCACATTAGATCTTTCTTCGTTGAATCGGAAGATAATTACCTTCTTAGTTATGTCTCAGAAGAATTTTCACTGCATTAATTTTCCAGATTATCATCATTGACATCATTAGCTGTTGCTACTTGAATGACTCTGGTGCTACTTATCAAGCTCTACTGTTTCCTCCATGGCTGTGGTGCTACTTCCAAGGCTCTGGTGCTACTTTGATTATTGATCAAATTAGGAACATTGACCCTAAGGTACAGAACATTGACCTCAAGATACCGTTTAAGAGTTTATTTTTAATTTTAGTGACCAGTTGAATAAATTTATTATGATTGTATCTGTTGGTAACAGGAGGCGACCAGCTGACCCGTGTGTGAGTTTGTTGATGTACTGACAAGAAAACTATTTGTTCCTGAATTTCAAATACGGTATTGCCACGAGGAACGACGGTCGGGGCCATCAAATATTTTGTCTATAGGGCTGGTAACACCCAATATTTTATATGTTTCGGCCGGTGGGGGCCGGGCGTAGCCAATATTTTGAGCTGGTAAGGAGAAAGCGGGGGGCCGGGCATACCCAATATTTTGGCTAGAGGGATCGGCCTAACCCAATATTTTGACTAGAGTATTTTTTTTTTCGAGAATGACTGAAGATAGCGGAATAGCGTGTACCCATTATTTTGCTGAGATATCCGATTCTCCACATTATTTTGGAGGGAGGGGAAGGTCCAATAAACTCCGAGTTGGGAGAGATCTGTACTGACCCACCTATTATTGTAGTGGGTCACAGCACGGGTCTGGTTCCTTCCCACAGTTCAACGACGGGGCCAACGACTAACGACCACTTGGGATAAAGGGAACTGAACAAAGACAAATTTACAACGATGAATACCTATACAATTTCACATAATTTAAACAATTATATACAGCTATCATTATATTACAAAAAGTATCTGCAACTCAATTAAACAAGTTTAATATGTCGAGCAGATTATCAGTGTGAATTCAATTATACACCCTTGAAAATAATTGACAAGTCTGCCGCAATGGAGGTGTATATATATATATATATATATATATATATATATATATATATATATATATATATATATATATATATATATATATATATATATATATATAATATGTTGTACCTAGTAATTTTTTTTCTTATGAAATGATAAAGCTACCCATTTCTTTATGTATGAGGTCAATTTGTTTTTATTGGAGTTAAAATTAACGTAGATATATGACCGAACCTAACCAACCCTACCTAACCTAACCTAACCTATCTTTATAGGTTAGGTTAGGTTAGGTAGCCGAAAAAGTTAGGTTAGGTAGGTTAGGTAGTCGAAAAACAGTTAATTCATGAAAACTTGGCTTATTAGGCAAATCGGGCCTTGCATAGTAGGCTGAGAAGTGCATTCTGGCTACTAGGTACGACATATATATATATATATATATATATATATATATATATATATATATATATATATATATATATATATATATATATATATGTCGTACCTGGTAGCCAGAACTCACTTTTTGGCCTACTATGCAAGGCCCGATTTGCCTAATTAGCCAAGTTTTCCTGAATTAATATATTTTTTCTAATTTTTCTCTTATGAAATGATAAAGCTACCCATTTCAGTATGTATGAGGTCAATTTTTTTTATTGGAGTTAAAATCAACGTAGATATATGACCGAATCTAACCAACCCTACCTAACCTAACCTAACCTATCTTTATAGGTTAGGTTTGGTTAGGTAGCCGAAAAAGTAAGGTTAGGTTAGGTTAGGTAGGTTAGGTAGTCGAAAAAGAATTAATTCATGAAAACTTGGCTTATTAGGCAAATCGGGCGTTGCATAGTAGGCTGAGAAGTGCGTTCTGGCTACTAGGTACAACATATATATATATATATATATATATATATATATATATATATAACTGAAAACTCACACCCCAGAAGTGACTCGAACCCATACTCCCAGAAGCAACGCATCTGGTATGTACAAGACGCCTTAATCCACTTGACCATCACGACCGGACAAAATGAGGTGATAGCCGAGGCTATTTGAACCACCCCACCGCCGGCACTCGGATAGTTATCTTGGGCATAGCATTTTACCAAATCACCTCATTCTTTGGGGCAACACGTGAGGAACACAAATGCGAACAAGCCTGAATGGTCCCCAGGACATATGCAACTGAAAACTCACACCCCAGAAGTGACTCGAACCCATACTCCCAGAAGCAACGCATCTGGTATGTACAAGACGCCTTAATCCACTTGACCATCACGACCGGACAAAATGAGGTGATAGCCGAGGCTATTTGAACCACCCCACCGCCGGCACTCGGATAGTTATCTTGGGCATAGCATTTTACCAAATCACCTCATTCTTTGGGGCAACACGTGAGGAACACAAATGCGAACAAGCCTGAATGGTCCCCAGGACATATGCAACTGAAAACTCACACCCCAGAAGTGACTCGAACCCATACTCCCAGAAGCAACGCATCTGGTATGTACAAGACGCCTTAATCCACTTGACCATCACGACCGGACAAAATGAGGTGATAGCCGAGGCTATTTGAACCACCCCACCGCCGGCACTCGGATAGTTATCTTGGGCATAGCATTTTACCAAATCACCTCATTCTTTGGGGCAACACGTGAGGAACACAAATGCGAACAAGCCTGAATGGTCCCCAGGACATATGCAACTGAAAACTCACACCCCAGAAGTGACTCGAACCCATACTCCCAGAAGCAACGCATCTGGTATGTACAAGACGCCTTAATCCACTTGACCATCACGACCGGACAAAATGAGGTGATAGCCGAGGCTATTTGAACCACCCCACCGCCGGCACTCGGATAGTTATCTTGGGCATAGCATTTTACCAAATCACCTCATTCTTTGGGGCAACACGTGAGGAACACAAATGCGAACAAGCCTGAATGGTCCCCAGGACATATGCAACTGAAAACTCACACCCCAGAAGTGACTCGAACCCATACTCCCAGAAGCAACGCATCTGGTATGTACAAGACGCCTTAATCCACTTGACCATCACGACCGGACAAAATGAGGTGATAGCCGAGGCTATTTGAACCACCCCACCGCCGGCACTCGGATAGTTATCTTGGGCATAGCATTTTACCAAATCACCTCATTCTTTGGGGCAACACGTGAGGAACACAAATGCGAACAAGCCTGAATGGTCCCCAGGACATATGCAACTGAAAACTCACACCCCAGAAGTGACTCGAACCCATACTCCCAGAAGCAACGCATCTGGTATGTACAAGACGCCTTAATCCACTTGACCATCACGACCGGACAAAATGAGGTGATAGCCGAGGCTATTTGAACCACCCCACCGCCGGCACTCGGATAGTTATCTTGGGCATAGCATTTTACCAAATCACCTCATTCTTTGGGGCAACACGTGAGGAACACAAATGCGAACAAGCCTGAATGGTCCCCAGGACATATGCAACTGAAAACTCACACCCCAGAAGTGACTCGAACCCATACTCCCAGAAGCAACGCATCTGGTATGTACAAGACGCCTTAATCCACTTGACCATCACGACCGGACAAAATGAGGTGATAGCCGAGGCTATTTGAACCACCCCACCGCCGGCACTCGGATAGTTATCTTGGGCATAGCATTTTACCAAATCACCTCATTCTTTGGGGCAACACGTGAGGAACACAAATGCGAACAAGCCTGAATGGTCCCCAGGACATATGCAACTGAAAACTCACACCCCAGAAGTGACTCGAACCCATACTCCCAGAAGCAACGCATCTGGTATGTACAAGACGCCTTAATCCACTTGACCATCACGACCGGACAAAATGAGGTGATAGCCGAGGCTATTTGAACCACCCCACCGCCGGCACTCGGATAGTTATCTTGGGCATAGCATTTTACCAAATCACCTCATTCTTTGGGGCAACACGTGAGGAACACAAATGCGAACAAGCCTGAATGGTCCCCAGGACATATGCAACTGAAAACTCACACCCCAGAAGTGACTCGAACCCATACTCCCAGAAGCAACGCATCTGGTATGTACAAGACGCCTTAATCCACTTGACCATCACGACCGGACAAAATGAGGTGATAGCCGAGGCTATTTGAACCACCCCACCGCCGGCACTCGGATAGTTATCTTGGGCATAGCATTTTACCAAATCACCTCATTCTTTGGGGCAACACGTGAGGAACACAAATGCGAACAAGCCTGAATGGTCCCCAGGACATATGCAACTGAAAACTCACACCCCAGAAGTGACTCGAACCCATACTCCCAGAAGCAACGCATCTGGTATGTACAAGACGCCTTAATCCACTTGACCATCACGACCGGACAAAATGAGGTGATAGCCGAGGCTATTTAAGGCGTCTTGTACATACCAGATGCGTTGCTTCTGGGAGTATGGGTTCGAGTCACTTCTGGGGTGTGAGTTTTCAGTTGCATATGTCCTGGGGACCATTCAGGCTTGTTCGCATTTGTGTTCCTCACGTGTTGCCCCAAAGAATGAGGTGATTTGGTAAAATGCTATGACCAAGATAACTATCCGAGTGCCGGCGGTGGGGTGGTTCAAATAGCCTCGGCTATCACCTCATTTTGTCCGGTCGTGATGGTCAAGTGGATTAAGGCGTCTTGTACATACCAGATGCGTTGCTTCTGGGAGTATGGGTTCGAGTCACTTCTGGGGTGTGAGTTTTCAGTTGCATATGTCCTGGGGACCATTCAGGCTTGTTCGCATTTGTGTTCCTCACGTGTTGCCCCAAAGAATGAGGTGATTTGGTAAAATGCTATGCCCAAGATAACTATCCGAGTGCCGGCGGTGGGGTGGTTCAAATAGCCTCGGCTATCACCTCATTTTGTCCGGTCGTGATGGTCAAGTGGATTAAGGCGTCTTGTACATACCAGATGCGTTGCTTCTGGGAGTATGGGTTCGAGTCACTTCTGGGGTGTGAGTTTTCAGTTGCATATGTCCTGGGGACCATTCAGGCTTGTTCGCATTTGTGTTCCTCACGTGTTGCCCCAAAGAATGAGGTGATTTGGTAAAATGCTATGCCCAAGATAACTATCCGAGTGCCGGCGGTGGGGTGGTTCAAATAGCCTCGGCTATCACCTCATTTTGTCCGGTCGTGATGGTCAAGTGGATTAAGGCGTCTTGTACATACCAGATGCGTTGCTTCTGGGAGTATGGGTTCGAGTCACTTCTGGGGTGTGAGTTTTCAGTTGCATATGTCCTGGGGACCATTCAGGCTTGTTCGCATTTGTGTTCCTCACGTGTTGCCCCAAAGAATGAGGTGATTTGGTAAAATGCTATGCCCAAGATAACTATCCGAGTGCCGGCGGTGGGGTGGTTCAAATAGCCTCGGCTATCACCTCATTTTGTCCGGTCGTGATGGTCAAGTGGATTAAGGCGTCTTGTACATACCAGATGCGTTGCTTCTGGGAGTATGGGTTCGAGTCACTTCTGGGGTGTGAGTTTTCAGTTGCATATGTCCTGGGGACCATTCAGGCTTGTTCGCATTTGTGTTCCTCACGTGTTGCCCCAAAGAATGAGGTGATTTGGTAAAATGCTATGCCCAAGATAACTATCCGAGTGCCGGCGGTGGGGTGGTTCAAATAGCCTCGGCTATCACCTCATTTTGTCCGGTCGTGATGGTCAAGTGGATTAAGGCGTCTTGTACATACCAGATGCGTTGCTTCTGGGAGTATGGGTTCGAGTCACTTCTGGGGTGTGAGTTTTCAGTTGCATATGTCCTGGGGACCATTCAGGCTTGTTCGCATTTGTGTTCCTCACGTGTTGCCCCAAAGAATGAGGTGATTTGGTAAAATGCTATGCCCAAGATAACTATCCGAGTGCCGGCGGTGGGGTGGTTCAAATAGCCTCGGCTATCACCTCATTTTGTCCGGTCGTGATGGTCAAGTGGATTAAGGCGTCTTGTACATACCAGATGCGTTGCTTCTGGGAGTATGGGTTCGAGTCACTTCTGGGGTGTGAGTTTTCAGTTGCATATGTCCTGGGGACCATTCAGGCTTGTTCGCATATATATATATATATATATATATATATATATATATATATATATATATATATATATATATATATATATATATATATATATATATATATATATATATATATGTACACAAGCTTCTCGGTGTATAGACACACAGAATTTACTTTGGCTCTGTATAATGTCCAAATAAATAGAATACCTACAGGTTGGTTAGTGAGCACTTGCCTTAAAAACTCTCTCAAGGGATGTTATAATATAAAATGTTATAATATAGGCCTTATAAGCCCGACAACAAACCAAACTCGACCATGGTTCCGCAGCCTGGCTGCTATAGGCCTAGCTATAAGCCTCTCCTTGACTCTTCACGTATATTTCACCGTTTTTTTTAGGTTGATTTATGTGCTGCTGTTCCGCAAATTGGGTCAAAATGGGTCCTCATTAACATACAGCAGGCGGGGGGGGGGTGTAGTCATCAATAGCAACTGCTGTTGACGGTGAGGTTACACAGTTACCTAATACGGTGCAAGACCTGAACCCTAATGTTCTTGAAGTTGAGCACCGTAGTGTTATAATGATGCGTCTATCATAGTAGGGTTATAATGATGCGTCCATCACCGTAGTGTTATAATGATGCGTCCATCACCGTAGTGTTATAATGATACACCCACTGCAGTACTTATAATGATACACCCACTGCAGTACTTATAATGATACACCCATCACAGTAGTGGTATATGATACAGCCGGCACACAACAACAAACTAACGCATCCCTCGTGGCAGAGCAGTTCACTGCTATGTTTCACTGCAGTGCCATATTGAAGCCACCCCTCGCTTGCAACCCCATGACAGCTGTGCCATCTCACCAGCAATCACTCACCAGGGACGGCTGCAGGGGGCCTGCTCCCTGCCGGCCTCTGCTCTCACCAGCCCCAGAGTCGTGTGTGCATGTCGTGTTCAACATTCGCAAACTCTTTTCCGAGGGTTGCGACGTTGCAAGTAGCAACATCATCCCAGGAGGGAACGTGTCAACATCGTCGGTGGGTCAGTCAATGTCGTCCAACTCCCCAGAAGTATCGTCCAGGGCTGGAAAACATTGACCAGAGACCTGAAAATGTGGTCCAGGGTCGTGGACATCACGCGGCTGTAGGAAGGAAGGAGGTGAATGGTAAGAGAAAATAGTAGAGATTGGAAATACAATAACAAACAACAATTACGAAACATTATAACTTGAAGAAAAGACGAGAAGAGTTTAAAATGTAAACTGAGGGGAAACGAATGTCAGGAAGGGAGGGGAGAGGAGGCATGAGACAAGGATTAAAAGGGAAACAAGCGGGGACAGAGGACTATGGAGAGAGAGACGGAGAGAGAGAGAGACAGAGAGAGACAGAGAGAGAGAGACAAAGAGAGAGAGACAAAGAGAGAGAGAGACAAAGAGAGACGAGAGAGAGACGAGAATGAGAACAGAAAACTATTGAAAGAGTTGAGAATCGATAAGTATTTCCTAACCAAGTCCCTTTTAATCTCCCCTCGTCCCCTTCCATCATCTACCCGGTCTACCCTCGTCACCCTCTCACTTCTTGCATGTCAACAATCCTCTGATCACCTGTGTCCGCCCTCCCCGAGAGTCAACAGCTGGGCCACACAGGACGTGGACAGCCAGCACAACAGGGGATTGGACACGGCTTCTGATGACACACACACACACATCCAACCAGATCACCGACATTAATGTATAAATCCTTCGAGATATCTGAAGATAACTGAAGAAAATCGTGCTGATCGTGTCTATAAAATGATTATTGAAAATAATCCGTCGAGGCGTAAATGAACAAAATATTAGCCTGTGTAGAAGTGTCAACCAAAACACTTCGTAAACAAAAAGAAAAATTACTTTGAATGCTTCGTCCTTAAAGTAAAGTTCTTCGTCCTTCAAGTACATCGTCCTTAAAGCCACTCATTGCCGCTTTTGAATACTAAGTTGAATGAGAGCATCTAACCCGCCTATATCTACCCAGCTACGGAGTATGAGGCAAGCATGATGACCTTACTCGACCACTAAATTTATTTATTTATTTATTTATTCATTTATTTATTTATTTATTTATTTATTTATTTATTTATTTATTTATTTATTTATTTATTTATATACAAGAAAGTACATTGGGTTTGTGAGAATACATAGCATAGTATTTACAATCTTGTAAAGCCACTAGTACGCGCAGCGTTTCGGGCAGGTCCTTAATCTAACAGATAATTTTAAGTAGGTAAATTCTAGCAGAATTAATAAAATGAAAACAGATACATTGCAAGAAAAAAATGACCTGGAATAATCTGGAATCTAAATCTAAGAATGACCTTCTTAGATTTAGAATGACATTCTAAAATGAATGACATTCTAAAAAAGAATGACCTAACCTGGAATCTAAATCTGGAACCTTGGTTGTATTCCACCAGCCGACGCCCGCCTGGAGGCCTGGAGCAGGTGTTGCTGGTGAGTGGACTATCTTGCCTCGACAAGACAAAACACGCTACTGGATGTCCTTAAGGCAGGGAGTCCTCCTGATGCTAAACTAAAAGTATTTTTCCGTATGTGAAGTAAGGTGAGAGCCAGTATGACGATATAGCACATGGAAGGGCTAAGAGGACATGATAGGAGCTGGGATAGGAGGGAATGATGAAACGTGGCCCAACCACTTGGACTATTCAGCATCGAACGCCGTCCTGCAAAAAGCGAAACCGTCACTGTACCAACTAGTCCAGGTGGACGGGGTTTCTCATGTGTGAGTACTCATCTAAATGTGTGAGTACTCACCTTGGAAGTGCTCGGGGTTTAGAACTTGATGAGTTATGCCTGACACCTGTTGTTGTTGTCTTAGATTCAGCTACTGGGAACAAAAAGTTCCAAGTAGCACGGGCTATGGTGAGCCCGTAGTGGATTTACCTGGCACAGGAGCGGGGCTGTGTGGCCTGACACCTTCCAGTAGCAGCATTTATACTCTCCAAGATGTATTTACATGGTCAGGCGGCCTAGGCCACGCCTTTCAACCATTCTGAAGATTATTGTTCTCTTACTAAGAACGTCGCATTTCGCTCATATGCGTTACACGAGTCAAAAAATTATCGTATCAGAAAATGGAAGCGGCTCGGGAAAGTGACGTATTCTCCCGTTTTCTGTTTTGGGTCCTCTGGTAGGTTAGGAGAGGACACTTTAAATTGAACGTTTTCTTGACGTTGGGAAACCTTAGGAGGACGGGCTGGAGTATGACAGCGAATCTATTCTCTCGTATTTTTTATTACATTTATATCTTAACATTTATATTAAACTAGATTCAGCAACTTGTTCATTTATACCATTATATTTGTTTACAAACCTCAAGCTAAAGGTCATGTTTTCTGACACCTCAGTTACTCTTGTGTGTATCAAAGTGTTCATTCCTGCTTCCTCGTTCAGCATGTGTTGTTTTGAACATTGCTTCTTAATCTAGTTTATCTATTTCTCTTAGTGTCTTGCATATCGTTATTGTGTACTGGATATTCCTTCTTTTTCCCAGTGTGTTGAGGCTCAATTCTCTCCTTCTGTCCTTGTAACTCAGTCCTCTCAGCTTAGGAACGGGTTTTCTTGAATATGTATGGTCTTTCCTATTTTTATTTTGTACTTTTTCAGGTGGAGGGGGTTCCATGCCGGGACTGAATACTGTATTTTAGTGTTTTATGTGACCTGAGCGTTTGTTAGTTTGGCATATGCCACTGATGATATTTTACTAATGTGCGCCTCTGTCGTTTGATTTGAGGCTGTCTACATTCAAGTCATTCTTCTTTTCTGGTGCAGAAATATCTTATGCCTTCAATATGCACACAAGTGTTGGGAGAGGTCTAGGGTCATGTGTCAGGGGAGAGAGACAGTGGGGGTGAACAAATTCACAAGGGCCATGACGAGGATTCGAACCTGCGTCCGGGAGCATCCCAAACACTGCCTTAATCAACTGAGCTACGACAGGGTTAAAAGAGTTGAAACCGAAGTTCTACTGAACTTTCAACTCTTTTAACCCTGTCGTAACTCAGTCGATTAAGGCAGTGTCTGGGATGCTCCCGGACGCAGGTTCGAATCCTCGTCACTGCCCTTGTGGATTTGTTCATTGGATGTATAACGTTAGTGTGATTTCTGTGTGTAACAGTGGGGGTGATAGCCGCCTCGGGCTCGAGAAACGAGTCTAACATCGCCAGCATCAAATTTAGTAAACAAAGAGACAATGGTGCGCCAAACACCCGGGTCGCTACCACCATCAAGAGCCAGGTTTATCCTCCTGGCCCATAATGATAACAAAATATATACCCAAATTGTGGAGCATTTTGGAAATTGGGTCAGGATCCCCAGCAATATTCAGCACTTCCTTGCTGCGAAAACTTGGAAATTTGTACCATTTGGTGTGGCAGGAGGCGCCCCACTCTGATGTGTTGTCACAGTTTGAACTTTTTCTTGTCAGATGTGAGGCTGAGCGCTGATCGTCTCCAGAAATAAGCAAAGTTGCATTACTTTAGGCCGGGTCGTCCCAGGAGTATATGTCACGGGCAAGGCAATAATAGTCTGCTAGAACACGGTTCGCTAAGGGTCGAAATGGCTCTGCTAGTTTCTCTAGCTGTCTGTATTTATACCGATAAGCCTCTGTACACCTGTCATCATCCGTATGGCTGTCTATATCTGTACAGCTATATCAACTTTTGTATGGGGTTATCGTACTATAAACGATATCATGAATTACATATAGCAGGGCAGGCAAATCCTGAAGGGTTTTACAGAGATGTCGAGCAATGATTAGGAAGAAGACTGTCATTAAAAGCTGAAGTCGATCAGGTAACTGATAATGAATGGCTGATCAAATTATCAAACGTCTCTGCTCAAATTTATGCACATTTATTCTGTTTGTAATTAGTATTATGCATGTTTGCAAAATATTTTGCAAAAATAGCCAAGAAATATATAATATTTATGGAAAAATGGTAAAGGAAGTCAAATCAAAACACCATTGGATTGCTTTATGATGCATGTGGATTGTAATCGTTATTTGTTTGCTTGTATTCACTGCTTTACTCGCCTACCTTCACCTCAGTATCATAAAGATTGCAATAATCACTATCTAAAAAATATATATAGTGTTTATGGCAGGGGATGGGGGGGGAAGGGGTTACCACCTGTGGCTGGAAAAGGGATCTGAAAGCACTATACTTAATCCTGATCACAGTCGCCATACCTCAGACCCTGTCTAATCCTTATCCTCATATCCCCTCCGAGTGGTATATTGTCGTAATGGCTTAGTGCTTTCCTCATGCTAATTACCTTACCTTTCAGGAATCCTAAACGAGCACCACTGCCAGCTCCTGTAGGATCCCATGTTGTGTTCCTGTCAAGGTAAATCACCAGACTGACACGGGGAAAAAGACTTTTTGAGGTTATTTTGTTTTCCCCGAAACGGACACTCCCTCCCCCTGTACCCTGCCCAAGCCCCTTCCAATCTTTAGCAACGGGGTTCAACGCAGGTAAGGAGCTTTACAGAGAATTTCACCAGCGGACGGAAATTAGTTGAGTTTTGGTATCTGGAGTGTAGCAGGAGGGGGGGGGTATACACTCGTCAGGTGTACCCATCAGGTATAAGAGTCAGTTGTACGTGTCAACTCTACCTGGAAAGTGAACCAATCTGGGGCACCACTCAGGAAAACAAATTACATGTATAAGTCAGGAATTGCGAATAAATTTACAAGTGAACCAGCTCTGTTTGCCAGCATATACATATAATACCTGCATTCATTACCGGCCTGGCCTTAGCAAGGGCCAGCCTGGCCTTAGCAAGGGCCGGCCTGGTCTTACCAAGGGCCGGCCTGGCCTTAGCAAGGGCCGGCCTGGTCTTAGCAAGGGCCGGCCTGGCCTTAGCAAGGGCCGGCCTGGCCTTAGCAAGGGCCGGCCTGGCCTTAGCAAGGGCCGGCCTGGCCTTAGCAAGGGCCGGCCTGGCCTTAGCAAGGGCCGGCCTGGCCTTAGCAAGGGCCGGCCTGGTCTTAGCAAGGGCCGGCCTGGCCTTAGCAAGGGCCGGCCTGGCAGGTACCTCTTCACCTGGCGTCATAACAGACGCCTAAAGCGGCATAACACTCCTTGTCTTCCTCTTTGAGACAAGAGACAAAACATCTTGTGAGGCTCATTTGCCTTCATGTATACACTTGCTGGTTCATACGTAATGCAACACCACTTAAGACGTCAAAAGCTGGTGTGAGCTCGTTCAACACTCCCCGCGGCCTTATGAAGGCTCCTTGCCTCCACTGGTGCTCGTCACACACCTCCGTAAAAGCATTAAGATACACACACAGACCTCTTGACGGCCTGGCCTCAAGTGAAGGTGTAAGTGCTTGTACACAGAGACACTCGGGAGGCTCACCTCCTACACTCAGTTTATTTAAGACTGTCTTTTTGGTGGGTTTATGAGGATAATGCCAAGCCACCTCACACTAGGGTAGCCCTTCCTTTTCCATGTTAATGCTGTGTTGCTTGGTTGGCGTATCACTCACTGTTACGTCATACAATCGCCTCATACTCAACCCTACGCAAGAAGACTCATCTCCCTTCATTCGGCGTACTGAAAGATATTAGAGACATATTAAACTGTAATAAATTATCAACCAGTACATTAGCGAATTAACACTAACATTTTAAATAGAATTAATACATGTAAATCAACTGACACTTGGAAACACTGAAGAATGTCCCTGTGTACTCACCTAGTATGTGTGTGCGTCTGGTCGACTGTGTGTGTGGGTGGCTGGTTTTGTGGGAGTGTTAATGTGTATTCTCCTTTCTGGTTTTGTGGGAGTGTATGATTTTGTGGGTTTAACGTGTCTGAGGCCAGAAGAAGCTACGGAATGTGCCCCCGACACCAAATACATAATTGTATACGGGAAGCAGTCATAAATCTCAGACCAGACGGGGATGCTGGACGTTATCTTGCACAGATCACATCTCTGACTTCTGGCAGCAGCCGCAGCCTCCACACTGAGGCGACAGTTTGTGCTAGTTAAAGTTTTTCATGCACCGAGAATTAAAACTTACACCTGACTCACTGCTTCGCACACAGAATGTTTTATGAGTTTACAAGCGCGGCAAGCTTCAGTTGACTTTATTTTATGATGCTTTTTATGTGATTACAGCACACTGCCGCCTTAATTTGGTCCGCTGTCAGACTTCCTGATTAGTGTTTACTTCATTATTGATGTTAAACGGTTCAGTAGGCCAGTAGAACCTGCAGAACCTCTCTTAACAGCTGCCTCAATGATCCCTAATGCCAAAGTACACGTAAATCCCTCAGATCTTTAAACCAAGTTATTAAATATTCATTAGCGATGCAAGGTTAATTAATACTTTGAGGCTAAAACATATATATTATTAGTCAATTAAGGGCTCCCAGACGAGGAGATAGCACTCGTCTAGCGGCAGTGTTAGTGTTACCTAGCAGTAAAATAGGTACCTGGGTGTTAGTCAGCTGTCACGAGCTGCTTCCTGGGGGTGGAGGCCTGGTCGAGGACCGGGCCGCGGGGACACTAAAGCCCCGAAATCAACTCAATATAATCTCAAGATAGCGGCCTCAAGGTCCCTGGCATGAGGGCAAACATGGATCATTTACCACACTCACAATATTCAAAGAATTTCTGTCGTTTATGTTAAGGTGTTTCTACCTTAGTCCAGCCACTTGGGCTGGACGGTAGAGCGACGGTCTCGCTTCATGCAGGTCGGCGTTCAATCCCCGATCGTCCAAGTGGTTGGGCACCATTCCTTCCCTCCTTCCCATCCCAAATCCTTATCCTGACCCCCTTCCAAGTGCTATATAGTCGTAATGACTTGGCGCTTTCCCCCCTGATAGTTCCCTTCTACCTTAGTCTCCAGAGACTGATGGATGGCTTGAGCACAACTCCATAGTCACTGACGATTGCCTACTACTATGTAAAAAACTAATTTCACCAGATATGTGAGTTTCTATGCTAAATATTGGGTTAAAAAATCATAAAATTTAATAATTCAGTGTATTCACTGCTGCATATAAAGCTAGTTCTTATTATAACCAATAATTAATAGATATAACTCCAGTTACTTATATGACCCAATATATTATATATTTAGTTTATTTTGATGATGGGGCTGCAATAATCCATCCCGTCCTTATTTATAATGGTTACAGTCTAGTTTATGCAATCACAAAACCCCTTGTTTATCCAGTCACCAACCCCCTGTTTATCCAGTCACCAACCCCCTGTTTATCCAGTCATCAACCCCTTGTTTATCCAGTCACCAACCCCCTGTTTATCCAGTCATCAACCCCTTGTTTATCCAGTCACCAACCCCCTGTTTATCCAGTCACCAACCCCCTGTTTATCCAGTCATCAACCCCTTGTTTATCCAGTCATCAACCCCTTGTTTATCCAGTCACCAACCCCCTGTTTATCCAGTCACCAACCCCCTGTTTATCCAGTCACCAACCCCCTGTTTATCCAGTCATCAACCCCTTGTTTATCCAGTCACCAACCCCCTGTTTATCCAGTCACCAACCCCCTGTTTATCCAGTCATCAACCCCTTGTTTATCCAGTCACCAACCCCCTGTTTATCCAGTCACCAACCCCCTGTTTATCCAGTCATCAACCCCTTGTTTATCCAGTCACCAACCCCCTGTTTATCCAGTCACCAACCCCCTGTTTATCCAGTCACCAACCCCCTGTTTATCCAGTCACCAACCCCCTGTTTATCCAGTCACCAACCCCCTGTTTATCCAGTCACCAACCCCCTGTTTATCCAGTCACCAACCCCCTGTTTATCCAGTCACCAACCCCCTGTTTATCCAGTCATCAACCCCTTGTTTATCCAGTCACCAACCCCCTGTTTATCCAGTCACCAACCCCCTGTTTATCCAGTCACCAACCCCCTGTTTATCCAGTCACCAACCCCCTGTTTATCCAGTCACCAACCCCCTGTTTATCCAGTCACCAACCCCCTGTTTATCCAGTCACCAACCCCCTGTTTATCCAGTCACCAACCCCCTGTTTATCCAGTCACCAACCCCCTGTTTATCCAGTCACCAACCCCCGTGTTTAAGAATGAAAAGCACTTTACACACGATTCACAGCTGATAACGTTCGAACTATTCTCGAATAGTGCTTTGCTACCTAAACTAACCTAACCTTACTATACACAAAACTCAATATATAATAATATTAATTAATTTTAATTAAAATTAGTGAGTGGTTAAATTAGTAAGTGTAAGTGTGTATGTTTGGACTGAGTACTGTCACCTATCTCTGTTTTTTGTAACATGACGTAAAAGTTAGGTACAATTAGGTGACTCTAAATACCGGAAGACCTCGCCTCGGGAAATGTAAACTGCGCAACCATTAAAGAAGTTTATGGAACAACTTTCCGAATTACCACCTGCAAACCTTTTATAATACTGGCCAATGCGTCGTAAGGATTTATAAGCAATTCCGTATAGTCTTCATTTCTTCTCACATACCTTGTACATTATATAGTTTTGTTAATTTCTTTTTTTTTGGGGGGGGGGGAATCTTAATCGCCTCTTAAGAAAAATCTCATTTAAGAAAAATGTTAATCTCCTTCTTCTGAGGTTTTTGCCCGAAACGCTATGCGTGCTAGTGGCTTCACAAGAATGTTAAATCAACTTAATTTCAATGTTCTCTGTTAACTACCAAGATACATTCTTGTATATAAATAAATAAATATATTCTCCTCTCTCTCTCTGTCTCTCTCTCTCTCATCTATCTGTTATAGGCAACCAAAGTTGTTCTGTAAATTTGTGTCTCATAAATTTGTCGTCATTAAATATTGCAGACCATCTCTGAAGTTAGAGTAGTATAAGAAAGTAAAGTGAAAATGTATAAGAATAATGTTTAGCTGGCAAATAAGATAGTTCACAAGGAGAAGTGACAGACAAACACTTGACCGTATCTTGTCCTAGTTAGACCCTCATTTAGATTATAAAGTTAAATCTTTGAACATCGTGCTATTAAATAGCTACAAATACTTTATAGGTGTATAGAGTGGGATGATAAGGCTAATCCTGGGATTTATAAATCCCCTTTAAAGAGAGATTATAAAAGCTTAATTTACAGTCTCTAGAAAAGCGTAGAGTAAAGGAGACCACAACTGAAGTGTACAAATGTATTAAAAGGCATAAAAAAGATCTAATAATATGCAGAAATATCGATATAATAAAGAACACTAACAAATTTAATGCAAATTACTTAAGTTCAAATTTCGACAAAATCTAGGAAATTCTGACTTGGAAATAGTGGTTAATTTATAGAACAGATTACAAGATAATATGACAGTCGCTGGATCGTGGGTCGCTCCAAACATAGGTTAGATATATGTGAAGGAGTTTGTTAAGGTATAAACATAATTATACAAACAGTTAATTTATTCAATCATAATCGGTTCAATAGATTAAAGCTTTCGTTAATAAATATCGCTTGGAACGTATATAATTTAAAACAAAAAACACGATTTTCAAAGTTCTTATATACACTTAGTTTTGCGTAAAAAAGGTCGACAAAGCAACACTGATCATAATATATTAATACATCTGCCACTTCAAAGTGAATACTAAAGTAAAGTAAAATGATGCCTCACTTTCCGCACGAAATATCTGAAGAAAAAGAGAAATTCAGAGTGGACGCGACCCGCCAGGATTCATTGGGAATAGTGGAGTGGTGCCATTATCATAATTGTGGAGCAGAGACGGTTGCCTGAGTAGTGTGCACCTGTTGTGTGAGTAGTGTGCACCTGAGAGTTACCCTCTTGGAGGAGATGAGTAATGTGCTCTTGCAGGGGCTGAGGAATACGCATTTGGAGGGGTGAGTAACGTGCACCTGGAAGGGTGACTATTTTACACCTAGTGAAGTATTGTCTAGGGGCTCTGGCGTACTATTTTCCTGGATTCTGATGCAATATTTTCCAAGGGCTTTAAGAACACAAAGAAGAGCTTCAACATCCCACACCATCTATATTCAATACACCATTAGAGTTGGGTACCGGTCCAAAAGCCTCAACAGCTGCGAATGTATTCAAAGTTATTACAAAGATGAGATAATTCCTGGCATTCATCCATCGTCCAATATATTTAACATTTGTGGGGAAAGTACTTGAAGCGGTAAGTGCAAATATCTTAGTTTTAATCTGATTTTTTTCAACGTGAATTTCAAGAAATTAGTCAAAAGGTTTAAGGATTTGGAGAATTGTTCTGCGAGAGATTAATAGAGAAGGTTGAAGGGAATGGTTCTGTAGCGAGGACCACTTAAGCTGGAACAAAGCAAGGTTATCTGACATGTGAAATTGAAATACGTTTATTGAGGTATAAATGCACACAAAGGGATGAGGTAGCTCAAGCTATTCTCACCCGTTCAGTACAACGTACTCACATGTGTATGTGTGTGTGTGTGTGTATGTATATATATATATATATATATATATATATATATATATATATATATATATATATATATATATATATATATATATATTGGTGTATACTGGCAGCAGGTTTTCTTTCAAACATGTTTCATTGAATATGACCGCATATTCTGTATTTATTATTTTCTGGTTTAGGGCTTCTATCCCTCTAACTATTTTCTTAGCATCAGGGCTTAATTGAAATAGGAGTTCTCCAAAACTCATTTTCGTACTTTTAAGGTGAAGAAAAGAAGTGATTTACTATAGAGTGTATTACACTTATTTGTATAATTTGCACGACGTTTCGAACCTCCATGGTTCATTCTCAAGTGAACAGATCTTACAATACTAGTTGATTTTATACCCGCATTAGGTCAGGTGATAATACAATGAAGGTGAAAACATGGGGGGATACATAAGGGATAAACATAGGGGCTGCAGAAGGCTTATTGGCCCATACGAGGCATCTCCTATCTAAACACAAAGATTAATCCAGTGTAATTGGCCTGTTATGTTGGACATTGTCTTCTGTGTTGGCATCGATATGTTCTTGTCTTGTCCTTACTCTCATGGTGGGTAGAGTAAATAGTTCCGTGATTTGGGTGTTCATGGTAGGTCGCTCTATTCTTATGTGAATTGCCTCAAGAATTTGTAATCTTCTTGAATCTTGGGTTTTGTCTATTATGCAAGTATTCTTGTTCAACATTTCTCTTGTTAGAGTAATGTCATGGGCTTGTCTCATGTGATTCCTAGGGGCACCAGATTGAAGATGGCATGTCAAACGCCTCGTCAGCTTGGTCGACGTCATACCTATGTACTTACATTGAAGGTTACATCCTTCGTGGGGGCAAGTGTACATGTATACAACGCTTGACTGCTGTAGAGGGTTCTCCGTCGGCTTCGGGCTGTTTTTGATAAGGAGTTCGGAAGTCTTCTTGGTTTTGTAGAATATTATCAGGTTTATGTTTTGGTTAGGAGTAGTGCTTTTTACTCCTTTACGGATTATTTCTTTCATTATTCTTTCCTCTTTTATATGTTCACTGTGCATGGTTGATTTGTAATATAATTTTATTGGGGGTGTTGTGGTTTCTGTTCTAGGTTCTGAATTATACCAACGGTCCAAGTGTCTTCTTATAGCAGCGTTTATTTCCGCGTTGCTATATCCGTTGTTCACCAATACCTGAGTTACTCTTTCAAACTCTCTACTCACGTTGCTACATTCAGAGCAGTGGGTAAGCGCTCGACGAATATAAGCATTGAGAACACTGGCTTTGTATCTTTGGGGGCACTCACTTCTACCGTTCAGGCATAATCCTATGTTGGTGGGCTTGGTATATACGTTGGTGCTTAAAGAGGTTCCTGTTTTTGTTATTAGTGTAATACACTCTATAGTAAATCACTTCTTTTCTTCACCTTAAAAGTACGAAAATGAGTTTTGGAGAACTCCTATTTCAATTAAGCCCTGATGCTAAGAAAATAGTTAGAGGGATAGAAGCCCTAAACCAGAAAATAATAAATACAGAATATGCGGTCATATATATATATATATATATATATATATATATATATATATATATATATATATATATATATATATATATATATTATATTCTGGTTGATAAACATATACATTTCTTCCTTTACACATGCAGTATAATACCAAATGTATACACAAATACTTTTATAACCAGGTATATAGACATAGCTTGCAAAAGTCCTTCAACAAAAGGTAACAATCTTTGGTGCAAAATTCTCACATCTCTGTAGAGGAGGAGTGATGCCAAAATAAGTCACTCCCAGTTACTAATTCACAAATAACTAAAATGTCAGCATTTGTGTCACATTTGTGTATTTATGAATATGATTTATGCATAGCAATTGCAGACAATTCTTTATTGCGGCGACCTTACAGTGAGCAAGCAATTTCCCTTCTGACCTTTGCAAACGATTTGTTATAGGTCGTTAGAAGTGACTGGGGTTTAATCATGATCCATGCAGGTACTTCATAGCTTTTCTTACCTTCTACTTCACTCTCAGATAATACAATTTGCTCCAGAAACTATTGAAAGAATACAGACTCGTGTCAATAAATCAAAGTGAATTGTCGTGCTGAGGTTAATAGTTAGAGAGAAGGGCAGGGCCTCCACACGCAGTCCCCAGCCACACTCACACCAGCCACACTCACACCAGCCACACTCACGCCAGCCACACTCACACCAGCCACACTCACACCAGCCACACTCACACCAGCCACACTCACACCAGCCACACTCACACCAGCCACACTCACACCAGCCACACTCACACCAGCCACACTCACACCAGCCACTTTCACACCAGCCACACTCACACCAGCCACACTCACACCAGCCACACTCACACCAGCCACACTCACACCAGCCACACTCACACCTGCCACACTTACACCAGCCACACTCACACCAGCCACACTCACACCAGCCACACTCACACCAGCCACTTTCACACCAGCCACACTCACACCAGCCACACTCACACCAGCCACACTCACACCAGCCACACTCACACCAGCCACACTCACACCAGCCACACTCACACCAGCCACACTCACACCAGCCACTTTCACACCAGCCACACTCACACCAGCCACACTCACACCAGCCACACTCACACCTGCCACACTCACACCAGCCACACTCACACCAGCCACACTCATACTAGCCACACTCACACCTGCCACACTCACACCAGCCACACTCACACCAGCCACTTTCACACCAGCCACACTCACACCAGCCACACTCACTTGCGTTTACTGAGTTTACTGTTGAAAAACTACAGCTTGGAGACCATTCAAGCTTCACACACACACACACACACACACACACACACACACACACACACACACACACACACACACACACACACACACACACACACACAAGCTACTACTGCATCTGGTAAGGTCTCGTGAAACAATCATCACAACACAATCACAAATTATCCGTATAACATGACCTACAGTTATAGTCCTAATTTACCAATGTCATTCATCATCACACCTGTCCCTGTCTGTCCGTCTCCACACCTCACACTCCCTTCTTCAGCAACGTTTGCAACCTGTCCGAAATCCCCATGGGCGCCCCCGCCCGCCGACAGTAGGGGGTTGCACCAGCAGACACCTGCTCTCCACCCCAGCAGGTGTACAGACGCCGTTGCTAAGGTTCGTCCCGTACTCGTTGCGTTATCAAGGGGGCGGGGACAGCCTGATAGAGTTGCCACTTAGCTACGACGAGCGCTCAGAGGCTGGGCGTGCCCCACTACGTGAAGGTGTGCCAATTAGTGAAGGCGGAAGTGGCGTCTCTCTCTCTCTCTCTCTCTCTCTCTCTCTCTCTCTCTCTCTCTCTCTCTCTCTCTCTCTCTCTCTCTCTCTCTCTCTCTCTCTCTCTCTCTCTCTCTCTCTCGTGCTGCCGATACTGCAACACCGCTCTTGCCATATGACGCTCGCTTACATTTCATGACTCGTGAACTTTTTTTTCAGTTCTTGCAGCTTGTGTCACCGTCACTCCGCACCCGCTGTGACTCTTGCCATATTTCAAGAGGCATGAATATGATAGTGGGATAAAATTCACATGACTAATGTACCGTTGTGTAGGAGATTAGGTTGATCGTGCGTCCGGCAGCTGGGGACGCCATGGGTTGCATGACGCCGCTGGCTCATTATACATCAGGTAAGGTTTGCTGCTAGATACTTCCTGGACAAAATTGCCATCGTGCATGACCAGATGACCTTGCCTGCAGCACCAGGAAGGGGAGGGGTGGACTTCCTGCAGTACCGGAGGGTGGTGCGGGGGGGCGCAGGAAGTCTTGACCCGCTCTGGGTGCTTCTTGCAACACAACTTGCCGCAGGTAATGATGGAAAGCAGGTGCAATTAGTGCGGTATTATCTGTGCGGGATACAACGGCATCGCGGCCACTGCAGGCCACTCCTACAACACTGCAGGCCATCCCTACACCACTGCAGGCCATCCCTACAACACTGCAGGCCATCCCTACACCACTGCAGGCCATCCCTACAACACTGCAGGCCATCCCTACACCACTGCAGGCCATCCCTACACCACTGTAGGCCATCCCTACAACACTGCAGGCCATCCCTACACCACTGTAGGCCATCCCTACAACACTGCAGGCCATCCCTACACCACTGCAGGCCATCCCTACACCACTGTAGGCCATCCCTACAACACTGCAGGCCATCCCTACACCACTGTAGGCCATCCCTACAACACTGCAGGCCATCCCTACACCACTGCAGGCCATCCCTACACCACTGTAGGCCATCCCTACAACACTGCAGGCCATCCCTACAACACTGCAGGCCATTCCTACAACACTGCAGGCCATCCCTACACCACTGTAGGCCATCCCTACAACACTGCAGGCCATCCCTACACCACTGCAGGCCATCCCTACAACACTGCAGGCCATCCCTACAACACTGCAGGCCATCCCTACAACACTGCAGGCCTTCCCTACAACACTGCAGGCCATCCCTACAACACTGCAGGCCTTCCCTACAACACTGCAGGCCTTCCCTACAACACTGCAGGCCACCCCTACAACACAGTCTCACCCTAGCTCACCTGCAGGGTATCCCTCTAACATCCAGGAACTGTTAATAAATCATTGATATCCTTAGGCAGCACATAGAACCGCAACTTATTAATAATATTTGATTTCTAAGCAATTGCAGAGGATTTGATTACGGTTTTCGCCTCGAAGGTAATTGTGTATAAAGTCACTAACCACATGACGGGCTTCCGACTTGCCATATGGCACATGTGACCAGGCAGTGACTGAGTCACACTAACGTGGAGAGAAACGAGTAGGCCATGTAGGAAACGAGCTGGGATATGGGGACGAGGAGCTGGGATATGGAAACGAGGAAATGGGATATGGGGACGAGGAACTGGGATATGTGGACGAGGAACTGGGATATGGGAACGAGGAGCTGGGATATGGGGACGAGGAGCTGGGATATGACGGTGGGGGAGTCGGGAAGGGGAATTAATGGTGTCCAGGCACTTGCACCATCTGCGATCGAACACCGACCTGCAGGTAGCCAGGTTGTCCCAGAACCAACACGTAAAATTACCAACGTTCTAGTTTGACTCACTCACCTGTTTGGTTAGAGGGTCTTCTACCTGGTCATATAGTCAGCCAGTCAGGTGCCACACGACCAATAAACTAGTGACCTAGGGGGTCACGGCGGGGGTATAAGACCCCCAGAGATCAGGACGGGGGTATAAAGCCCCCCAGAGGTCACGGCGGGGGTACAAGACCCCCCCCTCCCACCTCATACGTCATATAATACAGGCTGAGATCTTTTGTCTCCTCCTCCTCTTTCATCTCTCTCTTGTTTGTTCTTTCCTTTAAACTGTGATTTTTATTGTTTTTTGTATCCTTTTCTGGTGACGTTGGCGAGTGAACACGGGCGTAGAGAAATTGTCCTGCTGTTGTATGACTGGAGGCGAGCTGCCTCACAGACACGCGCCAGGCTGTTTTGTGCCCGGGACGCTTTTATGGACCGTAGGTCTTATCAAGGGGAGAAACACATCGAAGAAAAAGACACCATGTGCGCCTGTACGATTAGATATGAAGAAATATTTGTTTCCCGTGCGCGCGCACACACACACACACACACACACACACACACGTTAGAAAGAATTTTTTCAGTGTCAGAGTAGTTAATAAATGGAATGCACTAGGAAGTGATGTGGTGGAGGCTGACTCCATACACAGTTTCAAATGTAGATATGATAGAGCCCAGTAGGCTCAGGATTCTGTACACCAGTTGATTGACGATTGAGAGGCGGGACCAAAGAGCCCGAAGCTCATCCCCCTGCAAACACAACTAGGTGAGTACAACTAGGCGAATACAATACCATCCAATACACTGTGTTGTGATACAGTTCATCCCCCCAGACTCATCAGTGGGTAGCCCCTATCCTGAGGATGACAACCCCCATCTCTGCTCTTTTCTTGTAACTAATTATTAAAGAAATTCCCCAGAGAATCTTACAGAGATAATTGGGAAGAATCTTAGTGTAACATTCAAGATGAGAACATTATTGGTCATGCCCAATAATGAACACAATCGACTTGAGAATGGTCCAGGACGGACCGAAACGTCGTCGTCCCTTCACCTTCTAGTGTGTGGTCTGGTCAACATACTTTAGCCACGTTATTGTGACTCATCGCCTACATTATTGGTGGTAAAAAGCGTCATGAAGAATGAGACATGATAGCAGTTGTCGCTGTAGTAGTGGGGGGGGGGGACATCCTTAGACAACGGGGCCAACAGTGGCTCTCATGTCAGGAAGTCAGCAATCAATCAAGCAATCTCCGCCTGTCCCGCTGAGTCTGGGAGGTGTGTGTGTGTGTGTGTGTGTGTGTGTGTGTGTGTGTGTGTGTGTGTGTGTGTGTGTGTGTGTGTGTGTGCGTGCTGGCAAGCACCAACAGCAAGGAGCAGCCTCGTTCTGAACAAATCCCCAAGGGCCGTGACGAGGATTCGAACCTGCGTCCGAAAGCCTCGTTCTGTTAAGCTTTCACGAGGAACAGTTGTTGGGAGACACCAACAGTCTCTGGTAATATATTGTACGATTTTGCATAATGACTTACACTTGCACATTACAAAGTCCGCGATAACAAGTTTAACAATAACCATGTGATATTTAATTGAATTGTTGTTAACGTAGATACTTTTCCCTACCTACCTACCTACCTTTTGATGATTCCGAGGATCAACGTCCCCGCGGCCCGGTCTTTGACCTAGCCTCCTCCCTGCCGCAAATATTCCCTGCCGCTCCGATCATCCTTATAATAGTCCTCTTTCCCTGCCATACATTGCTGTCCTATGACATTCCCACACTTCAGCCTCCACCCCTTCAAACTTCCATTGTCTCCTGTGGTGAATGGCTGTCGTTGAATGCACAATATATTATAACAAAGCCATAAAACAAAATTTACTTCTTGACCATTGGCTTAGATTGGTCGGTAGATCGACGGTCTTGCGGGGCTGGTGTTCGATCCACCAATGATCCACATGGATGGGCATCATTCCTTCACCCTATTTCCCGACACCAGATATTATTTTTTCCTCATATTCATTCTATGTGTTATATAGTCACAGTGGCTTAGCGCTTTCTCCTAGTTTCTTTCCTTCTGAGCTATAATGACAGGCTGCGAGCCTTCCCTTGCTAAATAAGGGTTAAAATAAGCTAAAATAAGGTTCATATTAGCCCTTCATTGATCTTAGTCCCGTCCCCATATGTAGTAATGGAACCCCAGTAAGCAAATCTTTTGTAAATAAAAATATGAATCCGGAAAAAAAGTAAAGCTAAAATCCAAAGTTTTTTTTAGCCTTAGTGTGTATTAGGTCTAGGATGGTTAGGTTAGATTAGTAACGTAAATATATAAACTTTTTCCGATTTGTCCAAATTCAAAACTACAAAAGTTGACTATCTGCTGGTCCACCAGGACGTGTTTGTAATCTCCAGCACATCGTTACTATTTGGGACTTTTGCTTCAGGAGGAAAGGGCTGAGAAAGAAACTCTGCCCATTGTTTCTCGCGCCGGCAAGAAACAATGGGCAGAGTTTCTTTCACCCTATGCCCCTGTTACCTAGCAGTAAAATAGGTACCTGGGTGTTAGTCAGCTGTCACGGGCTGCTTCCTGGGGGTGGAGGCCTGGTCGAGGACCGGGCCGCGGGGACACTAAAGGCCCCGAAATCATCTCAAAATAACCTCAAGATGAGGGGGGGTTGAGTTCCTCCGTGGGGTGGCTTCCATTGGCCTTAATAGTTGTAATTTCAACGTTGTTTTCGTGTTATTGCTATTATGATTGCTGTTTTCAGTTGGCATTATTTAGAAACGTTAATGTTAATTTTCTTGTTATCTTTATTGATATCATCATTGCTGTCAGGAGAAAATGTCAAGCCAGTGTGACTATATATCACTTGGAAGGGATATGAGGATAGGATATTGTTACTGATATGAGGATATCATATTGTTAAATTGAAAGTTTGTCCTTATAATTACCTCAATTTACCCTTATCTGAATTTGTACTAGTGTCTGGAGACAAACTTCAGCAGTTTCTAAGTGTTCTACAAGTTTGATTTAGATCAGTCTCTAGTAACTAGTAAGAGAGGCTTGTTAATGATGCTGGCTGGTAGTTCAGAGATTTCTCACTTTTACACATGAACAAGCCATTACGACTATATAGCACTTAGAAGGGGTCAGGATAAGGATTTGGGATGGGACAGGGGAAAAGGAATGGTGCCCAACCGCTGGGACGGTTGGGGATTGAACGCCGACCTGCCTGAAGCGAGGCCCTTCGTACTACCGTCCAGCCCAAGAGTACAAGATTAAAGCAAGAGTACAAGTTTCTTGAGCTTATAGGAGCGTGAGATTGAGAAAACTAGTATGTGCATGTGTGTTGTGGTTGTGGGTGGTGTGGGAGGGAGAGTGAGGGAGAGTGAGGGAGCGAGAGTGAGGGAGCGAGAGTGAGGGAGCGAGAGTGAGGGAGCGAGAGTGAGGGAGGGAGAGTGAGGGAGGGAGAGTGAGGGAGGGAGAGTGAGGGAGCGAGAGTGAGGGAGCGAGAGTGAGGGAGCGAGAGTGAGGGAGGGAGAGTGAGGGAGGGAGAGTGAGGGAGGGAGAGTGTGGGAGGGAGAGTGTGGTGTGACACTGATGAAGATGAGACATTATTGGCATAAGCGAGATTTCCTGTGTCCTACACCAGCCAACGTCACGCACCCTCACCCCCCTCTCTCCTTCCTCTCTCTCTCTCTCTCTCTCTCTCTCTCTCTCTCTCTCTCTCTCTCTCTCTCTCTCTCTCTCTCTCTCTCTCTCTCTCTCTCTGTCTCTCTCTCTCTCTCTCTCTCTCTCTCTCTCTCTCTCTCTCTCTCTCTCTCTCTCTCTCTCTCTCTCTCTCTCTCTCTCTCTCTCTCTCTCTCCCCCACTCACACAAGTCTTAAGAAAGTATGTGTATATATACCTTGCTGTGAAGGTGTTGTGGAAGGAGGAATGTGAAGGGAAGGCTGGAAGATGAAGTGGAGGAATATGAGTACCTACGTGGCAAGGTTATGGGTGGGGAAGATGAGAATGGGTGGGAGGAAGCTATATGAAAGATGAAGAGAAGATGAGAATTTTGGGAAACGTGAAAATGAGGAAGATGAGGAAAAAATATGAAGAAGCGTATGAGGGAATGAAAGAGGGTATGGCAAAGTGAGGGAAGGTGAAGGGATAGGGAAAGGGAATTATTAGGAGAAAGCGCTAAGCCGACTATCCTTGGAGGGGGATCAGGATAACCTGATCAACCCTATCCTCCTCATTTTCATGAAAAAAATTCCTGACTATGAAAATCACACATCTTTTAATTTGTATAATAGGGAAAATTAAGAGATATGTGATTACCTTTTCTAGAAAATAATGCTGTTTAGGAGTGTACTGAGACAGTGTAGTGGGGATACATATATACCTGTGTGGGGGGGTACACATGGAGTACCTGTATCCTACCTGCCCACATACCCACCCGTGACGTCATCAGCCCACATGCCCACCCGTGACGTCATCATACCCACTCTCACCAATCATTCATTTTTTTTTTCTTCCTGAATACATGTTTTCCTCTTTATTGCATGACATTTCCTCTCTCTCGCACGTTATTGCAGAAGTTTCATTTTTCTCCTGTTATCTTATTAGTCGTTCTATGAGAGGTGTTTTATTTCAAGAATTGAGGAAATTGGTCCTTACGAGTCAGTTCCTATTTACACCCAACCAATTCCACTCACGTGTTTGTCAAACCTTGTTTCAAACTTCTAAATCAATTTGCGTCAATGTTTGCAACATTCTAATTTGTTCCTTACATCTTAAAAAAATGATTTTCAACTTTCTTATCAATTATTTCCCCAATAGAACCCCATGCAGATGAACACCCATGAAGCCAGATCTCTGAGTGAAGCCCACGGGCTGAGTACCAGCCGAGTGCTGCATTGAAGGTTGAATTTGACAGCTTAAAGAGACAAGGGAGACTGGTGGTAGCTGATGGTAGTTAGTTGTCTAGGAGGTGTTAATAGTACTTATAAAGCTCTACTACATTACTTAACATAGAGTATTTCTTTAATGTCACATAGAAGATATAACCAAGAAATACAAAGCGTTAGAAATAGTGAGAGTGAGAGAGAGGGCCAATGAGAGTGAGAGAGAGAAGGCCAGTAAGAGTGAGAGAGAGGGCCAATGAGAGTGAGAGAGAGAAGGCCAGTAAGAGTGAGAGAGAGGGCCATTGAGAGTGAGAGAGAGAGCCAATGAGAGTGAGAGAGGGCTAGTGAGAGGGGAAATAGAGGGTCAGTGAGAGAGAGAGAGAGAGAGAGAGAGAGAGAGAGAGAGAGAGAGAGAGAGAGAGAGAGAGAGAGAGAGAGAGAGGGGGGGGAAGGAGACAGGGGCAGTGAAAGAGAGAGAGAGAGAGAGAGAGAGAGAGAGAGAGAGAGAGAGAGAGAGAGAGAGAGAGAGAGAGAGAGAGAGAGAGAGAGGGCCAGAGAGAGGGAAAGCTCCGTAGTGACCCAAGACCTTGACCCTAGGAGACGGAACATGTGGGTTATCACTGTGATCGCGCCACCGCCGCCCACCCCCTTCAACCATTGTTAAAAATGGCCTCTCCAGCGCTGGCTGCCTGTGACGTAGTTATGACGTCATCACAGTAATCTTATTGGTGAGTTCCAGATGCGAGTCTTTCGCTTGTTTTGAAAAAAGTTGTTTTCAAGTTATGGAGGTTTTGTAAAATGTTGTCTCTACGTTGTGCTGGTGTGTGTGTGTGTGTGTGTGTGTGTGTGTGTGTGTGTGTGTGTGTGTGTGTGTGTGTGTGTGTGTGTGTGTGTGTGTGTGTGTGTGTGTGTTTATATGTTCTCATGTTTGTATGTTTGTGTATTTTTGTCGTCTATAAGTGCACATAACACACTATGTTATACCACCACCGGGTCCTCTACTGACTGTGAGATCATATAAGAATATTCTGCCGGGAAATATATCATTTTTTCCATCTGTTATAATAGATAAATATTTACTAAATATAAATCTATAAATCACTCTTGTCTTTAAGCCTCTGAAGTACTTTCCGCTACTAGCATAGGCGGATATACACACACACACACACACATATATATATATATATATATATATATATATATATATATATATATATATATATATATATATATATATATATATATATGTATATGTATATATATGTCGTACCTAGTAGCCAGAAAGCACTTCTCTGCCTACTATGCAAGGCTCGATTTGCCTAATAAGCCAAGTTTTCATGAATTAATTGTTTTTCGACTACCTAACATACCTAACCTAACCTAACCTAGCTTTTTCGGCTACCTAACCTAACCTAACCTATAAGGATAGGTTAGGTTAGGTTAGGTAGGGTTGGTTAGGTTCGGTCATATATCTACGTTAATTTTAACTCCAATAAAAAAAATTGACCTCATACATAATGAAATGGGTAGCTTTATCATTTCATAAGAAAAACATTAGAGAAAATATATTAATTCAGGAAAACTTGGCTTATTAGGCAAATCGGGCCTTGCATAGTAGGCCGAAAAATGCGTTCTGGCTACTAGGTACGACATATATATATATATAGGTTGCATTGGTTAGCACAACGTAAAGAACGCGACCTATTGGTTGAGAAGACGGGTTAAAAGTATATGACAACTTCTAGATATCGGTTTCAATGGCTCTAGTATCCATTCGACATGTATAGAGCTAGTGCGTTACCTGTCCTTGTAACATACTAGACGGAAACACGTCCTGGCTTTCAATCACCTTGTATGGCTGTTTACTGTTACCCTCAAACACTGTATTTATCCTTCACTAAAAGTTCCTAGTCTTCCTAGATCCATAATTTAACTATTGCCAAAAAACGTAGCTTTTCCCAGTCACAATCGTCTTAGTTCCGCTATAAAGCGCCAAAATATATTCCAACTAAAATATTTAACACTTTATTCATCAAAATAAACCATAAATAACTGTTACTGTATGTTGAACACCAGTTATGTTTACGAGAAATTGATGGCCGATGACGAATTGGTTGATGGACCTGAAATGCAAGAATATGTTCACTGCAAAAGCACCTGGGATACACATGTGCAGTGACTATGGGACGACACACGCCAGCGGAACATTGATCAAACGACTGAGCACGTTCTGAGCTGCTCGTTCGAGGTGCTCATCCATTGCAACTCCCTCTGCCAGCTTCTTGCGTGGAAAATATTATCACTGAAAGTTTTAATCTCGTAGCCATTTGGTTATGTTGAGCAGACTGAGGTAGGAGTTACTGGTACTGAGGAGAGGAGCAGTTACAGGGCACTGTAGAGTGATAGTCACGGTGTGAACTGTAGCACAGTGCCCAGGACACTGTTAGCAATTACAGTGTATGGGTCTTCTTGTCCCACAGCCCACACTGCTACTGTGGGCCCCACAGCCCACACTGCTACTGTGGGCCCCACAGCCCACACTGCTACTGTGGGCCCCACAGCCCACACTGCTACTGTGGGCCCCACAGCCCACACTGCTACTGTGGGCCCCACAGCCCACACTGCTACTGTGGGCCCCACAGCCCACACTGCTACTGTGGACCCCACAGCCCACACTGCTACTGTGGGCCCCACAGCCCACACTGCCACTGTGGGCCCCACAGCCCACACTGCTACTGTGGGCCCCACAGCCCACACTGCTACTGTGGGCCCCACAGCCCACACTGCTACTGTGGGCCCCACAGCCCACACTGCTACTGTGCCCCCCACAGCCCACACTGCTACTGTTACCCCCCCACAGCCCACACTGCTACTGTGGGCCCCACAGCCCACACTGCTACTGTGACTCCCACAGCCCACACTGCTACTGTGGGCCCCACAGCCCACACTGCTACTGTGGGCCCCACAGCCCACATAGTCCAGGTATAAAATACTCTCTGTGTATATACACGGGATCAGGGTTACCTTCTCTCCACATTTTGGTGAGTTATTTTCTGAATTGAATCAAAACACGAAGCAGTTTTTCAAGGAATTGTTGGTGAACTAAAATAAATAATAAACTATATTGTATCTGTGTGTGAGTTGTATTCTAAATGAGATTTATTAAAAAGTCGATTTTTGTATAATTACTATTACATAAAGGGGATGATAGGGGAAAAAATGATAAAGCCAAGGCAAAAGGCACCGTTGTACCAGGAGGCACAGTTGTACCAGGACTCACCGTTGTACTAGGAGACACCGTTGTACCAGGAGGCACCGTTGTACCAGGAGGCACCGTTGTACCAGGAGGCACCGTTGTATCAGGAGGCACCGTTGTACCAGGAGGCACCGTTGTACCAGGAGGCACAGTTGTACCAGGAGGCACCGTTGTACCAGGAGGCACCGTTGTACCAGGAAGCACCGTTGTACCAGGAGGCACCGTTGTATCAGGAGGCACCGTTGTACCAGGAGGCACCGTTGTACCAGGAGGCACCGTTGTACCAGGAGGCACCGTTGTACCAGGTCGCGGCTTTACACCAGGACGCAGGGGCAGGCGTCACCTCTGCCTCCCCGGACACGTCTCCTGACGATGAACGAATGTCTTCCGCCGGCACCTTTGTGGGACGTGTTGATGACCCCCCAAGTTGTCCACCACCCTACACTGTCACCTCAGGCTCCCTCACACTGTCACCTCAGGCTCCCTCACACTGTCACCTCAGGCTCCCTCACACTGTCACCTCAGGCTCCCTCACACTGTCACCTCAGGCTCCCTCACACTGTCACCTCAGGCTCCCTCACACTGTCATCTCAGGCTCCCTCACACTGTCACCTCAGGCTCCCTCACACTGTCACCTCAGGCTCCCTCACACTGTCACCTCAGGCTCCCTCACACTGTCACCTCAGGCTCCCTCACACTGTCACCTCAGGCTCCCTCACACTGTCACCTCAGGCTCCCTCACACTGTCACCTCAGGCTCCCTCACACTGTCACCTCAGGCTCCCTCACACTGTCACCTCAGGCTCCCTCACACTGTCATCTCAGGCTCCCTCACACTGTCACCTCAGGCTCCCTCACACTGTCACCTCAGGCTCCCTCACACTGTCACCTGAACCTCCCTCACACTGTCACCTCAGGCTCCCTCACACTGTCACCTCAGGCTCCCTCACACTGTCATCTCAGGCTCCCTCACACTGTCACCTCAGGCTCCCTCACACTGTCACCTGAGGCTCCCTCACACTGTCACCTGAACCTCCCTCACACTGTCACCTCAGGCTCCCTCACACTGTCACCTCAGGCTCCCTCACACTGTCACCTGAACCTCCCTCACACTGTCACCTCAGGCTCCCTCACACTGTCACCTCAGGCTCCCTCACACTGTCACCTCAGGCTCCCTCACACTGTCACCTGAACCTCCCTCACACTGTCACCTGAACCTCCCTCACACTGTCACCTCAGGCTCCCTCACACTGTCACCTGAACCTCCCTCACACTGTCACCTGAACCTCCCTCACACTGTCACCTCAGGCTCCCTCACACTGTCACCTCAGGCTCCCTCACACTGTCACCTGAACCTCCCTCACACTGTCACCTCAGGCTCCCTCACACTGTCACCTCAGGCTCCCTCACACTGTCACCTCAGGCTCCCTCACACTGTCACCTGAACCTCCCTCACACTGTCACCTCAGGCTCCCTCACACTGTCACCTCAGGCTCCCTCACACTGTCACCTCAGGCTCCCTCACACTGTCACCTGAGACTCCCTGATATTTTTCAATATTGAATTCCATTGTATCTCAGCAAGAGTTCAGACTCGTTATATATAAACATAACAAAACTCAACAGCCGGGTATATAACATTTACAATATGCACATCTCCCCTAATATAAACAAATCAATGACACCCAACAATTAACCCGCCAAAATAATCTGGAGTGTGAAGCTTGAACAATTCATATTACATATATGACATGTTGGCACACCGGAGGAGCCGGTCGGCCGAGCGGACAGCACGCTGGACTTGTGATCCTGTGGTCCCGGGTTCGATCCCGGGCGCCGGCGAGAAACAATGGGCAGAGTTTCTTTCAGCCTATGCCCCTGTTACCTAGCTGTAAATAGGTACCTGGGTGTTAGTCAGCTGTCAGGGGCTGCTTCCTGGGGGTGGAGGCCTGGTCGAGGACCGGGCCGCGGGGACACTAAAGCCCAGAAATTATCTCAAAATAACCTCAAGATAACACCATGCAATATGCTGACGAGGAGGAATGGGAACTGGAGGAGGAGGAGGAGGTGGTGGAGAAGGAGTAGTAGGAGAAGTAGGAGGAGGAAGAGATGAGAAGGAGGCGGAGGAGTAAAAGGAGAAGAAAGAGCAGTAGAAGGAGGACGCACGTTGGAGGAGCCGCCACAGGAACAGAAGGCAACAATGTTCCAGCCGTTCCTGCAGAAGTCAAGGAAGAAGCAGCAGAAGACGATAAAGGAACACCAGAGAGGATAAACATGATAACACATGATAAACACAGTTGTAAGATCAAAGATCATGCCTGACAAATGGTGTAGCATCTATGACAAGCATCACTGATACACAAGAGGCCACGTGGACGGCATTTTACTAGTCTGCCGAAAAGTTTTTTTCATATTGTAACCTGTAAATGGCTGGAGAGGATGTGTATGGGCACATGGGCCAGGGAGCACTATTCCGAGAACGATTTACGTGTCTAAACCAAAAAACAAAGCAAAATTGTCGAAATGTACTTTGGTTCATTTGTTATGCACCCAATACCTATCATGTCAATGGTATTTAGAAAAAGATTCAGAGGCGCACAATTCGAACAGAAACTGAACCCCATTTTTTTTTTACCGTCACCGTGACGTCAATAGACAGACCCTGATACAACGAGCGGGAGAATAGAGCTCTTCTCTAACACCCACGAGAGCGACACGCCGCCACCACCATCACCACCACGCGCCTCTAACAATGCAACCAGCCCCCCTCCCCCCCATTCCACAATTGGAGAGGGGCTCGAACTCCCAGCCCCACAAACCCCATGTGGGAATCCAAGCCAAGGACCTATACTGGAGTCGCAGCAAATGAAAAAAAGGAAAAAACCAAATAACTTTTATACAGGCCGCCCCAAGATGGCTGTCATCATTAAGTGTTCAACTTTGCGATGCTCGGGTCACGAACCCTGTCAGTCATGTTAAAACGAGACACGACATAAAAACAAAACAAAAAAATAGCCTCGCTTTAAATTAGATTATTTCTTGGAAGCAGGAAAGATTAGCTCTAAATTTAAATGTTGAGAAAAACATTATCCGATTTTATATTTGTAAGATTTAGTTAACTATTACAAGAAGGCGAGGTGTTGGGCGGGTCGGTCTGGGGGGGGGGTGATACTGGGGGTGTTGGGGGGGGGTGTTCCCCTCTTCCTCCCTTCCCGCCAGGCAACACAGCAGGGGGTACGTTGCCCCCCCCCCCCCCCCCCCCCACCTGGCAACACAAGAGGGAGTATGTTGCCCTCTATATAACACTCGACACATAATCAATTCCTCTGTGACCTCAGTCTGAGCCAGGTCACAAGACCACCCACGCCCCCTCCTTCCCCTTTACCCCCCCCCCCCATCCATCTCTCTCCCTTCCAATCTTACCTTCATGCTCCCTTCCCCACTTCACTCTTACCCTCATATATTCCTGCCTCTCTTTCGTTGTACACTGGTAGATACATGACCAAACTACGTCCACTTCTCTCAGAAGGAGGCTACCTGCTCCCGGCCCGAGGTCAAAGGTCATGGGAGATTAGGAAGCATGATTGGGGTTGGACATGTACATGAGTGGGATTGGGTGGTGATAAATAGGAGCTGCCTTGTATTGGGCCAATAGGCCTTCTGCAGTTACCTTTGTTCTTATGTTCTTATGATATCCATTTTTATTCTGCCCACGTGGCACCCCGGCACGTGGTCCTCACGTGGCACCCCGGCACGTGGTCCTCACGTGGCACCCCGGCACGTGGTCCTCACGTGGCACCCCGGCACGTGGTCCTCACGTGGCACCCCGGCACGTGGTCCTCACATCCTCAAAAAAAAAACATCTTCAACAACAACAACAACAGTAAAAATCAGCAACAACAGCTGTAATAGAACAACTTTAATAAAAGAACAACTACAACAATAGCAACAGCATCAACAATACCATCAACGACAACAACAACAACAATAGCAACATTACCAGTCAACACCAATAGCAACAACAACAACAACAATAGCAACAAGAACAACAGCAACAACAATAGCAACATCAACAACAACAACAACATTACCAATCACAACAGCAAGGAAAAAACACAACAAAGGCAGCCATTTATACAGCAATACAATTTCTTGTTGGCCTGTTCTACAGCACCTCAAGTTTCCCTCCTTCCCCCGACCCTCTCCTTCTTCCTCTTCCTCCCCTCTCGCTGCTCCCATCCCTTCTCTCCTTCCCTCCCACTCCTTCCCTCTCCCTCCTCACAACTATAATTCGAAAAATTCTTTTGTGGCAAAAAAATTGCTTCACTGGTGGTGTGTCTCCCACAGGAGATGATGAAGTGTAGCGACGAAATGTGTCAGGGAGAAGACTGTGTACCAGCAGCCCTGCTTTAAGACAGACAGACAGAGACAGACAGAGAGGGAGCGAGACATGAAGGGCAGGGGGAGGATGCAAGCAAGTAACATCACAAGCAACAGGATTAATGGAGCTAATCTCCCTCATGATAGAACACACACACAGGAGCTTACTACAACATGAAACCATTTCCGACAGCTCCCAATTAACTATAAAAAGTAGCTTAGAGGAAGCACTCACACTCTGCCATTGACGTAAGCTTCAATTGTTTGCTAAAAATCAACATTTCAGCAAATACGACTTGAGAATGGTCCAGGACGGACCGAAACGTCGTCGTCCCTTCAATTTCTAGCGTGTGTGGTTTGGTCAACATATTTCAGCCACGTTATTCTGACTCCTCGTCTGTATTTCAGCAATTAACTATATTGCCTCGAAAATCAAATCTGAAAAGGTAAAGAAACCCAATAAATCCAACAAAAGAGGAAAGGAATAGAAAGATTTACTTTTGAAGGAAAGTTGAGTCATGCCATCATAGGCATTTTATCTTCAATGATAAATGAAGACTTGTCATCTTTGTCTTCACTGTCACGTGCCTCACAGGAGACACGCATATTATCCAACACGAAACCGCTCAAACTTTCGTGCTCGACATTCGTGCTTAAAAAGAAGGGGGAAATCGTTCGCATCACAGGCATCTACCACATATATTTTAATTATAATATGCGTGCGTTATGTATATATAACATGTGTGTGTAGGGGTATCATTTCTGGCTGTGCTTGTAAGGACCCTCAGCCTCGGAGAAGAGGATATACAGTAACAGGGGTAGCCTTGTTGGGCTCGCACGTGCTCTCGCATAGTATCTGCTCCCACCACCCGCTTATATATTTAATGTATATAAAATATTTATTGGATATAATGAATTTATTGGATATAATATATTTATTGGATATAATATAATGGAGAAGAAAATACTTGCAAATACAAGAAAATACATATATATATATATATATATATATATATATATATATATATATATATATATATATATATATATATATATATATATATATATATATATACAGAAACTGAGGTTACATTCTTAAATTATGGCTATAATAGGAACTAGTCTCATACACAGTAAAAACTAATGAACTGAATTATTAACATTTGTAGCGTTTTAACCCATTATCCTTAATTAGCCTATAAAAAGTACATTAGGTAAAATGTTTTACAAAATTATTACATTGTTTAAAATAACAAAACCCTGTAAGGTCATGAATTTTAAAAGGCAAAGTTTTAGTATCTATTTCATACAAAATCTAATATATACTTAACTACATGCTGATTTGGATTAATGTATCAAAAAACACATAATTCGAATAATTATACATAACTTATTTTTTTTTACTGTTAAAGATTTCCCAAAGAAACCTTTAACGAGAAATTCTTGTAGACATATTTTTTTAAATACATATAACGAGACCATCATTAGAGAGATAAACACCAACATCATCCAATTAATCGACAGTTTCAACGACAACAGGAGATCGGACAAGCAGAAGCACTTGACACTAAGCACACTCATCCACCGCCCCAACAGACTAATGAGAAAGCAAGAGCAGAGTAGTAGACTATCCTATCCTCTTAACCCACCCGTATGGATTATATTTTGCTGGTCTTATCCTTCACTTTGACCTAGTCACCAACAGTAAGTATAGTCATGACTCAGCAAGTATAGTCATGACACAGTAAGTAAAGTCATGGACATGAGCCTTGTGGCAGCGGGTGCCGAGCAGTTATGAATAGTTATCAGAAATCAATGGTTGGACACGTCAAATGTGGGGGATGAGCATATGGAATAGGAGAGGGGGGAAAGAGAGAGAGGGAGAGAGAGAGAGAGAGAGAGAGAGAGAGAGAGAGAGAGAGAGAGAGAGAGAGAGAGAGAGAGAGAGAGAGAGAGAGAGAGAGAGAGAGAGAGAAACATTGTCCTCCTCCTTCCCCCTTCACAACCAACTTACCTGTCATGAGGAAGGGACAGTTACCTGTGACTTACCACCGTGCCACCACCACTTCCTCACGTGACCAAGGAGGGGGGAGAGGGGGAGAGCCATGCCGCTAATCGCACAAGAAATTGCAATAAGTAGGTCAGGCAAGGACGACCATGGCAGGGGTCAGCTGCCGGAAGTGTAGGTGGTGGTTCGTGACCTCTATCTGGGCAGGTCAGAGGGTAACTGGTGCAAAAAAGTCGACTTGAGCTTCGTTATCATTATTATTATTATTATTATTAATTTTATTAATTATTCGTGAGAATTCAGGCAAATTACAATATTGTTTCCGTATACATTTGATTTCCTTCTCTGAGGCTAAGGGTCATTCACAATTGCATCAGAGGAATTAACCTTTTATCTATATCTATCATGTATACGTGACATTAATTAACACGCTAACAACCAATCTTACATGCTCTTAAAATCAACATTTTAATACAATTATCTCTATAAATTAACAACACATTTCGTCTCAAGTTTCCTTTGTTTAATTTGCTAAATGTCATGACATTTGATATATGTAGATGAATTAAAGCCTGTTTAAGGTAGTCCTTGAGGACGACTACAAGGACTCAAGGCATCGCTTACACACCGGAAAGTATACAACAATGAATGTTTTTCTTTCATTCTCTGACGAAGGAAATGTCTCTTTTTTTTAGGAAAATTGGATTGTTATATTTCATATTTTGCCATCCACATTATCATCTTGGCTAGGAGAAGTGGACTTCAGTGGAAGTGGAGCAGTGGAGGTCGGCAGGATATGGAAGGCAGATCTGGGAAGCCAGCAAGTACATATCCGTGTGCGTGCGTTTTGGGAGGAGGTTGAGGGCCCCGGGCAGCACGTAGCGCCCTCCCCAGCGGCCAAATGCCACAATAAATGATAATTAGCAAGAGCGGCGACACGCTCCCGCGGGCACCCGCCCTAACAGATGAGCCCCGGCCCCCAGCTGGTGACCTGGTGCGGTAATTAATTAAGACAGGTGCATCACTCCCCTGGGGGACGGGGAGAAGCGGGTGACACCACAGGGCTACCCAACAGAAAACAGCTGTGGTGGGTGGTAGAGAGGGAGGGACAGAGGAGCGCTTAGCTGCACCAGGGAACAGTTTCAACTGCGCTGCACGACGTCACTTACGACTTCCAAACACAATACGGCTTTCATTCCCAACACGATCTATTATGTTTCTTCAAAACACTACCCACGACGGTTCTTAACGGCACAATACACGACTCATACACGATGCGATCCTTCGGTCCTGTACAACGTGACCAGCAACATCTATGCAGTGAGTTGCACTGCATCCGACTCCTACTGGCCTATGACACTCCCATACCCCACAGTGATTAGATTGGCAAAGATGGGGGCTATAGCGCCCATTATAGTCTCCCCCTCCAACCTCACACAAACAGCCATTCTCTATTATTGATTATATATATATATATATATATATATATATATATATATATATATATATATATATATATATATATATATATATATATATATATATATATATATATATATATATATATATATATTCAGTAGCATATGTAACACGATCGAAACTGTTAGATCAAATATTCTAATACGAGGTTCTCAGTGTTTTCATGTTCTTTTTTCACTTAAAATGGAAGTTTAAAAGAACCCATATGACACCTGACATTTCCAAAGACAACACCTGTGGACGCCAGACAGGGCTGAGCGGATCTACATGTCCGTATTCGGAGGCTCTTCTTATTTCAACAATTATTTACAGTTTCGTAGTTGTATATATTTTATTTTATATTTGGACCTTGCGATTCTGTCCATGTTATTTTCCATTTCAATGTCAATATCCTACATGGAGCTGCAAGACTACCTGAACATCCTTTCGGGAACTTTCATCCTTCAAGCAGACCACTTTTGTTAGCCTGTAAAAGCAGGATTTTATCATACCTTGAGGTTACCTTGAGATGATCATGCTTAAAACCCGGACACAAACTCTATTATTTATTCCGTGAACTGCATTATTTATGTTTAATGTAACATTGGCGTAATCGAAAACATGTTTATATTGACTCAGAAGTACATTTCCTCCGGTATGCAGACGAGGAGTCACAATAACGTGGCTGAAAAATGTTGACCAAACCACACACTAGAAAGTGAAGAGACGACGACGTTTCGGTCCGTCCTGGACCATTCTCAAGTAAATTGTGTGGACCATTCACACAATCGACTTGAGAATGGTACAGGACGGACCGAAACGTCGTCGTCCCTTCACTTTCTAGTGTGTGGTTTGGTTAACTTTCCTCCGGTATTTAGCTCTTAGCACCGACTCTTGCCTGAGTGGTGCGAACCGACGCCCAGTAAGAAGGCACTCTACCTGTGTTCTGTTTACAGATTCCTCGATTACTGAGTCGGGAGAATTCTGCAAATACCGCTTCACCTGCGCCTGTCTTGCGTTGCCTAAATGTAAGCAATGTGGTCAATGTTTGGCTGGTGGAGTACTACTACTTAAGATCTCCTCCCCAACAAATGTATTTGTGATAGTTCCCCTTTGAACGTTCTCTCGGCTCTGTACTCACCTAGTTGTGCTTGCAGGAGGGAGGGGGTTGAGCTTTGGCTCTTTGGTCCCGCCTCTCAACAGTACGGTCCCGCCTCTCAATCTGACCCTTTGTGTGGATTATGGGCTGCAATCACTTAAAAGAAACCTTCCCCCAACTTCATGTCCCTGCCGAAACTTCCTCTCCCTCCCCTAACTTGCTCTCCCTCCCTTAACTTGCTCTCCCTCCCCTAACTTGCTCTCCCTCCCCTAACTTGTTCTCCCTCCCTTAACTTGCTCTTCCTCCCCTAACTTGCTCTCCCTCCCCTAACTTCCTCTCCCTCCCCTAACTTGTTCTCCCTCCCTTAACTTGCTCTTCCTCCCCTAACTTGCTCTCCCTCCCCTAACTTCCTTGACAAATAAACAATCATCTCTACAGGAACTCTGTAGCTTCCCAGAGCCATAATATCCCTGCCGCCCCATGACAAGGCCAGGCCCAACCTGACTACCCTCCTTCACCCCTCCCCTTCCTTCCCTCCCTCCCTCCACACCACCTCCACTCTCCCTCGGAACCCTCCCTGTACCCTCCAATCACACCACTACACCCTCCTTCCCTCCACCCTCCCTCCACTTTCCCTTCGTCCTGTTCCCCTTCTCCCCTAAAATTACCTTGCATGCCGCGCTTATTCTCTAGTAAGGCAGAGTTGCTGTCCTTCAGTGTTTAATCCCTAAGCCTCAGGTTTAATCCTGTCTACAGTGAACTGCATTTAACATTTTTCCGTCGAACACTAAAGTCTTTCTTGGGTCTCCTGAACCTCCGAAGAACTTTTTTTTATTATTTTGTAATATACCCAATTTAGAGTATCGTCTGATTTTGTTGTTGGCACAGAAATTCATGTTGTTATTGATTATTTTAAACAATCAAGATTTTAGAAGGCCTATGTCACGCTGCATGTGACTGTTTCTCACCTGGATTTACCCTAATTCTCTTTCCTACACAAACTATGATTTAATGCAGCACAGTACATGTGCCTCATAGTGTAGAATGTGCCTCAATGTTGGCATTGAGGCACATTCCTATGTTTCTTTCCTAATAAGGAAACAAACATTTTCCTGTATCTCTCCTGCTTTTTCAGAATCCAGTCTACATTGGCAACCATCCATGCTACTTAAACATCTTTACTGTTTATTTCATTTTTGAGCTCTCGCCTTAATTCTTTTAAACGTTAAGTAAATATCTCTTTGGAGACTAATTTAGATTTTATTGTTAAATTTGTTTGTCAATCGCCACTTGTGCATCTCTTAGCTTACTATGCTTATTTTTTAACATTTTCTCTATAAATAGTGCCTAATCTGAGCATATTGTCTAGATCAGTTCTATAACGACTGATATGAAGCAGGTAATTTTCTCCTTATTATCAGCTAATTATTCTGAATTTCAGTTATAGCCCAATCTCTCCCTAACTCATAAAACTGATCACTTGTATTGATCACTGTCCGCACCACCTGTGTGGGCCACTAACACCACCTCCACAAGCCCGTTCACCTGTGTGGACCACTAACAACACCTCCACAAGCCCGTTCACCTGTGTGGACCACTAACACCACCTCCACAAGCCCGTTCACCTGTGTGGACCACTAACACCACCTCCACAAGCCCGTTCACCTGTGTGGACCACTAACACCACCTCCACAAGCCCGTTCACCTGTGTGGACCACTAACACCACCTCCACAAGCCCGTTCACCTGTGTGGACCACTAACACCACCTCCACAAGCCCGTTCACCTGTGTGGACCACTAACACCACCTCCACAAGCCCGTTCACCTGTGTGGACCACTAACACCACCTCTACAAGCCCGTTCACCTGTGTGGACCACTAACACCACCACCACAAGCCCGTTCACCTGTGTGGACCACTAACACCACCTCCACAAGCCCGTTCACCTGTGTGGACCACTAACACCACCACTAACAGACTAACAAACTGTCTCGTTCCCCCATGACTTTTATTCCTCATAATTAAATAAAAACCATCTCAAGATGGTATTTTACCATCTGTATTTAAATACTTTAATAAAAGCCTTCACGTGCTGGAGATGTGGGTGCGTGTACCTTTCCTGTGACATAAATAAAATACTTTTTGCACCAGGTATCTTCCCCGAGAGAGCCTCCGCTTCACGCACCAGAACCTCCTCATGAACCACGTTGTTCATGCCGCGCCACGGCCTCTAGAAATGAGTAATACCTGCCCTTCTGTGAGGGAAAATTGCCCAAGTGGCACCAGGGACAGGACGGGAGACGGCAGTGAGGGTGAGTAATGAGCCACTCTGCCTGCTGCACCTCGCCACCAGAATAAAGGTGGACCGTAAATCCCACAGGATGGTTGTGTTGAAGTGAGGCAGCGGTACGACCAGGTTGTTGCACACACACACACATGTGCACGCGCGCGCACACACATACAGACACACACACACACACACACACACACACACACACACACACACACACACACACACACACACACACACACACACACACACAAGTTTCCGTCTCACCTGCCCTCTATGCTATTAACTAACCTTAAAGATAATTATTTTGTTATTTTATTTTTGAATCTCTGCAACTAATTGGAAATACTGTGAATATTAATATTATAACTGGCAAAAGCTTCCTTTTCACCTTGTGCACAAGATGGGGTATGCATCTTTGAGCACTATATTAACTATGCATATTATTAGCACTATAATATGGTACCGTCCTGTACCATTCTCAAGTCGATTGTGTGAGCACTTAAGATTAATTTGTACACAGTGGTCACGTTCGCGCAATGAAAGGAACATAAGATAAGTGAATGCTGTCTTCGTCTGGTATTGAGAGTAGCTCATCAGGACGCCGATGAGAGGTATGGATGGTGGGGGAGGATGTCTCCCGAGTGCTGGCCATGACATTAAAGACAGATGAAGGGAAGGAAGCCTGTGAGATGCAGATACGAAGCGTCGGAACTGGAAATGGAAGGCAGGTTATTACTCAGGCGTAAAGCTTTTAATTGGATTTATTCTAAGAGGACCCGAGGAGGTTTGGGATGCTCCACTTCTCTCAGGATTAGTGCAAGACTTTCTGTAAAGGACGGATCTTATTGAGAGGACGAAAGTTAGCAATAAACACACAAGATAAGGACGAGTAAAAGGGAACATATTTCTCTTGTGCAGTGTTGATTTTAAAACTACGAGGAGGAGGAGTGGCAGCTTACAGAGGGTTTGCTAAACCATCTATACGTAAAAGATTAATATATTGTAAGTTAATAAGGACAGTAGGATCAGAGTTAAGATCTGAAGTGATGGTTCCGACGGGAACGTTACATGGAGAGCAGTGATGAGAAGGGCGATATTGGTCATGTTATGAACACTGTTAGAGCCTCTCTTCTTAATAAGGAACAAACGTAAATAGAGTAGGAAAGCTTGGAGAGATAAAGCTGAATAACTATTAAATGTCCAGGATTGAAATTGGTCTGTGACACCGTAGCTCCCCCAAATCCTTCCTCCACTTCAACTAGATCCTCAATGTGCGTCGGCACATTATTGAATTATCCATGTCGACGGTGAACCATTTTTGTTATGCATATATGGAGTAGAGATTTAGTTACAAGTAGATTTATAAAGGAAAACCCCAACATTTATGTTGCAATTGTAAAATAAGACAACGGCTACTCCGAGGCTACGCCTGTGATGTATTCTGCCGCCAGTTTAGGTCTTCCCGCCGACCATAGAGGACGTGTGTGTGTCGGCTCCCGCTGTATGGTAAACCATGGCCTTTCCTGCTGTTGTTATGTCGTTTTACTCCATAAATTCCTTATAACAGTTCCTTCAGCGTTTTCTAGTACTTTTAATATAAGAAAAAAAGCCTCATTTAAAATTTAGTATACGAGTCGATATATTGTAGCCTTGTCTGTCATTATACATTTCATTCTTTTACTTATGGAATAGTATAATGTTGGTATACATTTAGGTAAAAAATAAAGGGCGTGACCCCACTGGTGTTTAATAGGCTTTAATTCTCGTAATCAATTAAGATAAGGTTTTTGGTCATTTACATTAAAATGTTAATGATACAGGTCATTAACATTTTTATCATTAACATTCATTAACATTAACATTTTATCTAGCCCCCAACAAAAAATGAGACAGTTTATTTAAAATCCGTTGTTGGGGACAGGCAGCCTGTATATATATATATATATATATATATATATATATATATATATATATATATATATATATATATATATATATATATATATATATATATATATATATATATACACTTGTATCGAGGTCCTCCCCCAGGGTAGGACTACTAACCCTTCCCAGGATGCAACCCCACAATAGTTGCCTAACTCCCGGGTACCTATTTACTGCTAGGTAAATAGCGACAAGTAAAAGTGCCTAACCATTTCTGCCCCGTCCGAGAATCGAACCCAGAATCTCCGAACTAAGCCAACTGCTGCTCAAAATAGTTTCTTACAGAGTAACAACACCTCGCTTTGCTTCACAGTGCGGCTCAGATTCCTTTAACATTTAGAATACATCAGCAAATTTTCTATTGCCTCCCCCGATGAAATTTCCCGGTGATTCATAAATTGACTCACTGAGAGTTTTCATCGCTGATGACGTTGTTTTCACTATTTCAAAGTGAGGTGAGTTGCCCCTAAGATTCATTGACAGGTTGGCTATGATGGTCATGTGGAAGGGAAATATTCAGAGATCAGAGGTGGTTCATCTTGCCAAAAAATGGTTACCATAACGACCGTCAAATAAGACCTATTAGGCGTTACATCTTATTTCCACGCACGTCTTAACGAGACCACCGCCTTGTTCACCACGTTTCTCCATGGTCGAAATGATGCTAATGGTAGTCCCAAGCAACTCCACTTGCTCCACGGCTTCCGACGTGACTGTAGGCAATTCGGCTTCCAGGGATTCCTCAATGTCTTTCAATCCGTTCCCAGAACGTCGCTCTGGGTCCTCACAAGTGATCCATCATTCAAACAGCAACAGATAGCGACTGCAGGATTTGGGAGAGACCATCGACTGAGCACAGCATCCATTACGCTGATGAAGGATGAAGTTCCTGAAGTGGAACATCCTCCTTCATACTGACACACGGTGATTTTCCAGGAGGATGAGCTGGATTCTCATGAAGTGGATCACACTCCCTCATACTGACGCATAGTGATCCACCTCAAGAGAGGGCTGGTTGAAGAGTGGATGAGGGTAGACTAGTGGACTGTGCATAAGAGAATCTGAGAAAAGGAATAGTTGAGAAAGCTATTAATGGGATGAGTTGGCTGGGAGGATGGCATCTGCGGCTCCTTTACTGCTGGGTTGGTCCTTCTCTGCCACCCAGGGCAGTAGCACCAGTAGCATCAATAGTAGGGCAACCATTAGCATTAAAAGGAGGCGTACCAGCAGCATCACTAGTGGTATAAGCAGCATCAATAACAAGGGATACAGAAACATAGATAACGACAGTACAAGTTGTAGCAGAAGTAATAATAGGAGCCGTGGTCGTAGCAGAAGTAGCAGTATGGGTAACAATAGCATCCGCAGTATCAGCAACAGCTGTGTCAAGAGTGGTAACCACAGCTGTAGTAACAGTAACGAGGCTAGCAGTAGCAGTAACGTCAGCAGCGGTAACGGAGACAGCAGTTGCAACAGTCGCGGTAGCCGTGGGAATGTCAATTGCTTACAAACTTCATCTTATGCATTTTGCCCCATAAAACTTTTGATACTAGTTTTAATTCCTATGAAGATAGAACAATATACACTAACAAACTCACTTGTTCGTTTATATTAGTCGGAAAATGCCTATGTATTCTTTCATATATCAGAAGTATTTTGCAGTCTGGCATAACTTTCAAACAAAAACAAACACGGAGAGATTTTAAAATGGATGAATTTTCCCTGTCGTTGAAAGGCAGCAGCAGTGTGAAGACTGACGCAGGAGAAGAAAGGGAAGCGCCCGAGAGAGAGTGGAGGTTAAGGTGACTAACAAGAGCTCCAGATGGGCTTTATCTCTGCTAGGATGTGTCCTGGGAGGGAGAATGGGAGCTGATAGTACGGGTGTCTCTGCTCCCCCTCGCTTGGTGAAGGGCAGGGAGATGATAGCAAGGGGCTTTTCTCTTATCTTCTCTCTTCTCTAGATAGCTCTTCTCACCTCACTTGGTGATGGGGGAGGCAAGAACGCCTCCGAGCTGGTGACAGGGAGAGAGGGAGGGGAAATGAGAGCAAGTGGCTGGGAAAATCAGAGAGGAGGTCTCTGTTCCACAGTCCTGTGAAAGGAAAAAAAGACGTAAGATCATAGAGGCGCCTGTAAGAAGGATTTTTGCAGCACCATGAATGGCAGAAATGACTCCGGGGTTCAGGTCGGGATATCAGAGATCCGAGGATGGTACGTGATATAGCGAGCCTCTTGCAAAGACTAATGGTGCCTCGCCACAGTTGCAGTGATTGGTGATGTGATACTGCCACACCAGTGACTGGTGTTGCAGTGACCGGTGAATTAATGCCTGTTGGTGTAGTAATACACAGCTTATTTCTATCCATACAATAACAACTAATCCGCTCCATCATTCCTTTCACGTGTAGATATTTGACTTCTCTTCTAGTGTGAAACTTCCCCAAATTTGGGTATTTTGTGTTAATTAAAAGGTCAAACATATGTGATACTCTGCACCAACCTGAGGCCCTCTGACCCCATCTGAGGCCCTCTGACCCGAACTGAGACACTCTGACCCCAACTGAGACACCCCTGACCCCAACCGGCACATCCTGACCCCCAACTGAGACACCCCTGACCCCACACGCCACACACCGACCCTACATGCTATATATTGACCCCCACACGCCTCATACTGACCCCCACACGCCTCATACTGACCCCCACACGCCTCATACTGACCCCACACGCCTCATACTGACCCCCACACGCCTCATAGTGACCCCACACGCCACACACCGACCCCACACGCCTCATAGTGACCCCACACGCTACACACTGACCCCACACGCCTCATAGTGACCCCACATACCACACTGGGTGCCTGCCTGCCCCCATCACAGACAACGCCGCCACCACCAGCTCGTCAAATGACTCGAGACACATATCACGGAAACAATTCACGCCACCGTCACGACCGAAGCTAATTATATCTGTGTCAGTAATGTATAGCTCCCATTATATTTCTGCCCAATTTTACCCAGCTCCAGCTATACTTATATATATATATATATATATATATATATATATATATATATATATATATATATATATATATATATATATATATATATATATATATATATATATATATATAATATAGGGGGATATATATAACCGCACACAGAGCACAAAGCGCACCGGGCTACCTCTGTCAGTTGCAAGTTTTCCAATCTTGGACACAGTTTGCAACAATGCAAACCGAGCAATTAAATCCATCACGACCAAACAATGACATCACAATATGATATGTGTCCTTTGAGGGACGGCCGGGGGGGGGGAGGGGAAGAGGGAGGATGTGCAGAGCACTGTGTTGCCCCCAGATCCCCCTCCCCCCTCGTCACCACCACCACCGCCACCAAATGAGAGAGACACAATTAACTCACTGCTCTGTTCTGTGTTCCGGATACAACCGACCCCCCCCCTCATCACACACCACCCTCACCCCCTCCCACTCTCACCCCCTCCCACCCTCACCCCCTCCCCCCACCCTCACACCCCCCCCACCCTCACCCCCTCCCACCCTCACACCCCCCCCCCCCACCCTCACCCCCTCCCACTCTAACCCCCTCCCACCCTCACCCCCTCCCACCCTCACACCCCCCCCCACCCTCACCCCCTCCCACCCTCATACCCCCTCCCTGAACCTCACCAAAGGAAATCGTATGTGGCAATTACTGCTATTGTTATTATAATATTATCACGCGTATAATAAGATGTGTTTGTTTTTAGTGCGTGCCGGGAGCGCGGTGTGGCTGGGTGTGGGTGTTGTTGTTGTGTATCTCGGGAGAATTGCCCCTTTAATTCCGGTACAATAACAAACCCGAGTACCCGCCACAAATAATGAATACGTAGACAATACGTGGACAGAACCTCCACTTGGACTGGACGGTAGGGCGACGGCCTCACGTCCTGCGTGAGTCTGCGTTCTGGGGCCGGATTCAGGAAGGTACTTACGAAGGTTTTTCCTCTTAGCTAAGAGCGAATTCCTTCTTAGCGCCTTCGTGGCGGCTAGGTCCGTATTCAAGTAGGTACCCTAAGTGGAAAAACCTTCGTAAGTTCATTCCGGGATTTAAGTGTGGTTTCGACCACTCGTAGCTTTACGTAAACTGGATATAAGTCATTTTTTCTCTACTACATAACACTGGGATCGATTTATGATATTGGAACATGACCAAAATATTATAGCTGGTGAATCTAGTGAAGAGGAATCCTTCGTGTTAGTTATATATGCATTCTCTGCTTGAAACTTGAAGTAAATATGTGTTTGATGATAGTAGAATTACTTTTATAATAGCAAGATATTATACCAGTAGTTATTAAGTAAATAAACACTGGTGAACATGAAATATGAGAGAAGGTGATGAGCCCTGCCTGATGGGATCATTTACTATCACCAAATGCCCCTGTTCACCTAGTAGTAAGGGTGTACCTTAGCTATACATACCCATTTCTAATTTATTTAGTTTGGTTTTATTTTGAAATTAAATCTGGGTGAGACATAAAATAAAAATATGCTGCACAAATGATGTTAGGTAAGGAGAAGGGTAAAAATGTCAAACTTTATTCATTGAATACTTAAAGCTATAATTATGACTATATACTGTAGATTATTAAAAAAGAGAGAGGGAAGTAGGGGTCCAAAACCTCTTCCTGTTATACAATTTGGGTGTGGAACAAGTAATTATCAAAAGAAGGCACCATGCTGGGAAGGCTATGTAGCAGTAAGGCAGTGAGGTGAGGCAGCTACTTATTTGAGAAATGCTTATTTTATTTACCTTATAAGCTGAGGCAACTTATTTTATTTGAGGAATACTCAGCTGATTCCTCTACATTTAGCAGGGAACAAATTTGTGTCCAAGACCTCTTCCTGTTACTCAATTTGGCTGTGTGTAACCAAACTAGAAGTGCTCTACAAATCAAGGGACCCAGAATGTGGAATGACCTCCCGAATCATGTCAAAGGCTGTACCTCTCAACCAGTTTAAGAGTTAAACCAAGTACTGCCTAATTAACTCCATGTAACCTAACTTACCTCCTAAATGTCAACCCATGTCTTGCTATTTTTTAAACAACGCTGTTCACCAACATGTGCAATTGCTGAGTTATGCTATGCTAACCCCCCTTTTTGTATTTTTTATTCCTTCTTTCAACACAATTTATACCTAATTCCGATTACTAAGTTTTAGTCTGTGTTTTTTCCCCCACACCTTGCCCGAAATGCTATGAGTATTAGTGGCTTTAGGTATTGTATGTACTAGCTCTGTCTATAAATCCAACATTATGTTTGTAAATCAACTGTATGTACTTTTCCTGAATAAAATGTATTTATTATTTATTTTTTAATCAGTAAGTATTAAAAGAAGGCACCAAGCTGGGAAGGCTATGTAGCACCATTGTGTGTAACAATAAACCAAATTTTTTTTAACAAATAATGCACCTGTATGGTAAAACAAATCCTGTCAGCTGTAAAAATATTGATGCAGTTATTTAAATGAAAAATATAATGAAAGAAATATTACTGGTTTATTTTTATCCTATCTTTTTGTACTGTACAGTATATCCAAGGAAGTGAAAAATTGAGACATAATACACAATTTAATGAATGATTAGCATGGATTAGCAGTTCAAAAGAAATATGACTTGTATTACATATCAACATGAGATCTTAATGATCCATGGTCAACATGATTTAATAAGGATAATACAGTACTGTATTTGTAATAATACAAACTATAATTTAAAATCTTTATTACTGATTTTTTTTATTAAGAAGATTAGGTATACACAGCAATGTGCTGCTACCCTATTCTATATGGAATATTACACAGTGTAGATAAAAAACTAGCTATAAGTTTATCTAATACTCCCATCTCACAGGATGGTTAGACATACTGTACATGGAATCAATTTAGAAAATACCAGCCTCAATACAAAAAACAAATCAACTCTGACTAAACAACTCTAAGCAATTTTCACAAGAGGTAAGCACTGAATCATGGAAACATTATATTATAATTACTCTTACCAGTTTCTACAAAACTCCTCTCAAACAATGTATTTTTAAACATGTTTAGGTATACACAGCAATGTGCTGCTTCCCTATTCTGTCTAAAGGACCACACAGTGTAGATCAAAAACCAGCTACAAGCTCACCTCACAGGATGGCCAGTCATACATGGAATTAGGAGAGAACAAAATACTTAATGCTGATCTATTAGCCTCCACTGGCAAAATCTGGGTGCAGCACAAGAATATCTTCCAATATTCCTGAGTGTATGAAGTAATTACAGAGCTCAAAATACCTCATACCATTTGGTATGAAGTCACTGATAACAGGACAATCACAGATATAGTGTTGGAGAGTATGTTCTTTCAAGTAGGACTGAAAACAGATGTTTTTTCCACCAAGAGGGCTATAAACCCATGGAACCGCCTACCCGCTGAAGCCGTAAATGCCAAATTCCAGCTAAAAAATATAATTTAGACAATTGGCGGGCCCTTCAACAAGCCGCCGGCTTTCTGTTCTCTTCGAGGTCACTAGATAGTTAGTGGCCCTTGGGTAAATTCAGTAAATATATACAATAATTGTCAGCGCATCTTCCGAGCAACAAGGACAGCTACACAGTATCTCTTAGAATTACGTAGGTAAACAACAAATGTAACATATTTGTTTACTACAATGTCGGTGCTGGCTGTAGAAGTTGAAAAAACATTGTTTTACTTCGAAATATACTAATTTTATAAGAAAATTCGACGTAAATAGGAGGCAGTAGAGCTGCGATAAGCCAGCGCTAAATCTTCAATATGAAGAATGTTGCTGCTCTCTGATTGGCCAAACGAAACACAGTAGTGACCTCTATCGGCACGCAGGTGAACCAACAATTTTTCTTCCTAAGTATACCTTATTGAATAGCACCTAAGCATCTTCTTAAGGCGCACTTAGGAACCTTCGTAGCAAACCCACTTACGAAGAAATACACAGAGCTTCCTGAATCTAGGTCCTGGTCTTGGTCTGCGTTCAATCCCCGAACGACCAAGAGAGTTTGAGTCCTTTCCTCCGTCCTATCCAAAATCCTTAACCCTCATTCCTTCCAAGTGCTACATAGTCGTAATGACTTTGAGCTTTCCCTTCATAATTACCTCTTCAACCGGATTTAACAGGGCGCCGTGACACATTCGTCACTCTTGCTGGAAGGTGGCATATTTAATGTGTTTTATTTCTATATAAATGCAAAAATACTTTAGTTTCTTCGTGAGAGTTTGTTTGGTATGTATTCGTAAACCGCATTAACGAAATTTTACCAAATTTGGCACGAAGATAGAGAGCGCCTTCAGGAAGAACATAAGAATATGAAGACAACAAACGGCCCAAATCTTGTTGGCCTATGCGAGAAAATAGGATGTAGAATTTAAGGACCTTTTAGGAAGCTTTCCAAATACGTGATTGAAGGTGCGTGGGGGGACCCCGTGGACCACAGTCCTCTGGTACCCTCTATAAAATCGGAATTTGGGGAATCTGTGGTTGTCGGATCGTGCGCTTTGTGAAAATACTCAATACAGTGAGTATCTTCCCACAAGCAAAGCCCGGGTGAAGATCATGTGTAGTAAGAAGCCTCACTGTCAACGATCTTCACCTGAGCCAGGATTCATCAAGCCTTTAAACATCCACTTATCAGGCCTGAACATCCTTCAACATTCACGTTAGTCTTGTTTACATTCACTAAACAGTTTGGGCTCCGTAGCCCTACGAGGGCTGTGAAGTTTCGGAGTTTGTAAATTGTTTAATACATGATTGTTAGCGGTCATGACTGTTGAAAGATGTACAGATATCGTCCGTTTGATGCGTAATTGATCAATCCATGTTCTGAGCACATCCGCGTCATTTACTAAATATTTCGTGAGCTACGAAGGTGCCCTTAGGTTGAGGACGATGTCTCAGTGCTTCGGAGCCGGCATGATAGGGATAAGAGATACAATTCTCTTAAGAGAACACGTAAGTGCTCAATGAGTCATAGTCTTACGTCTGAAAAGCCTGGCGAAGTTTGTTAATGTGGATTTCTCTCTCAAGGGAAGCAATACATCCCACATTTCTAGACACATGTAGCTATGATTATTGTTGTTGATGGTAATGCTGCGTCTGTTGTTGGGTGTAATGCTGCGTCTGTTGTTAGTTGTAATGCTGCGTCTGTTGTTAGTTGTAATGCTGCGTCTGTTGTTAGTTGTAATGCTGCGTTATGCTCATTATACCCCATCTACTGGCCATTTTATAACTATTATGTTTTAACGAAGCACGCGTTCGAATTCATTTCCAAGCCAGGCTTCAAAGTTCTGGATGGAAGTGGCTTCCACAACTCCTCCTTTCAGTGTATTCCACGTGTTGACCGCCTGTACAGGGTACGTGTATTTGCTTACATTTCACCGATTCATTTCCGTTTCCAGCTTCCACTTATGTCCTCATGTCATACTTCCTCTCAACTTAAGGAGGCTGTCGCTCGGTGTTGTACTCATACGGACTGTTTGGGAAGGTTGTCCTTCTGAGAGTGTTGAGTACTGAGAGTGTTGAGTTCTGAGAGCGTAGGGTTATGAGAGCGTTGGGTTATGAGAGCGTTGGGTTCTGAAAGCTGAGACATTAGGATTTATAAGACAGTGTTGGAGTACTTGAATACACAACAAGGTGCTACGCTAGAATTTAAAGTAAAATGCCAGACTGCTGGAGTCAAAAACGATGAAGGAGTACTGGTATCTTAAGAAATAAAACAGAGATACTGGTATCTAAGAAATAAAGCAGAGATACTGGTATCTAAGAAATAAAGCAGAGATACTGGTATCCAAGAAACAATGCAGGGATACTGGGAAGCAACTGAGTCAGGACGCAACACAGATCAGTTGTTGGATTCAAGAATCAGCCTTTGTTGACGTAAAGGCAGGTTCTCATATCTCAGGTATTCAATTGCATTCAGCTATGGCAGCCCTTTTGGTGCTAGCTTGCTGGGGAGGCGGGGAGGGAAGGAGCACGGGTACTCGGAGTGCTGGAGCAGGTGCTGGGGGGGTGCTATGTACCAGGGTTGTGACTGTGGTGGAGTTAGAGGTGCTGGGGTGCTGGGGGAGTGCTTGCGTCCTGGGGCACCGTAGACACATCAAGCGCTGACTCTCTCGTCATAGGTGTTCGGCTTTAGGAAAATCCATACTGGGTGAGCTGTGTGGCGTGGTGGGCCCGGCCTCTCCCGCCAGGTGGGCGTGGCCGCTCCCACCACGCCCACCCCGCCCTGCACCCCACCACGCCCACCCCGCCCTGCACCCCACCACGCCCACCCCTGCACCCCACCACGCCCACCCCTGCACCCCACCACGCCCACCCCTGCACCCCACCACGCCCACCCCTGCACCCCACCACGCCCACCCCTGCACCCGCACCCCACCACGCCCACCTCTGCACCCGCACCCCACCACGCCCACCCCTGCACCCGCACCCCACCATGCCCACCCCTGCACCCGCACCCCACCACGCCCACCCCTGCACCCACACCCCACCACGCCGACCCTTGCACCCCCACCCCCCCCCCATCCCTGTATGTTTCCACGCCTGCCCGCACCCCATCTCTACCGCCCCACACACCCACACCCCAGCCCTACACCCCCGCCCCACACCCCCGCCCCACACCCCCCGCCCCACACCCCCGCCCCACACCCCCGCCCCACACCCCCGCCACACACCCCCGCCTCACACCCCCGCCCCACACCCCCGCCCCACACCCCCCGCCCCACACTCCCGCCACACACCCCCGCCACACACCCCCGTCCCACACCCCCGCCCCACACCCCCGCCCCACACCCCCGCCCCACACCCCCGCCCCACACCCCCCGCCCCGCCCCACACCCCCGCCACACACCCCCGCCTCACACCCCCGCCCCACACTCCCGCCACACACCCCCGCCACACACCCCCGCCCCACACCCCCGCCCCACACTCCCGCCACACACCCCCGCCACACACCCCCGCCCCACACCCCCGCCCCACACCCCCGCCCCACACCCCCGCCACACACCCCCGCCCCACACCCCCGCCACACACCCCCGCCTCACACCCCCGCCACACACCCCCGCCTCACACCCCCGCCACACACCCCCGCCACACACCCCCGCCCCACACCCCCGCCCCACACCCCCGCCACACACCCCCGCCCCACACCCCCGCCACACACCCCCGCCTCACACCCCCGCCACACACCCCCGCCACACACCCCCGCCTCACACCCCCGCCACACACCCCCGCCACACACCCCCGCCTCACACCCCCGCCACACACTCCCGCCACACACCCCCGCCACACACCCCCACCCCACACCCCCGCCCCACACCCCCGCCCCACACCCCCGCCCCACACCCCCGCCCCACACCCCCGCCACACACTCCCGCCACACACTCCCGCCACACACCCCCGCCACACACCCCCACCCCACACCCCCGCCCCACACCCCCGCCCCACACCCCCCGCCCCACAAACCCGCCCCACACCCACGCCCTACACCCCGCCACACACCCCCGCCACACACCCCCGCCCCACACCCCCGCCACACACCCCCGCCACACACCCCCACCCCACACTGCCACACACCCCCGCCCCACACCCCCGCTACACACCCCCGCCACACAGCCACACACCCCCGCTACACACCCCCGCTACACACCCCCGCCACACTCCCCCCCCACACCCCCGCCCCACACCCTCACCACACACCCCCGCTACACCCCCCCGCCACACAGCCACACACCCCCGCCACACTCCCCCGCCACACACCCCCGCCACACTCCCCCGCCACACAGCCACACACCCCCGCCACACTCCCCCGCCACACACACCCGCCACACACCCCCGCCACACACCCCCGCCACACTCCCCCCCCCCACACTCCCCCCCCCACACCCCCGCCCCACACCCCCGCCCCACACCCCCGCTACACACCCCCGCTACACACCCCCGCCACACAGCCACACACCCCCCCACACCCCCGCCCCACACCCCCGCCCCACACCCCCGCTACACACCCCCGCTACACACCCCCGCCACACAGCCACACACCCCCGCCCCACACCCCCGCTACACACCCCCGCTACACACCCCCGCCACACCTGCATCAAACCAAACCTAGCCCGACCGGCTCATTATACGACCCACACCTCACCCCGACCTTTCCTCCTCCTTTCTAAACCGCTTACCCTTCACCCCTCTGTTTTAACACACACACACACACACACACACACACACACACACACACACACACACACACACACACACACACACACACACACACACACACACACACACACACATTCACACACACACACACACACACGTGTGTGTTCACCTAGTTGTGCTTGCGGGGGGGGGAGTTGAGCTCTGGCTCTGT
>NC_091232.1:11181220-11462583 GCF_040958095.1 Procambarus clarkii
TGTATTGTAGTCTATAGTGCAGTGTATTGTAGTGTATTGTAGTGTATAGTGCAGTGTATTGTAGTGTACGTTAATGTTTATTATAATCAAATTATTATTATAAATTAATACATAGGTAAGTTAATTAATATATTATATATTATTTAAAATATAATTAGACAATGTATATGTAAAATATATTTAGAAATGTATATGAATCATTATACGATATCCTCGGACCATGGGTAGGGAGGGTTGACTGGGCAGTAATTGGTGGCCTACTTGTAAACTGATTACAGGTTGTGTTCCAAAGGAAATAAGTAGGATAAAGTTTAAACTGAACTCTGGAAAGTGAAAGCTCTAAGCTTGCTAGTAAGAGTCATAAGTTGTCAGGTCCTGTATCTACCTGTGTAAAAAAAATGATAGAAACATAACTATTTTATATATTTTGTTATGAACGAAATCATATCTTACATTAACAAACATCTTAGAAGCCTTCTCATTAGCTCTCGCTGTTGTTCTATGTTAAATGATAAATTAAAGATGTTAATTGCATTCATCTTGTTTCCTAGCAACATTGGAGCTGTCTTTTATGGTCTTACTACATAGGCATGTGTGTATTAAACTGGACGACAGACTGACGGTGTCGCTTCGTGCAGATCTGCGTTCAATCCTTGAGTGTCCAAGGGGTTGGGCACTATTTTGTTCCTTCGTCCCATCCAAAATCCGTCTCCTCATAACTTCTTTCAAGTGCTATATAGTCGTAATGGTTCGGTCTTCCTAATAATTACCTTGTACCACGTCATTTGGTTACTGATGTACAGTCCTGCCTCGAACAATCTGGGCTTCCAGTATTCATAGTTATCATGGATTTCATAGTTATTCGCCAGGGCTTCTAGTATTCATAGTATCATAGTTATCATAGATGTATCAGTATTCACAGTTACCATAGAGTTATCATAGATGTATCAGTATTCATAGTTACCATAGAGTTATCATAGATGTATCAGTATTCATAGTTACCATAGAGTTATCATAGATTTATCAGTATTCACAGTTACCATAGAGTTATCATAGATGTATCAGTATTCATAGTTACCATAGAGTTATCATAGATTTATCAGTATTCACAGTTACCATAGAGTTATCATAGATGTATCAGTATTCATAGTTATCATAGAGTTATCATAGATTTATCAGTATTCACAGTTACCATAGAGTTATCATAGATGTATCAGTATTCATAGTTATCATAGAGTTATCATAGATTTATCAGTATTCACAGTTACCATAGAGTTATCATAGATTTATCAGTATTCATACTTATCATAGAGTTATCATAGATTTATCAGTATTCACAGTTACCATAGAGTTATCATAGATTTATCAGTATTCATAGTTACCATAGAGTTATCATAGATTTATCAGTATTCACAGTTACCATAGAGTTATCATAGATTTATCAGTATTCATAGTTACCATAGAGTTATCATAGATTTATCAGTATTCACAGTTACCATAGAGTTATCATAGATTTATCAGTATTCATAGTTACCATAGAGTTATCATAGATTTATCAGTATTCACAGTTACCATAGAGTTATCATAGATTTATCAGTATTCACAGTTACCATAGAGTTATCATAGATTTATCAGTATTCATAGTTACCATAGAGTTATCATAGATTTATCAGTATTCACAGTTACCATAGAGTTATCATAGATTTATCAGTATTCATAGATTTTTTGGTTATCGAATGTTTTCCCAGTAAGATGTGAATTGTGTGTTTGAGTTCATAAGGTATACAGCTTTCTTGGCGCATCGCGTGACGTCTGCAGGAGGAGGGAAATACGTGGTTAATTATTGAGCTTTAAAATTTCCTTCATTGCGTCAAAATTTGTGCACTACGACGGCTTTCTTGATAGTTTGGGTCGTATTGAGACAAACTTTGATAGCATTTGCGCCCCGGGCATCAGCCACACTCCAGCCCCAACCACACCACACCAACCCCCCGTACCAGCCACACTCAGGCACCCGCCCAGCCCCAGCCACACCCCCAACCACACCCCCCAGCTGCAGCAGGAGTGCAGCAAGCCTCCGGCTCACCTTGGCCAGCAGGATCGATGGGTTCTGCTATTGCTATTCCCAGTGAGTAACTGTTGGGAGCAAGGTATATAGCGCCTCCCGGCCACCTCCGTCCTGATTCCTCGACGCCTCGGCCTACAGAGCCGCCCTGTCACTCCTTTGGTACCTCATTAATCCTCTTCTCATACCCACTTACTCATGTTCCACTGGTGTCATTGTTCGTGCTCTTTTGCTACCCCTTACTAATGCTCCTCGTGTTCCCTTTACTCATGCTCTTCTTTGGTACGAACTTTGATACGAACAAGAGCTTTCATACGAACAAGAGCTTTCATACGAGCTTTCATACGAACAAACGCTTTGATGCGAACAAGAACTTTCATACGAACAAACGTTTTGATGCGAACAAGAACTTTCATACAAACAAGAGCTTTGATACGAACATCAAAATCTTAAACAAAACAGCTGCACTTGGCCAGTGAAGCCTTGACTTGGGTTTGTCTATGATTAGTGTTTTCTTACGCATATTCTTTCGAAAGAGTTTCAATGGAAGCCATTCAGAGTTCCTCAAGTGAAGCCACAAATACGGTCGCTTCTTCATCTAAATATTAGTGTCCTTGTTGTCCTGTGTTACTCCACCTTCCAAGGCCGCGACCACCTCGACCACCGCGACCACCGCGACCACCGCGACCACCTCGACCACCGCGACCACCGCGACCACCTCGACCACCGCGACCACCGCGACCACCGCGACCACCTCGACCACCGCGACCACCGCGACCACCGCGACCACCTCGACCACCGCGACCACCGCGACCACCGCGACCATCTCGAACATCGCGACCACCGCGTCAGACATTCATCTCGAGCGTTATGGGATGGAATCTTGGGCTGGCGTGTAGGACGAGAGGGCCATGAAATATTGTTCAGGTGTCGTAAAATCCGCGTGTTATTGGGTTGATTTTTTTGTTTCGAGCGAGGCCGTGAACGATGGTTTCTGGAGCGTTGTTGCTTGGTCACGCTCTCTTCTCTCTCTCTCTCTCTCTCTCTCTCTCTCTCTCTCTCTCTCTCTCTCTCTCTCTCTCTCTCTCTCTCTCTCTCTCTCTCCTCTCTCTCTCTCTCTCTCTCCTCTCTCTCTCTCTCTCTCTCTCCTCTCTCTCTCTCTCTCTCTCCTCTCTCTCTCTCTCTCTCTCTCTCTCTCTCTCTCTCTCTCTCTCTCTCTCTCTCTCTCTCTCTCTCTCTCTCTCTCTCTCTCTCTCTTGTACCCTAACGGCGCTTCAAACGAGGCGACAAGAGGATGAGTGTGAGAAAGAGAGTTATGATGAGTATGAGAGATGGAGTGTCAAGGAAAGTGACGGTTCTGTTGACCTTTTACTCAGTGGTATCATGTATACGAGGGACATCAGTGGGAGAAGAACCGCTGGGCTGCCACTGAGAGAGAGGTCAACACTACAGAAAATGACCTCCCACCTGTAATATTGTACTATATGAGCAGATTGTAACGGCTCGCATAGCGGAGTACGGGAGGTGTGCAAGACACTGTCCACATAAACAATACTCTTACCAATAATCACCGGAAGATGCAGCTTACCATATACTGTACAAGAGGCCGCCTACTTCATCCTTAAAATAACTCGCGACCCAAAACGGAACACTTTAAAAGAGACAGACAGTGTGAGACCCCACTATCTATATTGTAGGAAAGAATGGGTGTCTTACTGATCAGAGTTGGTGGGGACTTACTCGGGGCGAGCCTTCCCCAGGTTCGTATCCTGGCCGGGGAGGATTTACTGGGCGCAATTCCTTAACTGTAGCCTCTGTTTAACGCAACAGTAAAATGTGTACTTGGATGAAAAAACGATTCTTCGCGGCAGGGGATCGTATTCCAGGGACCATAGGATTAAGGACTTGCCCGAAACGCTACGCGTACTAGTGGCTGTACAAGAATGTAACAACTCTTGTATATATCTCAAAAAAAAAAAAAAAAAAAAAAAAAAAAAAAAAAAAAAAAAAAAAAAAAAAAAAAAAAAAAAAAAAAAAAAATGTGTAGGTGAGAAGGTCTGGGTTACTAACTAACGCCGCCAGATATAGTTATGTGTACGTGTGTGTGTGTGTGTGTGCGTGCGTGCGCGTGTGTGTGTGTGTGTGTGTGTGTGTGTGTGTGTGTGTGTGTGTGTGTGTGTGTGTGTGTGTGTGTGTGTGTGTGTGTGTGTAATGTAACCACTTATAATTTTATACATTCTTATTTTAATAAATCTTTTATTTTTTCTTTCAACGAAATTTATACTTTAAGCTCAATTACTATTAAGTTGGTGGTGGTGGTGGAAAGGGTTACAGAGGCACATAATGGGCTCAGGGACTGAACCCCACAATTCATTTAGCTAAGCAAGTTACAATCTTGATGAGCTAGTTACAAAATTCAATATAAGTATATATATATATATATATAAACTTTTTTTGACACATTCTAAATATATCAAAAAAAGTTTCAAAAACTGAGGGCATTCTTTCTAAGATCAGATATTATGTACCACGCCCTGCCCTGGTGACTCTCTATTACTCCCTTATCTATCCATATCTCAACTATGGTATTTGTGCTTGGGGCTCTACTACCCAAAATCACTTACGTCCTCTAATTACTCAACACAAAGCTGCTATTAGGACAATATCCAACTCTGGCCCCAAACATCACTCGGTACCCCTACTCAAATCTCTGAATATGTTAGACATTAAGTCACTGCACATTCTCTCATGTGTATTATACATATATAAAACACTAAACTATAATGCCAATCCTGATCTCAAAAGCTTCATAGAAGGTTGTAACAGAACCCATGAGCACTACACCAGAAATAAATACAGTTTTGATATTCCTAGAGTACGACTTAATCAAACTAGAAATGCTCTACAAATCAAGGGGCCCAGAATGTGGAATGACCTTCCCAACCATGTTAAAGACTGTACCTCTCTCAACCAGTTTAAGATAAAAACTAAACACTACCTAATAAATTCCCTGTAACCTACCTTACCCCTCTATTGTCAACCCCATGTCTGTTATTTTTTTAATTAACACTGTCAACCTATTGTATTTGTGCTGCTTTTCAGTCATGTACCCCCTTTTTTTTATCTTTATTTGTATTTGTTCTCAACACATTTTATTCTTTATGCTCAATTAGTATTAAGCTCTAGATATTAATGTTCTTCCTGCCCGAAACGCATTGCGTAATAGTGGCTTTAGGCATTGTATGTACTAGCTCTATCTATATATTGATCCATTAATGTAACATCACTTGTATGTATGTACCTTACCTGAATAAACATATTTATTTATTTATTTAAGTCGTCACATCAACAATGGGTTTGAGATCGACCTCAAGTACAGGTTCTAAATTAAGCAACTGACATATATGGAGAGCTAGTGTCACAATTTACATGTTTGTCCTGCACACCGCCCCCCATCCAGTGGGCAGCGGTGGATAGATTACAGTCACTTAGTTACTACCTACAGTTTGCAAACTGGGGATATTTGGCTAAAATTTCTGGTAGCAGATCTTTTTGAATGAAATATTTACACATCGCTGGAACATTGGTTATAGAATTGTCTCTAAATTCACGTATCTTTTCGCACTCCATCACATAGTGACGGAGGGTGTGTGAATAATTTTGTTGACACAGTTTACATTTGGTCAGGTCTACATCAGCAGATAATGAGAATGCCCAAAGATACTTGTAACCGAGTCTAAGCCGAGCAGTAGTAACATCTAGAAGTCTGCTGATTTTATTGGATGATCCATATATGTGTGGCTCCTCTTGCATGATAGTATGATGATAGATGGAATTACTGGTGTCAATTTCACTTTGCCTCAGATCTACAAGATCTTGTTGAAGTTCTCGGTGTACTGCTGCTCTCAGATTGCTCATTGACAATCCAAGGTTACACTCAACGGCTCCTTTAAAGGCAGAGTCTTTGGCTAACTTATCAGCTCTATCATACATTCGGAGGCCAACATGAGATGGAGACCGATAAAGTTTGAACATTCTAAACAAGTTACTACTAAAATAGATAACAGAATAAATCGTTTTCTTTGATAAACGAAACAGCTTTACCATAAAGAAACACACTATTAATCTTTAAGATATTTGTTACCTATATTTGCATTCTGAATTTTAAAAAATACATTATATAATAAGATCTAATTTAAACCTCCAGATACTAAACAGTATTGTGTATTAAATAGTTTAACAGGAAATGCCAAGAGAATTACTGAAGGAGGAGGTGTGGTAACGAGGATGGGAGCGGCGCTGAGGCCTGTATGTAAACAAGAGAAGTCAAGATGTCTGGGGAGTATTTATTTTTGAGAACAAGACACATCAAATTTTTGCAGCGGTGTCTGCGAGTGCTGCCGTACAGTGCCGTCACCTTTGACACCAGTCGGTAGGTGTCAGTACTGTGTGGGGAGCGTTTAGCTTCTGTACACACTCTTCCTCCTTATGGAAGGAGGTGGTTTCCTGTTGGCTATAGTCTCGAAGTTCATGTACTTGAAGCTATTCAAAATTCAAATTCAATATTTTTATTCAGGAAAAGTACATATATAGATGATTTATAAACATAATGTTGGATTTATAGATTGGAGTTATAAGATACAGGTTTTGCGATCTTTCTAAACTTTTATTTCTTGGCCATTACAACATCAGAGTGTAATAATTTTTTCATTTTAGGGTTCCTTGCATTTGTAATATCAGGTTTGCTGTGATCTTTTAAACTGTAGGTTTCCTAACTTTTGTAGCCTTAGATTTCATAGCACTGAATAACTTTCTGGTTTCATTGTTCTGCTTTCACTGAAAATAATGATTCATTCATTATTTTCATTCCTGACCTTTGTAAAGTGCCAAATGGCTTCCCCCCCCTTCCTACATTGAAACGAAAACTCATGTTCATTATACAAAAAAATAAGTTTCTTCACATTTGCAACCATAAATGATTGTGAAAACGTATCCAATATATCATTAGGTTAGGATGTATTAACTTAGGATAAGGTTAGTTTGGGTTAGGTGGGTTTTAAAATCTGTTGGCAAACTGTCTTGTGTACAGTGTGGCTTGTGTCCTGTTGATACAGGTCACTTCAAACCTACGAAGATTTGGTTTTTATAACCTAATATAACTCAACCCAACCAAATTCAATCCAACCTGAGATAACATCAACTGACAGTATTAATGATTAGAAAATGGGTTTTGTCGAAACATCTCTGTACGAGTTGACCATACCCATTTGTTACTAGTAATAAATTATACAAAAAAAATTCACTGACGTATATACAGTATAGGTATTAAAAATGTGTAACACCACTCAACTTGTTAAGTTTAACAATATTAACAAGTTTAGTTATTCTCAGCAATATGCTAGTACCATATTCTGAATGAGGGATTACAGAGTAAAGTATAGATCAAAAGCTGGCTATGAGTTTATCTAATATTCCCAGCTTACTAGATGGTTAGTCATATATGGAATGAGGACATGAGATGTGAGTGTAATCTACTAGCCTGCACTAGCAAACTTGAGCATACCACAATAATATCGTCCCAGGTAAACAAGCACCCTAACTCCAGCAGTCATCCACAGCAGCACGACACCACTTCAACCCAGCCATGTCTCTTCTCGTATCCTGTGCATTGTTCACACTCCCTTCATACTTCCTTGACCAACCACTTGGGCTGGACGATAGAGCGACTGTCGCGCTTCATGCAGGTTGGTGTTCAATTCCTCGACTCTCCAAGTGGTTGGGCACCATTCCTTCCCCCTCATCTCATTCCCAAATCTTTATCCTGACCCCTTCCAAGTGCTATATAGTCATAATGGCTTGGCACCTTCCTGATAGTTCCCTTACCTTGAGGTTACCTTGAGGTGCTTCCGGGGCTTAGCGTCCCCGCGGCCCGGTCGTCGACCAGGCCTCCTGGTTGCCGGACTGATCAACCAAGCTGTTGGACGCGGCTGCTCGCAGCCTGACGTATGAGTCACAGTCTGGTTGATCAGGTATCCTTTGGAGGTGCTTATCCAGTTCTCTCTTGAACACTGTGAGGGGTCGGCCAGTTATGCCCCTTATGTGTAGTTATGCCCCTTCCTTTCATACTTCCTTATACACTCAACAATGTCCCCCCATCTTTCCCACCTTCCTTTCCTCCTACCCTCAACTTCATGTTTAATCCTAGCAAATGTGCTATAGTTGATTTTAAAGATTTTATAGTTGATTTTAATTTTTTTACCTTGGTAGGATGACGGTGTTGTTCTTTGCGCTCTCTGGATTGGACCTTCTAGATGGCTTAAAGGAAGTAACTGATAAAGAGAGAGAGCATATCATTGACTGGATATACTCTTTGCAAATACTACCAGCGGATGACAAAGGTAAGGAGGGGTTCATATTATGTTAAATTAATTAATTTGGGTCGTTCTTGACACATTCTTGGAGACAAATAGGTTGTAAATGCAAATTATAATCTTACTGTGAACTATAGTGCTGTATACCTATACACCAAACAATACTAGATTAACAGAAAAAATATTTGTGCTGTATTACAGTATTATACAGGTAATCACTTTGTCAAATCATTTTGCCAATTTGTATATTGTACAATATGCTACCAATATGTACATGAGGGCCCTGTCAGAATTTTTGTTTAAGTAACATCCTTTTTTAATAATAATAATAATAATTATTATTATTATAATTCTGTTTTAAATAATATCACAGTGTATATTTTAGCTAAATGTGTAACAAAACCATTTGGAGCATTTACCTCACATTTGATTTGGTTCTCTTTTTATATACAGTACCTGTACACAAGCTTTGCTCTTATTAATATGATAGCAAAAATAAAATTGCAAATTTAATGTTAGACTTAATATTGTTAATTATTTTCCCCAACACTACTTCTTTCTAGTTATAGAAGCTGATGTGGAGATGCAAAATTCATTCATTACTCGGGAAAAGAATTTAATTTGAAAATATTGGCAATACGGTACAGTACTTGCATGGGATGGATCCGAGATGAGGTTTTGTTTAGGATACATTTGATATATAACCTAAGCCTGGATTGATAAACAAAATTTTATAGCATTGTTTTATTAAAAAATCCTTAAAATACAGCTTAAAAATAGAGAATAACAGATCAAGTAAAATATGATTGATGCTGTACTTGTAAGACCAATGTATAATAAACAGTTATTTCTAGCAAGAAAGTGATTGATGCAGCCAAGCACCATTTCCATCATTAGAAACACCACTGACACTCCACATCATAACTTGCTACAGTTTTAGTCTACATGTTATGGTTCAGAAGGATTTAAATTTGACCCCATTATCCATGAAGTCTGTACAATTTTGCAGTGGAGGACACTTATACTAAATAGAACTACAATACAGTATAATTTATTTCCTTTGTATACATAGGTTCATTCCTGTTTAAATGCTCAATTGAAGGTAATTTTAACACAAAATTCTTTTAAAAAATATTTGCAAATAAGTACCCATAAGTCTTTTATTAATTTTTTTTCAGTTATACAGAGATCTGAAGATAGGAATTGGTTCAGATAATTGACTTTGCATTATACTTAAGTTTCCATTTGTGTCCCTTCTCTCCTGTTTTTATTTTAATATAAAATAATGTATATTATGTTTATACTGTATATAATTTGTATGTAATAATCTGCAGAGTAAATAACAAGTTACTGTATTGAGAAATATAGCATCTTCTATGATCTGAAACAGGTCCAGTCCCATATGTTACATTCTATCACAATTAAATTCAAAAAATTAAAAAAATTAAAAAAATGTGTTTGTCTATGCTTGCGGGTGTATTGCTTTATTATGGCAATATCAAATACTCTTTTCATCTAACAGATCAGTTGGCAAATGCTGGGTTTCGAGGAGGTTCATCTCTTGCCAGTTGTAGAAGCCACACAGACTGTGCCTCCGGCATCTCTTCCTTTGATTGTGGCCACATTACCATGACCTACACTGCCCTTGCCTCGTTAGTTATTTTAGGGGATAACTTAAGTCGTGTAAATAGAAAAGCAGTCTTGGCGCATGTTGCAGCTCTACAATGTCCAGATGGAAGGTAAGTCATATTGTATCTAAATTCTGATTAATGGTAGCTCATTTGATCCGGTATGCCTTTAATTTCTTAGTTTCAGATCCTGTAACTATACAGCATCTCTTTAAATATTCTTCTTATCTCATTTTTACTCACAATTGGGCACATTTAATATACCTTACGACAATCGGCTCTACCAATTCCACCTCAAATTCCTTGGGCGTTTATATCTCGCTTCATTTTAGAAAAGAATATTTCTGGGGTGGTCCCCCTTAGACCCAGAGTTTATTAATTGGTACTCCAGGGGCTAATATTGACATGCCATGTATCTTGGATTACTGGGAATATGGATCAGAATCTTTCACCTTCAAAGAGGTAGTAGAACATTTCAGAATCAGTGATCAAACCATAATTGAGGAAAATGCTCTAAAAGTTGACAGGGGAAGACAAAGCAAAAAATGCTCATAGGAAAATGTTTGGTAAAAATCTAATATCAGTCAAATACCACCTCATCTTTCCTCCTCTTTGCCACCCAAGGGAATCACTCCTTATCTTTCTCCTGATATATCGTTCATTCCTTCCTTGTAATTCAAGGTAAGGTGAACCCCCCAACTCTTGAGCCTATGCAAAACCAACAAAACCCTAAGTAGCTCTTCAGAGTTTCATCCCCTCAGTGAAACATGAGATACCAACCAAATCTCACAAGACACACGGTAAAGGGAAAATTAAACATGTATTAATGAATACAAAATGATAGATAGGGACTTATCCATACATGTTGCAGCGTAGACACCAGGGGGCCAGATGCACGAAGCAGTTATGCAAGCACTTACGAACCTGTACATCTTTTCTCACTCTTTGGCGACTTTGTTTACAATTATTAAACAGTTAATGAGCTCCGAAGCATCAAGAGGCTGTTTATAACAATAACAACAGTTGATTGGGAAATCTTCATGCTTGTAAACTGTTTAATAAATGTAACCAAAGTCGTCAAAGACTGAGGGAAAAAATCCAAAAAAGTATAAACGCATCAGTAACCTAAGCAAGCAATCCCCAGAACCAAAATAGGTCTAGGCACCTATGTCTTTTTTCCCTGTTAAGCTCTAAAAGTAGTCAATGCATAGACTTTGTGTGTTTGGTCAAGTTTAGTGACCAATAATGCTTTCTGGATAGGACGAGGGTAGGAATAGGAGGCATCTGAAAAGTTCTCATATCTTTTAAATTTTCTTGTTTTCAGTTTTTTCTCTACTAATGGAGGCAGTGAAAATGACATGCGGTTTATGTATTGTGCTGCAACCATCTGTTATATTCTTCAAGATTTTTCGACTATAAATATCAACAATGCTGTCCGGTACATTGTGAACAGTATGGTAAGTTAAAAATTAATAAGTTGAGGCTATATTAATGCATAACATGTGCAGCTTTTCAGGCAAGACTGTATGTAATAAATACTGTATATAAACAGGAGCATACAGCATTGGAATGATAGTATGCAGTACAGTCAGCACTTGAATATTGAGTTCAAATAACATTAAATCCATTTCCCATGAGCTATTCTTTGATTTCCAATGGTTTGACGTACCACACAAGTTGGTGTTCTTTTACGTGATAGATTTTTTAAATTATGGAACTATACATAATTTATGTAATAAATATACATTAAATTATTTAAATTATATAACTACATCATTTCATTCACCTGGGCTATAGGAGACTCAAACCACGGACCCCACGCAGACGAGACTGAAGCTCTATCCACTCAGCTGTGAGTAGTCTTAATAAGGAAAGATTCCAGAGGCAAATTCCACTGAGCTTCAGTAGTAGTCGGGGGAAAGTTGAAAATTCCAGCATAGCAGCAGTAGTTGCTTCTGGAATCTTTCCTGAATAAGACTAATCATAGCTGAGAGGATAGAGCTTCTGCCTCACCTGCATGGGGTCCGTGGTTTGAGTCTCCTAGAGTCCAGGTGAATGAAATGTTTATTTCCTCAGAAGTGTGGATGGCAATTTACTATAGAGCATGTTGTCAGCATGTACAGTATATTTTATATTTTGCCTTTACCGTGGTAAGATCAAGACACCAAATGAACCAGGCTCATCAACATTCACACACCCAAAATTGTTTTGTAAACTCAAATTATTCTGTGAAATATCTTAGAAACTCGTTCAAATACATAATTAATGAGATGTGGTTTTTCAGAAAAACATTTCTAGCACTTCCACTGACCTGAACTTTGACCTCCAATGAACCATAAAACAAACACAAGATAATTTAACAAATTTAGAAAACTGTGATCTGCAGAGAATTACTTTGCCTAATGATCCAGATTTCTCTGGAGCCTTGCTTTAGAATCCAGATTTATTTTTAATAATTTTAAATTTGGAGCAGAGATCCAGTGGCCAAATTTGGTTCGTTGTTTAGGGTTACTCATTATATATATTATAGGGTTAGGGTATATTAGTCTGCTCATAATATCGATACTGTATATTAACTTCATGAATTATATTAGGCCTGGTTTCACCCATGTCAGGCAGTATGAACAAATAATTTGCATATTTCTGTTATTTTTTGCGTTTCATGTCTAGTAGCACATCTTTGTGCATTTTCTAATTTATTGATATGTACTGTACGTGTAAGAAGTACCTCTGCATAAGTAATTTATTATTTATATTATGATTTATATTTTTTTTTGTTTTTGTTTTTACATTTATTATCAGAGCTATGAAGGTGCCATGGGTCAGGGAATCTTCTTGGAATCTCATGGAGGAAGTTCTTACTGTGCAGTCGCAACCTTACATTTGATGGGCAAGCTCGACTCGGCTTTATCCAGTATTCAGGTTTGTTTCTTTAGCTCTCGAGTTCATTATGTGCTATATTTTTGGCTGAAAAGTAGAGAGCATTAACCCTTAACCTTTCAACTTCATGTCACAATCAGGTATGTAAAGTATTAAGGTACCACATAGATTTATAACTCCCTCAGGTAAACTAGACTCGTATCTGCTTCCACAGGCTTCAAATAAAGAGTTGCCATCTTGGAGATAAATATGTGGCCCTCACACCCTGCTTGGGTGTGAGGGCCTCAATATTAAGAGAGCACCCATGAGTAGCACATGCAGCATCACTTAATAATGATGAAATATATAAGTACTGTACCTGCAATTACAATATTTATTAATGATGCTGACAAAGAATACCCTATCAATGATAATAACTGTACAAGGTTCAGATAGCAGTTTACCCAATGCTGGTAATGATGATCACAGATCAAGGCAGACATCCACAGCACACAGCCGTTCGTGGTTTGATGTGTCAACATATCATGAAATAGGACCTTATGTTCCTTTAGAAAATAAACATTTTGAAACATTATTCATATTCAGGATTAAGTGACCAGGATTCTGAAAATAGCAGTGTTGTGGCTACAGTTAACGATGTGCATAGTGCATCAGGAGGCACAAAGAAATAACATTAACATGATAGATTAAAGAGAAAATCAGTAGGAGCTATGAGGACAATTCAAACCTATGCTCTAGGTACTCCCAGTGGTGTAGTGGTCTAAGGTGCCAAGACCATAGGTTCGAATCCTCCTTATTTTCTCATATCAAGAGACACTGCTTTGTCAAGTACCATTGGCAACTGACAAGTGTGTGGTACTCTGCTATGAACCAGAACATGGTAATCAGAACTGTTTATTGGTTCCTGGTGGTGAATAAAAATAATTATATATAACATGTCAATCTAGTGTAATAACAGCAAAAACAATATGCTTTATTGTCCAAAGAATTGTGCCCATATTCCTTTAATCCTGTCCATCTGGTGGTCATCGAGATTCAACATTGGCTGAACAAATCCACAAGGGCCATGAAGAGGATTCGAACCTGCGTCCAGGAGCATCCCAGACACTGCCTTAATCGACTGAGCTACGACAGGGTTAAAAGGGTTGAAACCGATGATGGTTCATTTAATGCATCACATTAGTGTGATCTCTGTGTGTTCAACATTGGCTGTTTCTTATTTCTAGTAAATTTAAATCAGTAGAGTTTTGTTGGGTTCCCAGCCATATTGGTGTTTTTTTCATTGAGAGTGCGGATGCTGCCGCTAAGGAAGCTATTCGTTCTTATCCCATCTCCCGTAAAGGATGTTCCTTATTCCGACTTTTATCCTGTTATTCATTCCTCCATCTTTGCCTGTTGGCAGGGTTGTTGGTTCTCTGTGGTTAGTAACAGGCTGCGTACTCTCAAACGTAGTGTGTCCCCGTGGCCTTCCTCCTACCACCGTAACCGGCGGTGGGAAACTGCTTTGGCGCGGCTGCGGGTTGGCCATACTTGCTTAACCCACGGTCACTTAATGGAGCGCCGCCCTGCTCCTTATTGTCCGAATTGCGTTGTCCCTCTTACAGTTGTGCATATCCTTGTGAATGTCCTGACTTCCAGGACTAGCGTGTGTCTTGCTTTCCGACCGTCCCTTGCGGTCACTTGTCCCTCGATAGAATTCTAGGTGAATCGGATACTTTTGATGTCATTCGCCTTATGCGTTTTTGTTCTCGTATTGGCATTCTTGGTGATATTTAGCGCCCTCTGATTATTTCGCACTTTGATGGTGCTACATAGCCTTCCCGGTTTGGTGCCTTCTTTTGATAATTACCTTACCTTGTGCCCATATTATTGATAAAAATATATCTGTGCATACCTATGTTATTCATTCTGCGATATAAGTAATATTACTTTAATGCAACAGGGTAATACATTTATCACACGTTGATTTCAGATAGTCTGGTTTTTATACTCATGATGGTAATAAGGCTATAATAGCTCTGAATAGATGTAGTGAAGCTTGGCTTAGACCCATGAAAAATATCCTGCTATTGTTTCATGATTCCATTATTATGCCAATGTGGCAAACCTTATACAGTAGTATAAAACTCCATTATAATTGTGATTTGACGAGTGATTTTGTTCATGTGGTTTTCACAACTCTGTATGTAATGAAATATACCATAAGAATATAGGTTCTGCAGAAGACCTATTGGCCCATAAGAGGCAGCTATTTACACCTAACATAAGAATAAAGACACTTCTGTACTTAGTATTTCAATAAATTATATACCTAATTATTATCTTTATAATTTACTGGAGTTATGGGTTTTGAGGAGTCTTGCATGGTAATAATAATGTTAATAATAATGTTACAGAAACAGAGACTAGTGCGATGGTTGGTGAATCGACAGGATAGTGGTGGTTTACAAGGCCGACCCAATAAGCCTCCTGACACATGTTACACCTTCTGGATTGGGGCATCGTTGAAGGTCGGTAAAAAAAAAATCATAATTACTATAGTCAAGGTATATTAGTAAATGTGATTTAGAAACACACACATTTAAAGTGTACTTTATTATTCAGCAGAGAATTTTATTTCCAGAACTTTGTTTACACTTGCACCATTGATTTCAGTGACTCTCTTAGCTTACAGTTTAAAAACAATGTTTGCACAGGATATGAGTACAGTATTGGCTGTTTAGGTTCAGAAAACCCATTATATTTTTATAAACAAATTGTCTGTCGTATATGATTAAGATTACACCACAAATTGAACAGACTGCACTTATCTGGATCTAAGACAGACATTCAATGAAGTCCCACACAAATTTTGCTATGGAAGTTGGAACAGAGTTGTAATGAATGGAGATAATAAAAATTTAAGATAAAAATATGACAGTAGTGATTAGCAGAAACAAATTCTACTATGGGAATGTCGCTAGAAGGGCCCTCACAGGACTCTGTACTAGCACCGGTGATGTTTATTGTAATGTATATATAAATAAGCTACCTGTAGGGATACAGCACTATCGAAGGTCTTTACATAGCTTTACTGAGAAAGACCTAAATGACTGCCACACCCTTAAAAATGACTTTGGAAAATATACATTGCTAGTAGAATTTAATGACATCCCATTGTGGGAAATTTAAGTGAAAACAGGTCACTTTTAGCTTACAAATTATGCAAAAAGTTACTACAGCTCTCAAAATAACATTGGCAAAATAGAAAAGGTTCAGAAACATGACACTAAATGACTCCCAGACCAGTAAAATTGTTATGAGGAAAGGTTGGATTCCCGAATACGAAAAATAGGTGGTATGATCAATGTACAAAATTCTGGTTACAACTTTTCATATTTATTATTGTCACAAATACCATAATTTAAGATGACCAAACCACAATCCAGAAGATGGAAAAACGACTTTTCGGTCCGTCCTGGACCATTATCATGTCGTATGTGATGGGAGATGTGTGATTGATGAAGGTTAAGCCACCACAAGAGGTGGCATAGGCCTGTAGATGTTTGGAGTGAATGTGATCTTTGGCCATGTAACATTTTGAAGTGTCTGGTTGTTGTTGTTGTTTAAGATTCGCTACTCAGAACGATAAGTTCCAGTAGCACGGGCTATGGTGAGCCCGTAAGTGGAGGCTCTTTGGAGCCATTACCTGTATCAGTGGCTGATACTAGAGATGTGGCGATGGATAGGGGTCTTCATGATGGTTTTCAGCCTGGAGGGCTGGCTATACCAGTTATGGAGCTGGTGGGGTTAGTGTAGACCTCTAGGTTTTCCGTTTTTTCTTTGCCTGCGACTTTGGCTGAGCAGTGCTGTCGTTAGAGTTTGGTGATGTGGCCTCCATGAGGAAGTCTTGAACCGTGTAAGTGTCGTATTTGTGATGCAGCGGTGGAGCTCCTACTATGATTTCCTCGTCTGAGGAGTCCGCAACCTCCATAGTGGGCGTTTTTGTCTTTCGCCTCGCAGCCTTAGGTAGGTTTAGGTGTCGTTGATTGGTGGTTGTAGCTATTTCAGGAGCACTGGTGGTGCTGTTATCGTTTGTAGACAGCACGTCTGCTAGTGCGGCTGCTGAGATAGTGATGGTAGGAGTGTTGGGAGCTGGAGAAGGAATTACCTCTGTGTCGCCCGGGTCATGGGCGGTTCTGGAGTCGGTGTTGAAGTTGACCACTTGGTCGTCCTGGTGGTAGTCTCCGGAGTGGTAGAGGAGGCAGTGAGATTTACGCTAGTGGCTATGATGGGGGCCAGGCCATTGTCTATGTACAGTATAATGCGTTTAGTTCACTGACAAAGCGCTGGTTGTCTGGTCCTGCAAGCCTTTAAGAAGACCAGGGATAATGCCTGCACGTGATGCAGGGGGCTGTGGGACCTTGGGTCCACAATGAGAAGGCTGTGTCGCCTGCTGGGAGGAGCCACCTGTTGGTAAGACCGGAAAGTCTTCTGGTTGACTAGTGATAGCTAAGGTGGTGAGTTGAACGCTTGGGGCTCTGGTCGAGGAGGTAGACGAGTTGTTTCTTTTGGCTTCAACCTGGGTCTTGATGATTTCCTGTCTGCGGGGGCAGCGGTAGGAAATTGCAGGGTGATTGCCATCACAGAGCAAGCAGTGATGGACTGTTGCCTTGCATATGGAGTAGTGATGGTCCAGTGCGCACAGGCTGCACCTCTGAACAGGGTGCTGACACTTGTTGGTCGGGTGGGAGAGCTCGTAGCACTTAAAGCACTGCTGGATCTCATGGTATCGTTCCTTTTTTATTTGGTGGGGTGGTATTTTTAGGCCGAAGCAGTAGAATCCTTGTGTGGCAGCTTGGGTGGCCGCAGCTATGGTGGTGAACGTAATCTCCATTGATGTTTTGTCGGTGTTGCAGAACTCTAGGTTGAATACCGACAGGTTTGGATTTTCGTCCTCGATATTGTTTATGATATGATGTTGAGGTCGCTCAGCGATCCACCGGCTAGTCCTGCTGGTAAAAAAAGTTCTTCCGGCCAGGAACTGACGTGGGAAGTGAGGATGTAGGTAGTGCTCTTTGCAAAGAAAGGCATCGTTAGTGAGGAATTTTTCTAGCTCCTCTTCACATGAAAAGTAGAGCACGATATCTTCACCTTCCTGACTAATCTCAGTGGGTTTGAGGCCAGTTACGTTTTTCAGGACCTTTAAAGTATTGCTTCTTCCGATAGCATGACCGTCAATTGGAGTAGCTCTGACCTTAAGACGCTTGGGTTGCATTGTGACCACACTGCGCCTTGTGATGTGTTGGCGGGAGATGTCTCTCCCGTCCTGTGAATGAACGTTCTGCTTTGTAAGTGTGTCTGGATGGAATGGGCAATAAATAAGGAGAGTGAGGTGAGGAGCAGGTAAGAGTAAGGCAAAAGGTAAGAAAGGGATGAAAGGTACAAATGGGATAAGGTAAGAATAATAGGAGGACAAAAAAAATGGGGGGGGGAGAGATAGAATTAAGTCAGGTCACGTTTGTTAGGAAGGTTAAAGCATTTAAGTATGTACTGGAAAGATTCATGAACCATAGTCCTGCTGTATTGCTGTTAACTCTTCCCTTTCCCAGTACTGGACATGCTTAATTGATCTAACCTTCCTAACAAACATAACCCGACTTAAGCCTACCCCCTCCTCTTGTTCTTACCTTATCCCAGTCTTCATTCCTTCCATTATTACACTCATCTCATTTGTACCTTTCATCCTTTTCTCATCTTTTGCCTTACTCTTACCTTCTTTTAAGAATGACCTTCTCTTTGCCTGCTCCTCACCTCAATCTTTCCGTATTTATTGCCCATCCCTTCCTCTTCCATGTTGGAATCCCATTAAATGAGAAAGTCGATGGAACTGTTCAATTGGCAACTCATCATCCAGTGATCCACAAAACATTCTATCCCAGCTTAGAGTACATAAAAATCACTGTCATCAAAAGACTTGCACACCTCAACAAAGCCCATCTACAACATAGAGTAACAGAAGATTCTCCCTCATCAATATGGTATCTTCAGGTCACCAAGTTAAACAGGTTAAATATCCCAAAAGGAATCCACAGAGAAATAGCAGTTCGGTTATACAAACTACGTCTAGGATACAGATGCAACTGGGAAATTGGTGAACCCAGACAGGGGTTATCTTGAGGTTATCTTGAGATGATTTCGGGGCTTTTTAGTGTCCCCGCGGCCCGGTCCTCGACCAGGCCTCCACCCCCAGGAAGCAGCCCGTGACAGCTGACTAACACCCAGGTACCTATTTTACTGCTAGGTAACAGGGGCATAGGGAGCTCCCATTTAAAATGGGAGCCTCGTAGCCTGGTGGATAGCGCGCAGGACTCGTAATTCTGTGGCGCGGGTTCGATTCCCGCACGAGGCAGAAATAAATGGGCAAAGTTTCTTTCACCCTGAATGCCCCTGTTACCTAGCAGTAAATAGGTACCTGGGAGTTAGTCAGCTGTCACGGGCTGCAGGCCTGTTCGAGGACCGGGCCGCGGGGACACTAAAGCCCCGAAATCATCTCAAGATAACCTCAAGATAGGGTGAAAGAAACTCTGCCCATTGTTTCTCGCCGGCGCCTGGGATCGAGCCCAGGACCACAGGATCACAAGTCCAGCGTGCTGTCCGCTCGGCCGACCGGCTCCCTAATGTGCAAGGATGTGCAAGAAGTCTGCCACTTCTGGCGCATCTTCATCACCTTCCATCCATTTTCCATGGGGAATCCATTTTCTGCCAATCAAAGAAAACCCACTATGTACTACACTTTCTCCTGGAATGTCAAGCAACCAACGACTTTAAAAGAGCTTTAAGAGTCCCTGAATCTTGCAGTAACCACCCTGAAGCTATCAACACTGCCACTCTTCTGGTCAAAAAAAGTGTCTAGCAGCTGGACACCTTCATAAACACTGTCAAGCTGTATACTTGCACTCCAAACAAAATTCTACCACTTAAAGGCTGTTCATGCTTGTGCCACTCCTTGGGGTGGCTTAATCTTCATCAATCAATCTCTCCCATTACATGCTATTCATGCCCATGCCACCTCTTGGATGTCTTAATCTTTATCAATCTCTCTCTCTCTCCTGTCACATGTGACTTGATAATGGTCCAGGATGGAAAGAAACATCGTCATTTCTTCTGATGTGTGGTTTGGTCATCATATCTTCAGCCACATTGTGACTCATTGTCTGCACTGTAATTTAATTATTTTCTCTTGTAGTTACTAGGTGGTCTCAATTTGTTGAACCTGGAAGCACTTCGACAATTTGTGCTGTCAACTCAAGATCCCATCACTGGAGGCCTAGCAAAATACCCCGACTCCCACCCAGATGGTTTGCACACTTACCTAGGAATCAGTGGTCTTTCCCTCCTGGAACAAGACAATCTTAGACCAATAGATCCAGCCTTGAACATCAGCCAGCGTGCCCTCAAACATCTCCAGACACTGCACAAATCTACTAGCAACTCCCAGTCAGGGGATTGCTTATGAGCCACACTCATTATAAAGAGCCTTATGTGGTAAAAAAACTAAGCTATCACATGAGGAATGTTATACGATATATATAAATTCCAGATTTATACACATTATAGATTAATCATATTTTATGCACATAGCCAATAATATGAAAATGTTATATGTATATATTTATATAAATGCTGTATATAAAAGTATAGGATCAGAAACCAAGCCTGTATTTTCAATTTTTTTTTGTATTTTTTTTTTTTTTGTATTTAATTTAAAACCCAGTCTCAAGTTTAAGTTCTCACAACTGTTGGAGGCAATTGTCTATCTTAATATGCAAGTATATTTGCAGGCACAATATAATACAGTACATAAAAAATGAAGGCTAAGAAAATTCAGATGACCACTTTAAATACCATTTGTTTGCATTTAGTCTAGTTGTTATAGGTCACAAAGAAACTCAAAATTCATCAAAAATATTGGTCTGCCTTCTCTGGTTTGGGGGCAAGTTAAAATACAGTGAGCACATCAGTGTTTGTCAAATGCTGGAAATTTTTGAGAGGTTTTCAACGACAGTAGTAGTCTTGGTTGCTTCTCATTGCAATGTAAGAAGCAGAGTAGCCTTACACATTCTGAGGAGACACTGAAAGGCCTCATAAATATTGTTTATTACAGGTACTTACTTAGTGCAGTACATAGCAATCAGTTTGGTACAATTGGCATTGACAATATGATTTCAGCCACTTATCTTTGATTTTTTTTACCGGTTTTGTTCTGTCTAAAGTCCAACTTTCTTGTTGGGTGCCTGATCAGTTGAATTTGCGGTCCACATACCCCATCACAACACATTACTAGCAGAACAAATTTTTGAATATCATATAGTGTTCTCAATTTGTGTTGATGGTACCCCACTATTATTATTTTTTATCTACACTACCAACCATATCTCACTAGTAAATATGGTTTTATTGTGTAAATTAAGGAATACTGTTCCAATGTTTTACATACAAGTATACAGATTGTTATTTCATCTATACTCCAGCAAACACATTCTAATTTTATAGAATAGTGGGAAAGCAAAATTTGATTATCCTGAAAACTGGGACATTCTACTTTTTTTTTTTTTTTTTTGAGATATATACAAGAGTTGTTACATTTTTTTACAGCCACTAGTACGCGTAGCGTTTCGGGCAGGTCCCTGGAATACGATCCCCACCGCGAAGAATCGTTGTTACAACCAAGTACATATTTTACTGTTGTGTTAAACAGAGGCTACAGTTAAGGATTTGCGCCCAGTAAAATGTGTACTTGGTTGTAACAACGATTCTTCACGGTGGGGATCGTATTCCAGGGACCTGCCCGAAACGCTACTAGATGACCGAGGAGCAGTGCAATTGCAACATGTGCAGGTGTCTTCCGTTAGGTACCCATGAGTTGGTGTGTGGTCAGTAACTCTTGTACTAACCTAGTAACAAGGGAAGAAAACCAACAATTCATGTTCGATCTTAAATTTGATACTTTATTGGCTGACATCATTGTTGGTTAAAGTGGCCTTTCAGATTTGTATTAGGCAGTTGCATACTGTAGTTCTCATAATTTTAGAGAAATGCTTTATACTGTTACAGAAATAAGACCTACAAATTGACCAAAAAGTAAGCACAGTATTATAATTTTGTTGTATTTTTTCAGTCAGCAGGTGGTTTCTCTTGCAGTCTGCTTCATAAACTGTTCATAATGTTACCATTCATAGATTTATCTTTAATATCCTATTGTATAAATAATGCATTTGTAATAAGTCATAATTAATCTCCCTCTGACACTCAGGTATTTGGGAAGTAATGTGTGTGAATAATGGGGACATGTACAGCACATACCCAGCAAACGCCTTTGTCAAGTTTGAAATTTATAATACAGATATAATTACAATACATGGTCAAATAAATTCTATGTTTGCTTTATTAATAATTTTTTTAATAGAATTAGGATAATAAACATTGTACAGTATATTTTCATTAATTTTTCAATGCATTGTACTTTTTAATTCATAGTAGCAGTCTAAATTATTCTACTTGCTGAAAGGGTATTGTACTTTCATAAAAGAAAAGAAAACCAAGTTGTTTTAATTATTTTGTCTGTCGCATCTGATCAAGGTTGATGTTGGGTTTACTTCTAGTAGTAAATATGAAATGAAAATAGTCTTGTGTGGAATACATGAAAGCTAACTTTCAACACACACCCTGCATTCCTAAAACATGCAATGACCTGATATAGTACGTTTCATTAAATTCCTTGCCGTAACTATTGGTACGGTAAAGCTGGTGGCAGTCATCGAAAATCTAGTACTGTACTGTACTTCCATGGTTGAAATACTTTATATTCTAGTTTATGGGTATCTATACATAAATTTATTTAAGCAGCCTTATATCATACCAGGCCCCTCTAAAGTCACCTCTTGTCATGGTGAAAGGGTTTACGTATGGCTTCTTGGGGACCAGTAGGAGTTGCAGCCCATCGCCTGGCAGCTTAGTCCTGCATTGGGGGACCCCAATCTGGAAAAACTCTTGACACCACCTGGAGATGCAATATTTTATCTCTACTACATTCTTTTGGCCTTAGTGGCAATCTACCACATTTCCTTCAGAGCTTCCTCTCATTTGTTTAAAGCTTCTCCACTTCCTTTTTTCAACAGTATAGTGTTACCCAAGGGACCAGCTCCAATTTGGGATTGATGATAATGTCCTGGGACACCAATCATGGCTTCATGTTCACGTCTCCGTGGTGTAGTGGTAAGGCCCTCGCTTGGCGTTCCGCGAGCGCTTTTTCTTGGGTTCGTATCCTAGCCGGGGAGGATTTACTGGGCACAAATCCTTAACTGTAGCCTCTGTTTAACTGTACAGTAAAATGGGTACTTGGTTGTAAAAACGATTCTTCGGGGGGGGGGGTTATATTCCAGGAAACATAGGATTAAGGACTTGCCCGAAACGCTACGCATACTAGTGCATCCTTGGTGATATTGTCTCAGACCCTGTTGGAATATAACCAGTCTCAATCGGGTCAACCCAAGTGTTGCGTTTCCATGCGTTTCCAAAAGGGTCGCCCATGTTGGAATCGGTGAACGCCCTAGTAATATTGTTGAAAACATCTTAATAACTTATTAAACCAAAGGTTTTTTTATGTCAGAAGAACGGCAGAAACTAGATCTATATATGAAAACTCTTTCAGGACAAAATTTAAAGTAAAACTAGATTATGTAAAACTAGATTAAAGTAAATTTATATTTCTATCTTTCTTGAGACGTATAAAAATCTTACATTTATTAACGATTCTGCGTGAAATAAGCATTGTTCTGAGATGAATATTGCGGATTTCCGGCTCTACGACCGACGAAAAATGCAACTTTTATACAACTACAAATATCTTTAGTTTTACTTTAAATTTTGTCCTGAAAGAGTTTTCATATATAGATCCAGTTTCTGCCGTTCTTCTGACATAAAAAGACCTTTGGTTTAATAAGTTATTAAGATGTTTTCAACAATATTACTAGGGCGTTCACCGATTCCAACATGGGCGACCCTTTTGGAAACGCATGGAAACGCAACACTTGGGTTGACCCGATTGACAGACTGGTTATATTCCAACAGGGTCTGAGACATTTACACTGGCGGGCGGCGTTCTTGCCAACTATATGGCTGTTAAGTTGAAAATTGTAACTGTTAAGAGCATTCTTTTGTGGTTTTAATATTGAACAATTATACATATACGAAACAGACAAATCTGGTGTCCGAAATAGTAAAAATATTAGTGTGCGATGTGATCAGTGTAAGGGGGATATTGGGTGTGCCTCGTATTCCCTACAACAACAAGAAGTTCGAGAGCGATGAGGCCGCCACCTACTAGCTTCAGGATGTCGTCGAATCTAAATCAACAATATACTACCGCCGCTACTTTCTCAGAAACGTAAGTACCTGCCGCTTTACTTCTCTCACCCTGCCTAGCCTGGCCTGGCCTGACCTGGCCTAGCCTTACCTAGCCTAGTCTGACCTGGCCTAGTCTGACCTGACCTGGCCTAGCCTTACCCAACACTAATCACCACACGTGACAGCCCAAACGAATCGCAAATAAGTACACGTAACAAGTCATATGCCCGGACACTCTTTCACCTTGGGGACTGAGTGGTAACTATTGTATAGAAGAGCCGGCTCCCTGAGAGTGGTAAGAGGGCGTGATAAGAGGCTAACGTGTGGTCTTGAAGGAAGTCGATAAAGCAGACAATTTTCAAAAGGAAGGGCAGCATAACGAGCAGACAGGAATGGACAGACAGTCGGTTATCCCATAATGTGTAATACGCCCCGCACAGCATGGGTGGAGTGGGGGGGGGGGGTTGTAGCAGGGCACAGTATGGTGATGGTGCGGGTGAAGTACACACCCACTGAATTCCTGCCATCAATAATTGTTTTCATAACCATTAGAACAATGGCATCCCTCCAGCCACCATCCTTCCACTGACCCCCTCCTCTGGTCCTCCACCTCAGACAATAACCCCCCACACCCCCTCTCCCTTCCAGACATCAGCATGTCAAAATCAGTACCATAGTGTGTTTAAACTATTTAAACTAAGTCATTGTGTATCTCAAGGTATCTTAATTCATTTGAAAGTGTACATGTGCATTCGTTCATATACTCGCCTAATTGTGCTTGCTGGGGTTGAGCTCTGGCTCTTTAGTTCCACCTCTCAACCGTCAATCAACAGGTGTACAGGTTTCTGAGCCTATTGGGCTCTATCATATCTACACTTGAACCTGTGTATGGAGTCAGCCTCCACCACATCACTTACTAATGCATTCCATTAGATATAATCATATATGATTACACATAATCATAATCATTCCATACACATAATCATATATGTGTACGTCAACGTATACATACATGCGTATATATACCTCATATTAAAATACTGATAAACGAATGACCATGAACAAATTAATTTATAATTGTAGCATTATATATAATTTAAATAGACTAATTACTTGTTTATACATTTGAATGGTCCAGACAGGTGGCCAGCCTTGGACATATACACTTCTGGTAGGCACAATGACCTCATGTTAGACCCTTGATAGATTATGTGAGAGAGAGAGAGAGAGCTGGGGCAGGGAGGTGCGTGCCCCAGGGAGATAATCCATGCCCATGCCCCGCCTCGAGGTCAGTTCTCGAGTCACACCAAGAATAACAATCGAGCAAGTTGTCCTGACCAGGATGTGGCATATTAGGGAGGGTTGAGGAATAGGAAGCCTGTCTGATAGGGCTCTTGGCAAGCAGCTCTCCCTCAGTCTACCTATCTATATGGAAGAAATGTATCTAGGCCCTCCTCCCCCCTGCCTATTCTCTCTCCCCCACCTTTCTTCCTTCATTTCCTCCCTCCTTCCCTCCCCCTCACTGGTGAGAGAGTAGGAGTGTGAGAGTGGTTAGAGAACTCGTAGTTCTCACGCTCGTGAAATTGTCTGCGACCCTGGAGGAGTAGAGCAGAGGGGGGGGTGAAAGTAGGTGACGATGGAGGAGTAGAGGGGAGCATTATATGCAGTGAACGTAGGTGTCTATGGAAGAGTACATCATAGAGGAGGGTGAAAGGAAGGTGACGATGGAGGAGGAGAAGGGAGGGGGTGTGAAGGTAGGTGATGATGGAGGAGTAGAGGGGAGGAGGGGGGCAAAGGTAGGTGTCTATGGAAGAGTACATCATAGAGGGGGGTGAAGGTAGGTGGCGATGGAGTAGAGCAAAAGGGGTGGGGGTTGAAAGTAATCCTGAGTTTAATTTTTTAGTTATATATAGTGACACCTCGGCTTACGAATGAATATTTATGAACTTTTCGGGTTACGAGCCTAATTTCTTCAAAAAATTTGAATCGGGTTACAAACTTTGCCTCGGAAAAGGAGTTTGTTGATATACGTATGGGCTGACCTAGCGCGTGGTGGCATGGTGATCGCGCCTCAGTTTACCAGTGTCTCCTGCCTAGTAAGTATCGCGCCTGAATTCTTTGTAAAGCATTACATTTGTTTTGGGATTTTTGGCTATTTGAACATAAAATTTGTTATGATATATCTTGCCATGAGTCCCAAGAAAGCCAGTGGTAAGGTTCAAGCCAAGAAAACACATGTGAGAATGACCATAGAGGAAAAACAAGAGAGCATTCATAAACATCAAAATGGTGCACAGGTTGTTGAACTAGCTAGGCAGTACAACAAATCTGTCAACAATATGCACTATACTTGCTAAGAAAAAGGACATTATGAGCATTAAAGTGGCAAAAGGCATATCAACAATCCCGAAACAAAGAACACAAACACTTGATGTTAAAAAGTTTTTATTAATTTGGATACACAACAAGGAGTTAGCAGGTGATAGCATTTCAGAGGCCATCATTTGTGAGAAACCAAGGCATTTGCATGAAGACCTTTTAAAGAAAACCCCTGTAACGAGGGGGGGGGGAAAGATGAATCAAGTTTGAAAATGTGAAAAGTTTGTGTGACAATATAGCCTCGTGGAAAACTTTTGCTGTGGTCATTACCTGGTGGAATGCACCCAGGATGGAGTATTAGGGCTATACATCTTTTAAATCATAAAAGTACAGTAATAAACATTTCCCATCAACCTTACAAACAATATTAACCTATTTTCATGTATTTCCCCCATGTGCATTTTAACAAAGTTGCTAAATTGCCTTTATCATTCTGTAAAATTTCAATTACAGTACTGTATGAATAATTTTGTTAGTATAAATGGACTGAATATTCTGAAATTGCTATTAATTTTACAATTTCAGATTCAAAGGTGGTCTGGACACCCAATTTGGTCAGACAGGTGAAGAGAGCATTTAGGATAGTTCGAAGAGATGAAGATGGTCGCAATTGTGTTCGAAGAGGCAAACGCCCCCCCCCCTTGCTCCTGACATTATGTTCAACCATTGACCTCTGCACACCTAACACAAGGTAGGTTGTAAACTCCTCCTTCATGTCATTGGTACATTAGCCAGAAACTCAGGGCTCATGTAGGAATATCCCTAAAAAAAAAAAAGTGGCCCCAACAATGCATCCTCCAAGTCTGGAGGATGAGCAGGAGCATTGTCGAGAAGCAGGACCTTGAGTGTCAAACTTTTCTCTTGCAGATATTTTTTGATGGCAGGGCAAACCACTCCACATCACAGTTTTTCTGCACATTATATATTTTTTAAAACTCTTGGATTTTCGGAATGATACACGAGCAAGGGTTTAATTTTCAAATCGCCACACAGCACAAGAGTTAGCCTATCCTGACACAAGTTAGCCCAAATTAGCTTGTGTCCGGGCAGTGACGTCTCCTCTTGGGTAATGTATGTCCTCTTCGGCAATTTTTTCCAGAATAGCTATGTCTCCTCACAATTAAACACTTGTTGTGGAATGTATCCATCAGTACAGCACAGTGTATCTACAAAATTTTAATTTTTTACTTATATATAGTGTCACCTCGGCTTATGAATGAATATTTATGAACTTTTCGGGTTACGAGCCTAATTTCTTCAAAAAATTTGAATCGAGTTACAAACTTTGCCTCGGGAAATGAGTTTGTTGATATACGTATGGGCTGACCTAGCGCGTGGTGGCATGGTGATCGCACCTCAGTTTACCAGTGTCTCCTGCCTAGTAACTATCGCGCCTGAATTCTTTATAAAGCATTACATTTGTTTTAGGATTTTTGGCTATTTGAACATAAAATTTGTTATTATATATCTTGCCATGAGTCCCAAGAAAGCCAGTGGTAAGGTTCAAGCCAAGAAAACACATGTTAGAATGACCATAGAGGAAAAACAAGAGAGCATTCATAAACGTCAAAACGGTGCACAGGTTGTTGAACTAGCTAGGCAGTACAACAAATCTATGTCAACAATATGCACTATACTCGCTAAGAAAAAGGACATTATGAGAGTTAAAGTGGCAAAAGGCATATCAACAATCCCGAAACAAAGAACACAAACACTTGAGGATGTTGAAAAGTTTTTATTAATTTGGATACACAACAAAGAGTTAGCAGGTGATAGCATTTCAGAGGCCATCATTTGTGAGAAACCAAGGCATTTGCATGAAGACCTTTTAAAGAAAACCCCTGGAACGAGGGGGAAAAAGATGAATCAAGTTTGAAAATGTGAAAAGTTTGTGTGACAATAGAGCCTCGTGGAAAACTTTTGCTGTGGTCATTACCAGGTGGAATGCACCCAGGATGGAGTATCCGGGCTATACATCTTTTAAATCATAAAAGTAATAAACATTTCCCATCAACCTTACAAACAATATTAACCTATTTTCATGTATTTCCCCCATGTGCATTTTAACAAAGTTACTAAATTGCCTTTATCATTCTGTAAAATTTCAATTACAGTATACTGTATATAATTTTGTTAGTATAAATGGACTGAATATTCTGAAATCACTATTAATTTTACCATTTCAGATTCAAAGGTGGTCTGGACACCCAATTTGGTCAGACAGGTGAAGAGAGCATTTAGGATAGTTCGAAGAGATGAAGATGGTCACAATTGTGTTTGAAGAGGCAAACGCCCCCCTTTGCTCCTGACATTATGTTCAGCCTATTGACCCCTGCACACCTAACACAAGGTAGGTTGAAAACTCCTCCTTCATGTCATTGGTTCATTAGCCAGAAACTTAGGGCCCATGCAGGAATATCCCTAAAAAAAAAAAAGTGGCCCCAACAATGCATCCTCCAAGTCTGGAGGATGAGCAGGAGCATTGTCGAGAAGCAGGCCCTTTAGTGTCAAACTTTTCTCTTGCAGATATTTTTTGATGGCAGGGCAAACCATTCTACATCACAGTTTTTCTGCACGTTATATATTTTTTAAAACTCTTGGATTTTCGGAATGATACACGAGCAAGGGTTTAATTTTCAAATCGCCACACAGCACAAGAGTTAGCCTATCCTGACACAAGTTAGCCCAAGTTAGCTTGTGTCCGGGCAGTGACGTCTCCTCTTGGGTAATGTATGTCCTCTTCGGCAATTTTTTCCAGAATAGCCATGTCTCCTCACAATTAAACACTTGTTGTGGAATATATCCATCAATACAGTATCTACAAAATCTTTAAAATCATGAACAAATCTTTCAGCCCCTACTTTGTCTGAGCTGGCACCCTCACCATGCCTCACAACACTATGAATACCACGTCTTTTTTCAAAATTTCTCAAACCATCCCCTACTCACCTTAAACTCTTTCGTATCTGCAAAACTCGTTCTAGGGGTTTTCTTTATAAGATCTTGCATGAAGATTTCATTGTTGACCAAACCACACACTGGAAATTGAATAGACGACGACATTTCGATCCGTCCTGGACCATTATAAAGTCGATTGTGATGAGATGAGGGAAGCAAGAGCATTAAGTAGGCAAGAGAGAGAGGTGAGTAGATGGCAAGTATGTACGTATGTACATGAATAAAACATGTACATACTTATACATAACGCGTGTAAATAGTGTAATAAACACAATAACAGTATTTTGGGAGGAGGAATGTTGGCGAATAATGTGTTGGAGGAGGGAGGGAGGACTGGCAGGGTGTGGCAGCTCACTCATGTTTTTTGGGCTCACCATACCAACATAGTGGATCGTTATGGTGAATACATACGTAGATGGGTATATACAATGTGTGTATATAGTGTAATAACAGCAAAAACACTGTTTGATTGTAGAATATGTCGCATATATGAGTCCCATAATTTTGAGCATAGCGATGTTCTATACTTTGAATTATATAAATTCCACAAATTACACACTTTTAAATAATATTACAGCAAAAAAAAAGGAAGAAATGAATGAGAAACTTCAAAATAATTGCGCAACATTTTATTCGCATCAACTGCCGTCGCACGGGGTGGCGGGGCCGACAGACCCCCATCGCTCCAACGCTCAGCGCCCATAATTTGCTCAACTTCCCAGCTCCATCGCAGCTAAAGTAAGTCACATACAATATTTTTTGTTTAGTTTCACCGTGATCAGACTCTGCATTTTAACAATATAAGAAGAGAAAAAAAATTTTTGGAAAGAATTTATTTCTTGTGCACCAGGGTGTTATTTGGAGCAGTTCAGTGGTTAACTACTAAATTTTTTTTTCTCCCACACATGCACCCCCCTAGGAAGCAGCCTGTAACAGCTAACTCCCAGATACCTATTTACTGTTAGGTAACAGGGGTCATCCCCTTTTGTACAAAGAATCTGCTAAAGCTTTTAGGGCTAATCTTTGACACTCGTTTGTCTTTGTCGCCCCATATTTTTTACGTCCGAGTTGAATGCTCTAAGGCCCTTAACTAACTTTAGGTCATGTCCCATACTTCTTGGGGAGCTAATCGACACTGCTCCTCTCTTTACATTCCTCTCTCGTTCTGTCTAAACTCGATTATGGCCCTGTTTACTCGTCTGCTTCTCCTTCTACCCTTCACCATCTGGACACACTGCATCATACTGGGTTACGGCTCAGCTCTGGTACCTTTCCTTCGACACCTACCCTAAGCCTGTATGTTGAAACTGGCGTCCTGTTTCTACAGGATCGCCATGATCGCTACTGTCTTCTCCACCTTGCACGGTCCTTACAGCACCCTCACTCTTACTTATGTCATGCCTTGACCTTTACCCATCCTGTGGTTCCTGTTCCCCTTCACCACCTATCTCTTTCTGTACGGTTGTCTCTCTTACAAAATGCTCTTTCAGTTTGTGTTACCAATATTTCCCCTCGTGTCATTCCGTCTTTGCCCCTATGGAGGGGTCCCCGTTCCTAAATTCTGTAAGCCTTGACCCACGTGACTAAAACTTTTACCCCTCCTACAGTTCTAAATCACCTTTTCCTTGAACACTTTTCTTCACACTTCCACTCTATTTCCGTCTTCACCAATGGGTCTTAAGTCTGCAGACGGTGTAGGCTACTCTGTTGTTTTTCCTGACTGCACCTTTGTGTCTCCTGCCTCCGGAGACTAGCATCTTCATGGCAGAACTTTATGCTATTCTCTATGCTCTTCATCAACTCTTTTCTCGCTGTCAGTCCTCCTCTGTGTTTGTAGTTGACACTTGCAGTGCCCTCATGGCTCTAGAATCCTTTAATCCAGTCCATCCTTTGGTAGTTGAAATTCAACATTGGCTGTTTCTTATCTCCAGTAGATTTAAGACAGTGGAATTTCGCTGGATTTCCACCCATATTGGTGTGTTCTTAAATGAGCGTGCGGACACTGCCGCTAAGGAAGCTATCCGTACCTGTCCCATCTCCCGTAAAGGTATTCCTTATTATGACTTTTACCCAGTTATTCATTTCCCCATTCTTACCCGTTGTCAGGGTTGTTGGTCTTCTGTTACTGGTAACAAACTGCGTGCTCTTAAGAGTAGTGTGTTCCCGTGGCCTTCCTCCTACCACCGTAACCGGTGGTGGGAAACGGCTCTGACGAGGTTGTATATTGGTCATACACGTTTAACTCATGGGCACTTAATGGAGCGCTGCCCTGCTTCTAATTGTCCAAACCGTTGTCTCTACATGTCCTGACTTCCAGGACTTACGTGTCTTGCTTCCCGACCATCCCTCACTGAGATGAAGCGAACCTGTAACAAAGGCATTGCTAGTTGCATACTCTACCACCACTGATGGTAAAAGTCTTACAACTGGATATATTGTGTGACGGGTTATGGTATCACAGCTATACTGAACCAAGATGGTATGGCTCTCCCTCACATAAATGAAAGAAATCCTGCTATTGGCCTTGCAGTGTGTAAGTTGCAGGTGGAAACAAATGAAAATTATCAAATAAATAATTAAACAATTTACTGAAATAGTAATGAACAAAAATAACACATGACAATACTTGACTATCATGTAATGCAAAGGTGAACAAGTTAGTATGACCTTAAATGCAAAAAATAAACTATAAGCAATGAATAAAAGTATGAAGATATATTGGTGTTCTGAAGACAGCTACCATACCACCATGGCATCTGTCACACGACGTTGGCTGGAAGCGGACGACGGGTTAAAGACACGAAGGTGATCCTAGAGCACTAAGGGAGAGATTGCCTCTCCAGGGAGGCAGCGCTCTTTATATAGTCCGGCGGTGATGACTCATCCAGTGTCAACACGAGGTGGACATCTGGTCAACTAGCAAACTGCTCGTTGTGGCTGGCGGTGCCTTTGTGTTGAGCTGTACCACTGTCAGTTGAAGGCGGCTAACTGCTTGTTTGTGGGGACAAACTGCCAGTTAGCAGTGGCGCCCAGCTTGCCTCTGAGTCGTACCAGGCCGTGCCAGGCCCTGAGGGGTATGGAGAGGTGGCAGGACTGATGACTCTTCTGGGCTGGTGTAGATGTATACTTCCAGTGCAGAGGCATTGAAGGTGAAGGGAAAAGGCAGTTCCACTGCTATGCAGGGGATTCACGTGACACTTGTGAAGCCACAGAAAGTCTGGAGGCCCTACTGAAGCCAGTCCAAGTATTAAATAAAACCCCTGAAGTATGCCGGTGAAGGGTAAAGTGAAGGGTGAAGCAAGACCGTATGCCCCAACTTCAGGCACACACAGAAAATCACGTTTTGGTCCCGCCTCTCAACTGTGTATTTGAAGTTGGGGCGTATGGTGTTGAACTGCTTCAGCCTTCACCTGAGTGCTTGCAGGTCTTACGTAAGACGTTGACTCAAGGAGTGGCCTCAAAACTTGCTGTGATTTATGGGGAAATCCGGTTGTAAGACTTTTACAAAGTCAGTAATATACTGTGGTAGAGTATGCAGGTGTCAGTGCCTTGGGCAAGGGTTTACGTCGCCTCACAGCTCCAGTGGATTTTCTGCTTGGTGTATATCAGGTTGTGATTTTGTGTGTGTACCGTATTGTTATGATCGCCGTCTGATAAGTCCTTTCTGGCCTCAAGAGTCATTGTTACCCACCTAGAAAGATTGCAGATGGCCAAAGCAGTTATTTAAGTTAAGAAGGGACAAGTCTTAAACAGAATTTTGCATAATATTTGACTGTAAAGGGGTAAATTGAGGTAGATTGAAAAACAAAATGGTGAACCGGGCAGGCGGTACTCACAATTAGGCGAGTACACTCGGGAACTTTTAAAGTGCAACCAAACATGCTTTAGGCTCTCACAACAAGAGGTGAGTGGTGGTGGCTTAGGTGCTCAGCCAATCAGAGCACCTAAGGAGGGAGGGCAGGAGTGAGAGGGGGGTGGTATGTGGAAGTTTGGTGACAGTTGTGTGTAGTTTGTTCATCTGCATTGTAAGTTTCATGGCTTGGTGTGCATTTCCCTAGTAAATTTAATTAGGGAAAAATTCAGGTGTTTGATTTTTTAAATCAACTTTTTAAATGTTGAGTTGTTAAAGCCTCAAAGTGCATGGAGTTGGTTTGGGAGTATGGCATCCTCATGCTGTTGCGTGCTCGCCTGAGGTAGCAAAGGTGATGTAAAGTTGTGGGGTGTACATGCTTGGGACGTCCTCTCTCGGGATGGCTGGTGTTAGACCTGAGTGTTTGTCGGTTGTTGAAAAGCCGTCATCCTTTGCTGTTGTGGTATTGATTTTACATTGTTCATCTTGTAATTAATACTGTAGTGCGATATCTAGGGCTACTATTTGTAGGTTTAAAATGTCTAATACAAACAGTTGTCCAATGAGTTTTAATAGGAAATATCATCCACCAAGCACCATTGTACAATTATATTAATTGATAGTATATGGATTGTGCAGAACTGCTTAGAATGATCTTTAACACTTGGCTATATTGGTCATGTCAAATACCTGCACGGTGAATGCTCAAAGACCCTTTCTTTATTCAGTGTTGTCACATACCTCATGGGGGTATGGATAGGCAAACACTCATTCGGTTAAACTTGCCTTGTAGTACTTTCAGAGCTCAGTAATTTGTAATCTGGTTAGCACTTTCCAAATAAATTGACCTTTAAAGTGAATTCCTATTTAGGTTTAAAACATTATACAGAATGAGAAAGTCGGATTATATAGCCGAACACCAGAAATGTTGTTATTCAATTTGGTTGCCTAAAGCACATTCAAGGACTACACATTACATGGCATTCCAGGATTCCTCTATACCTTGCCTTATGGTGTAAACATTGCCACAACCCTGTGTTTTATTGATTTAAATGGCCACAGGGAGGCATACAACACTGCAGATTATGATTGTCATTAGTTATCCACTGTGCTGACAAGTGAGCTGACTGATGTTCGTTGACACCTGTATCGTGCTTCAATTTAATCGGCAGGAAATTACCCTCTCACTAGACTCGTCTGTAGGAAGTACAGTATAGTATCTCAAATTACCTTGGATCATAAATAGCATAAGACTTGGGGGTAGGAGAGGGTTGCAGTGTTTGTCATGGCTCTCAGTTGTTCCTGGTATTAGGCAATTTAGTTCTGGAATCATTTTTGTTGGCCAATGTTAAACTTTTTCGAAAGTAGATGTTTTTCTGAAAGGGAAGGGGGGGGGGGGAACCTCTATGCTTGGATACAGTTATCTAAGTGAATACTTAGATTTATACAGTAGAATAACTACCTTCTTTTCCTTAGTCAAAAAGGTTGCTTGTTTATTTCTAGGGACTTGTATTTTCTTTTATTTTTAACTGCAGCAACTTTCAGTGAATGATAGATTCTTACTGAAAGGACCTTTACTTCATTGTTGTTGCTTTATGGTCATCTCATTGTGTACAGGGATTCCGCGAAGCTTTTGGGGTTAGTCTTTGACACTCGTTTGTCTTGGTCAGCCCATATCTCTTGCCTCCGAGTTGAATGCTCTAAGGCCCTTAACCTCCTTAAGGTTTTGTCCCATACTTCTTGGGGAGTGGATAGGCGCACGCTCCTCTATTTGCACTCCTCTCTCGTCCTGTCTAAACTCGATTATGGTTGCCCTGCATACTCTTCTGCTTCTCCTTCTACTCTTCGCCGTCTTGATGCTTTGCACCATACTGGGTTGCGTCTCGGCTCTGGTGCCTTTCGTTCGACTCCCGCCCTTAGTTTGTATGTTGACACTGGCTTTCTCTCTCTTCAGGACTGCCGTGATCGCTACTGTCTTCGCTATCTTGCGCGGTCCTTCCAACATCCTTCCTCTCGCCTCTGTCGTGCATTGACTTTTCCTCCTCCTGTGGTTCCTGTTCCTCTTCATTGTCTCCCACTTTCTGTCCAGTTATCTCGCTTACAGGATTCTCTTTCTGTTCATATTTGTAATGTTTCTCCTCATATTGTTCCTTCATTACCTCCGTGGAGAGTCCCCCTTCCCAAGTTTTGTACGTCCTTGACTTGTATTACTAAAGCCTTTACCCCTCCTACAATTCTGAAAAGCCTCTTCCTTGAGCACTTTTCTTCGCACTCCCACTCTATTTCCATCTTCCCTGATGGGTCTAAGTCTGCGGATGGTGTGGGCTACTCTGTTGTTTTTCCTGACCGTACTTACATGTGTCGCCTCCCTTCGGAGGCTAGCGTCTTTACGGCAGAACTTTATGCTATTCTCTATGTTCTTTGTCTCTTGCTTTCTCATTCCTCCTTTGTGGTTGTAGTTGATTCTCGTAGTGCCCTCATGGCTCTAGGGTCCTTTAATCCTGTCCATCCGGTGGTCATTGAGATTCAACATTGGCTGTTTCTTATTTCTAGTAAATTTAAATCAGTAGAGTTTTGCTGGGTTCCCAGCCATATTGGTGTTTCAATGAGCGTGCGGATGCTGCCGCTAAGGAAGCTATCCGTTCTTGTCCCATCTCCCGTAAAGGTATTCCTTATTCCAACTTTTATCCTGTTATTCATTCTTCCCCGTTGGCAGGGTTGTTGGTCCTCTGTGGTTGGTAACAAGCTGCGTACTCTCAAACTTAGTGTGTCCCCGTGGCCTTCCTCCTACCACCGTAACCGGCGGTGGGACACTGCTTTGGCACGGCTGTGGGTTGGTCATACCCGCTTAACCCACGGTCACTTAATGGAGCGCCGCCCTGCTCCTTATTGTCCGAATTGCGTTGTCCCTCTTACAGTTGTGCATATCCTTGTTGAATGTCCTGACTTCCAGGACGAGCGTGTGTCTTGCTTTCCAACCGTCCCTCGCAGTCACTTGTCCCTCGATAGATTTCTAGGTGAATCGGATACTTTTGATATCGTTCGCCTTATGCGTTTTTGTTCTCGTATTGGCATTCTTGGTGATATTTAGCGCCCTCTGATTATTTCGCACTTTGATGGTGCTACATGGCCTTCCCGGTTTGGTGCCTTCTTTTGGTAATTACCTTACCTTCATTGTTGTTTCATTTTAATGTGGTAGTTGTGATATGGATTGTTCTGGCTCATGTGCAAGGTCTTGGATTTTTTTCTGTTTTATATTAAGAAATTGCCAGTCTTGTTACTATTTGTAGAGTTAGAGATCTGCATTAAGGCCTCAATATTATATTCTTTATTTTTTTTTATAACATGTTATCAGCAATTTTTGTGGTTGGTAATATTTAGATTAATGTCAGTGATGTATATGACAGGGGTTAAGACCCCTTGTGGTATGACAGCATTTTTCCCAGTCATTTCTTTAACAAATGAAAGGGTCCTCGTAACCATTCTTTTGTCCTTTCTACCATGTACCTGTTTGTTGCTTCTTGGTCTTTCATTTGGTACTTTGGCTATTAAAACAATGGCCTTTGGTAATGTTGCAATTACCATTTTTAACAAAAATGAGCAGGTTCATTAGGCAGGGTTTGTTTTTAGCAAACAAAGTTTTACAAAAAAAATTCCATTCCTTCAGGACCTTGCAGATGTTAGGTCAAAGTAATTGACAGTAATCTGTTTTGCCCTTTCAAACAATGATGGTTTTAATCTAGGTAAAATATTTCAGAATACAGGCATACCTCAGTTTGCGAGTTTAATTGGTTCCTGGAGACGCCTCGTATTCCGAAAACTCGCATTCCGAAGCTAATTTCCCCATAAGAAATAAAGGGAAATGAATTAATCCGTTCCTGACTACCCCAAAAACCCCACATCAAACTAAATTTTTATACCTAATTTACCTAATTCATCTAAATAAACCTACAAAACTATGTTCCAGTTATTACTTACCTTGCTGTCGAGTGCTGTAGGCGTATGGAAGATGGTGAGGAGGGGGGAGGAGGAGAGGAGTTACTGTTTGGAAGGGGAGTCCCCTTCCATAATCACATCAGGCAGTGAGGACCTTTCTGGTGTGCTCTCCCTGGGACGTTTTATCTGAGTGCCACTAGGTCCTGGTTGAGGCTCACTGCTCGATTTCCTCACCACAAATCTGTCCATGGAAGCTTGCTTTTCCCTTCTTTGCAAGCTCTCTCTGTAGTAAGGCATCACATTGTCATTGAAAAGATTAAGACAACGGCCTACTACAGCTTTCTCTGGGTGAGTCTGTTCAACAGTTGTTTGAATCTCTTCCCACATCTGACACACCTTCTTAATTACTGCAGAAGGGACATTCGCTGGTGCTGCTGCTGCCACCTCCTCCTCCACTGCAGAATCATCCGCTGCTGCGTTGGCTTGCTGTTCCTGTTGAAGGGCTAGGAGTTCTTCTGTGGTTAGTTCTTCGTTGTGTTCTTCCACCAACTCCTCCACATCATCACCATCCAATTCCAAGCCCATTTGCTGGCCTAGACTAACAATTTCCTCAACAATAGGCGCATCATTTATAGGCTCAAACCCCTCAAAGTTTAGTTCTCTCACACATTCAGGCCACAATTTTCTCCAGCCAGAGATCAGGGTTCTTTGAGTCACTTCTTGCCAGGCTTTGTCAACGAGTTTTAAAGCACTACAAATGTTAAAATGCTGTCTCCAGAACTCTTTGAGGGTGAGGTTTGTGGCTTCAGTCACTTCAAAATATTTCTGGAAAAGTGCCCTTTCATAAAGTTTCTTAAAATTCGCTATGATTTTCTGGTCCATAGGCTGAATTAGAGGAGTGGTGTTAGGAGGAAGGAATTTAACTGTGAGGAATTTATTGTATCTAGGCAACAAATCATCTTCCAAGCCTGGAGGATGAGCAGGAGCATTGTCAAAGAGAAGCACGGCTTTGAGTGGCAAATGTTTCTCCTGCAGATATTTTTCTATGGCAGGGCACAGCACTTCATTCACCCACTCCGAAAAAATAAGCCTAGTCACCCATGCTTTTTTATTAGACTTCCACATCACACAAATGGGTTTTCTGCACTTTATACTGTTTGAAAACCCTTGGATTTTCAGAATGATACACTAGCAAGGGTTTAATTTTCAAATCGCCACTCGCATTTGAACACAGCACAAGCGTAAACCTATCTTTCATAGGCTTGTGTCCAGGCAAGGATTTTTCCTCCTTGGTAATGTATGTCCTCTTAGGCATTCTTTTCCAAAACAGTCCTGTTTCGTCACAATTAAACACTTGTTGCGGTAGGTATCCCTCAGCCTCTGCAAACTCTTTAAATTCGTTAATAAATCGTCCAGCGGCTGGTTTGTCTGAGCTGGCTGCCTCCCCATGCCTTGTAACACTATGGATACCACTTCTCTTTCTAAATTTTTCAAACCAGCCCCTGCTTGCCTTAAACTCTTTCGTATCTGCATCACTCGTTGCAGGGGTATTCTTTAGAAGGTCTTCGTGCAACACCCTGGCTTTCTCACAAATAATGGCCTCCGAAACACTATCACCCCTCAACTCCTTGTCGTGTATCCAAATTAATAACTTTTCCACTTCAAGTATTTGTGGTCTTTGTTTCGTTATTGTTCTTACTCCTTTTGCCACTTTAGCACCCATCTCATTTTTCTTAAGTATAGTGCATATTGTTGATGTGGCTTTGTTGTACTGCCTACAAAGTTCAACAACACGTGTACCGTTCTCATGCTTCCAAATGATCTCGTTTCTCCTCTATTGTCATCCTCACATGAGCTTTCTGGCCTTTATCCTTACCACTGGCTTTCTTGGGACCCATGGTGAGATATATAATAAATTGTATAGACAAATCACCAAAAATCCAACAAAACACTGAAAATCCGCAAGAAGAATTGATGTGGGGGTAGTCACTGAGCGCGAGACAATGGTAAACTGAGGGGCGACGATCGCCGAACCACCACGCGCTAGGTCGGCCTGTACGCGTATCAACAAACTCGCGTCCCGAGGTAACCCTCGCCTTCAGAGACAAATTTTTGGAGTAAATACTGCTCGTCTTCCGAAAAACTCGCATACAGGGACACTCGCATTCAGAGGTACCACTGTATCTGAAGAGCTTGGCAGACAAATCATTTAAGAGCTTTGATTAAATTTAAGTTACCAAAGACTTTGAAAACCATGTTGTATAGATGCTTCAGTGTCACTTTTCTAATGTTTTGTAAATTTAACAATGATCTTTAGTTAATTTAATCATAATTTGTACAAAGCTTAGGTGTTGCATAGCTTTAAATTTACTTTCAAATATGAAAGTTAAAATATTGACTAAAGTTTCTTCCACTTTAATATTTCAGACTAATTTGCAATTTGTTAGTTTATGTAAATTGAATAGGTAGTCCACTTTTACATATTTTCAATGCATTTTGCATGCACCTATGTAACAAGTTACAAATAGGTGTAAATTTTACCAAGTATTTATTTTCAAAGTAAAAAAATTCAGATGTTTAAACATTGCATCAATAGTAGTAAATAATTTCCAGCATAATTTCAGGATAAGGTATATAAAGTACTTTCATTAAAATTGTTTTATTTAATAAGTTTTACATATAGTATTTATAATACATCTAATATTTATTAGTTTCAGGTTGTGGGACAGATGCTCCTAGATGAACAGAAGATCCAAAAGGCCAAGACAACTCCAGAGACAATCACCTGTAAAAGAAAAATAAACATTAAACAGGGACACTACTTTTATTATCACCAATGCCTAATAATAAGCCCACAAAATCCTAACAGCCTATCTTTTAAGATAGGCTCAGCAAGGCCTATCCCTTACTCTGGTTTTAGTGCAGAGCTTGTTCCCTGAATGGGTGCATTACATCCACCACTTTAGTGCCATCAACACATTGTACATAGGCATAACTGGAAGCACTGTACAATGCATGCCAGGCACTAAAGTTTTAGATGCATCCACCCATTCAGCAAACAAGCCCTGTGAGAATTAACAATGTAACCATTGTTAAGGGTCCCTAAACCTATGCAAATCTAGTCCATCTATTAGATGGGTAGTAGAGCAAAGCTCTGAAAAAGCCAAGCCAGGGAAATCTGCAGGACTGCCTGGTCCCCTTTTATGAAATGGGGTAGGATCAGTACAAACTGCATCTTCCCCTGTGGGTTGTAACAGTAGGACATGGTTACACACCTATAAATGGACTAGATAAGAGAATTAAGATTAGGTCATTGATAGCTAAAACATCAAATTCAAACTCACCCACTTTTGTAGATTTTCTTTTGCAGAGTAAAGGAGCCTCACTCCAAGCCAGTCCATGCATCATAATCACCTTTACCTGAAAAATATTTCAGATTTAAAGCCAATCTTGCTTTACTTTTCGAATTAGTATTCATTAGTTTACAAATTCAGATGGAAACAATTTCTTTCAGGAATTTACCTTTCCTACATATTCTAGTAGCAGTAGTAAACATCTAATTTAGCAATATAAATATACATGGCATCAATTTGCCAAGTTTCAGTAAATGTCATTTGAGAAACTATCTACAACTGCACTTCAATGGCAATTTACATTTATCTTTAGCCAATGCTATATTGCTTAAGTTATTACTATTTTTTTACTTTTATGCAAATCTATTCAGATTAACCTTTACAACAACTCACCTGATTCTGTGTGATTCTGTGTGCAACTGACAGAGGGACTTCTGGACTTTCCAAACCACATTCTGGAAAACTATATAAATTTAAAACCAGGCTAAAGTAAACATTGAATATTTTTTTTACTTTCAAGGGAAAAATACCATCACTTAGAACAAAACTTTTCCTGCCATTACCTTTATTTGACTCATGATTACCCTTAACAGTGTTATACATTTATAGATTAAAGCTTATTTAACAATCATTTAATGTTAACTAAAGATTTATATTTTATTAATAAAACACCCTCAACTATGCTGTTTAAGATCTAATGCCCCACATTACAATTTTCACAATTTCAACATACCATTCTATTCAATACATTCCTGAAAGGACTAAACTTGCAGATATGGTACCCACTAGCCTAAGCCTAGACTTCCATACCCATTCAATTTCCATACCCTAATATTTAATAGGTTTTTAGCAATTAACTTCTACCCTCTATTTCCAATGTACACAACACTACTTACTGTAGATCTGCAAGTATTTTCCTGCAGCTCTTTGTTGCCAGGACCTTCCACAACCTGTCATGTGAACAGTAAATATTACTAAAGTTATTTGCATAGCGATGTTATTTTGTTCAAACCTGTACCACCAGTTTAACAGTTGCCATTTTAAATGGCACACAGTATCTTGTTGTCCCATCTTAATTACAAACAAAGCTATAGTCATTTCAAGTCAACATCCTACACAAATTTTATTTTCCAACAATAGTCATGAACATTTTTCTGGAACATTGCAAACAAACTTTAATTTAACAACCACATATAACATTTGTATAAAAGCAATACAATATTTAGATATACAAATTCTTATTCTTTTGCAACCACTGCTTGCTACTAGGGGGGACAAATTTATTCAGTTCAATTATGTACCAAGCTTTTTAGTCTGAAAATTCATAATTAACCCAACTATACTACCAAGACAATGTGATTTTACTAAATTTAGTAATATTTTTACACTAGAAACTATACAAGGCCATATTCTCTCCAGTTATCACCACACTTCTGCAGGTGTAAGGTTCTATCTCCCATCTGCAGCACTTATGACCTCACTTGGTCTTTATTATAAATTTCTTTATGAACCTGATACAGTACTGTTAATGGAGTAAATTTGGTGGGAACAATTTAGCTACAGTTCTGCCAAAGGAATGATTAACACACCATGCAAGCCAACTAATATTAAAGTTAGAATTATTTATTAAAAGCAGAAGTTTTTATCATATGGGATGTTATTTTAGAAGAATGGGTGGTGTGGTGGTTATGTTATGGTTGAGTAACATGGTACAAGAGGGCAAGTAGTTGCTGAGCAATTATGCCAATTTCAATTTCTAGCAAACTGGCAGATACAGCAGAAGTGAACACTTTACCGCCTTTAGAACCCATGCAGAAAGTTCCTACTAGAGAGTTACTGCCCACCATTCACTAATGACTAGGGGAAGTTAGCTCAGAGCATCTTTGATGCGCTTTGATGGCAACGAAAATGTTGCCCCCCTTCAAAAGCCAAGCTTGTCTACAGCATTTCGTTTTTAATTAACTATGTAAGGGGGAGATTCTGAATAGCAAGCGCCAATAGGCACTGCCACTGGCTTATGGCAAAAGATTCTGTAGCAATAGAACTATAAGCCACACTTTCTCCCCCCCCCCTCTTCCTCCCAACTGTTCAGCGTCAAAAGGGAGGGGGGGGGGGTGTCCATTTACTGTACCACTTGCATTTTAGTGTGGGCTTCATCCACTATTCTGATGTTAGCTGGAACATCTGTGCCAGCTGCTGGTTTGAAAAGGAGGCATACCATGTGCCAATTCAGGAAGCTTTCCACGTTCCTCACTGCATGTCAGCTCAGGACCTCACTACCATGTTGGGAGGCAGTTGAAGACTAACCAATCAACATCCCAGGCTGGAGAGCAGTGCCAGCTCGGGGAGAATGTACCACCTGCAAAACATTTAATACTCTTAACAATCTACACCATCTATCTCATCTTAACTAGCCCCCAAACCTTACAGTTGTCAGCATTAAACTGCATCTGGTAGTCTTAACCATTTCAAAACTATATAGGGCATCGGTATTTTTTATTTGCCAATTCTGGAACTATTGCAGTCTAAACTATAATCTTGCGAATAACCGAGGTCCAAGGAGAGCTTTTAGGCACTACTTACAACACTTCTCCCAACTTAACCCCATTTATACTAATTTCCTTTGGTATAGCCATGACCTAATCAACTTCAGTCAGATCCGAGCCCCTATCAATTTTGCGCCACTATCAAAATCTCTGCTGAAGTCAAGGTACACAAAATCAAACTTTATCACTATTTCCTCAACTATGCAACCTAATCCATGAACATTTAGTAATAAAACTATGCGATTCATGTATCTAGTCAGGTTTCTCAAAAAGAGTAGAGAAATGGCACTTGCAAAGTTAAGATTCTAGTGACTAAGCTAATTGCTCACTAACTTACGCGTTAAAGTTAACTCAAACTTTTCCTTTAAAACTTGCTATATTAGGAACTTTCCACGACCGGCCTTTACCCGACATAATTAAATAGGGTAAAAGCGGTATATTAAATGCAGTAAAACTACGGTAAATTCAATATGATGAACTTGCATTCTTTAAGCATGGGCTGCATAGTAAGTGAACTAAACTAAATGTTAAGCACCCTGGTAAACAACTTCATTCTATTCAATTTCTTTATTTAATCACTTTGTCCGGCTAGAATTTTTAGATTAGATTAAAGGAACACCCTCCCTGGTAACGGCTGAACTAGTTAACCAAATACAAATATTTAGGTAAAATACTTTCATAAAACCCGTCTACTTCCCCCACCAGTAGACTTGTTCAGCTAAAGGCAATGTAATGTTCCACTTTAGTAAATAAAGACTTAAAAAACACTACCCCATCTGTGTAGTTACCGGTTACCTGACATTCTACGCTTAAAATAACCCATCTATTCCCCATAATTGTTCGATATAACTTACCTCTCACCCGCTGGTCGAGTACACAGCAGTATATATCCTCCTCCATCACTCACCGCGTGGATACTATTTCATTCTGGCCGCAAATTGCCTCAAATCACCTACGTTGTCCATAAACATATATAGAAGAGCAACTGATCGTAACACCCAACACCCGTATAGCGATCATCACATAACATGGGAAAATTAGTAGTACTGCTGTCAAAACATAGATGGCGCCAGGACAAACGGTAATTCCTATGGACTCGCCTAGTTATGCGTAGGGAATTGAGCTTCAGCTGTTTGGTCCCGCCCCTCAGCTGTATTCACCTAGTTGTACTCACCTAATTTGTGCTTGCAGGGGTTGAGCTTTGGTTCTTTGGTCCCGACTCTCAACCGTCAATCAACAGGTGTACAGGTTCCTGAGCCTATTGGGCCTATTGGGCTATCACATCTACATTTGAAATTGTGTATGGAGTCAGCCTCCACCACATCACTGCTTAATACATTCCATTTGTTAACTACTCTGACACTGAAAAAATTATTTCTAATATCTCTGTGGCTCATTTGGGTACTAAGTTCCCCTTGTTCGTGTTCCACCCGTGTTAAAGAGCTGTCTTTGTAACTATCAAAATGCATATATCTTTGCTTTCACTTCAGTTATATTTATGACAAGGGATTTAAAATTTGCCTATATTTCTGCTTCTCTGATGACATTAAAAACTTTCATTTATTACAGTATCTACATAAAATTAACATTTATCTTCATTAGGTTGTAGTTCTCATCAATAGGGAGAGCGTCGGTAAAAAAAAAAAATTGTTTAAATATAAATATCTTTCCTCTCTCAATAATATGCCCGAAACGCTATGCGTACTAGTGGCTTTAGGTATTGTATGTACTAGCTCTATCTATAAATCCAATATTATGTTTGTAAATCGACTATTTATGTACTTTCCTGAATAAAATGAACTTTACTAATATCTAATCTCTGTGACTAAAACGTAAGAACGGCTTTATCTATGCCTTTTTGATAACATATACAATTATAAGCTTTATTAGTGAATCTCTATTAATTAAACAATATATCAGAGAGTGTGTAAGGTTCGGTGTTCCATGTGCGAAGAGACATGGGAGATTTTACATCAGTACAGTAAATGTTTTAAGTAGCGAACGCATACTAACGAATAACGATTAGTATAGACCAACGCTATTGTTCTATGAAGTCGATTTAACTTCCAGACATGTATTTTTCAATAAGTCTTAGATATTTTCTGGCTAGTTATGTTAGATATTATTAGAAATACGTATTCTACTTGTTAATATAATAAACTAAATTTGCGATCATTTAAGGAGAGAAGTGCGACGACTGGATCACTGTGTGCAGAAGGTTGATATGCCAACAAACACTTTCCAGACAACAATATATCTTGGATAAGTCGCTCCACAACATTGACACCTGGACCGTTGACTTCCTATGAGGCCACATATTTACTTATTTCATAATGGAAGTATATTATTTTATAGTAAATATATGTTTTCTCGTGTTCTGCATTAAGTACCAACATTATAGTGAATAAATATACCATATTTCTTCATTATTTAAGTAATGCTAGGAGGCTTTGAGTAGCTTTGGGTCATTAGGTGAACAGAATCTCCAATAGATGGGGCGAGAGTCGCGCTATCTCTCGCCCGAGCGAGAGTCGAAACTTATTTTAGAATTGATATATCTTTGTCCTCCAACAAGATATATTTCCTTTGGTGCACTCACAATAACGAGCATATCTCTGTCTTTCTGAAGGCATATAATATTTTAGGCTTTATAAGCGTATCTTTGTTAATTACACACTATATTGGCAAGTGCGTAGGCTTCTGCATTCCATGACCGACAAGCTACTGAATGCCACTATAAAAACGTATGTATCTTCACTTGAGCTTTATATATGTCTATGTTAAAGTATTTAAAATAAAGCTTATATTTCTATCTTTCTTGAGACATATAAAACATATGTGTTTATTAACGAATTTACGTGAAATAAGCATTGTTCTGAGAGAGAGTTGCTCTGTCGATCAGTCTGTGCGGGGTCGGAGCTCGGCGATTATTAAAACACATGTATCTTCATTAGAACTTTATATATATCTATGGTAAAGTATTTAAAATGAAGCTTATATTTCTATCTTTCTCAACACATATAAAAACATTGGCGTTTATTAACGAATTTACGTGAAATAAGCATTGTTCTGAGAGAGAGTTACTCCGTTGTTCGATCTGTGCGGGATCGGAGCTCGCCGATTAGAAAAATACACGTATCTTCGCTTTAAATACAAATATGCCCATGGTAAGGCATTTAAAATGAAGATTATGTTTCTATCTTTCTTGAGACGTATAAAAATCTTACGTTTATTAACGATTCTGCGTGAAATAAGCATTGTTCTGAGATGAATATTGCGGATTTCCGGCTCTACGACCGATGAAAAATGCAACTTTTATACAACTACAAATATCTTTAGTTTTACTTTAAATTTTGTCCTGAAAGAGTTTTCATATATAGATCCAGTTTCTGCCGTTCTTCTGACATAAAAAGACCTTTGGTTTAATAAGTTATTAAAATGTTTTCAACAATATTACTAGGGCGTTCACCGATTCTAACATGGGCGACCCTTTTGGAAACGCAACACTTGGGTTGACCTGATTGATATATGGGTCAGATTCCATTAAGGTTCGGAACAATATTTAGTGCCCTCTGATTATTCCGCACAGTTGATGGTGCTACATAGCCTTCCCGGTTTTGTGCCTTCTTTTGATAATTATTTACGCATACTAGTGGCTGTACAAGAATGTAAGAACTCTTGAATATTTAAAGAAAAAAATAAAAGTGAAATTTCTGAAGGAGGAATTTGCGTAATAATTTTCATCCTATTCGAATATCATGGATTAGCGACATCCTATTGAAGGCTCGTAGTTTAGTTTTGAGAAATCTTGGTAGTTCTCAGTAAATTATAATATTTATTCTCTGAATTATTACCTGTAAATATTTCAATTGGCACCAAATTATAATATATACCCCGCATCTCCAGTACTCTTTCTGCCCGAAACGCTTTGCGTAATAGTGGCTTTAGGCATTGTATGTACTAGCTCTATCTATAAAGCCAACAAACTTTGTAAATCTCTTTATGTATGTACCTTACCTAAATAAAGATTATTATTATTATTATTATATACAAGAGAATATGCTCTATAAAGATTAGAGAAAATGGATCATACATTATGTATTATAGAAAACGTATAGGATAGGGTACACTATACTACCGCCCACAGGATGGGTATGTGGTCACGGGAGACATCTCCCGTCACGCAGGGTGCAGTTGCACCTCCACAGATCTCCAGTATCATCTATTGACACTGGTGATGGCTCAAAAGGGCCACCATTTACGGGCTATTCATGCTCGTGCCACCTTTTGGGTGTCTTCATCTTAACACATTCACAAGGGAGACATCTCCCGTCACGCAGGGTGCAATCGCACCTTCACAGATCTACAATACAATACAATACAATTTTATTTAGGTAAGGTACATACATACAATAAATATTTACAAGGATTGTTTAACTTATAGGTATAGCTAGTACATACAATGCCTAAAGCCACTATTACACAAAGCGTTTCGGGCATGAAATCTCCAGTATCAGCTCTTGATACTGGTAATGGCTCAAAAGGGCCACCACTTACGGGCTATTCATGCCCGTGCCACCTTTTGGGTGGCTTAATCTTCATCAATCAATCATCGAATAATAACTCACGGGAGACATATCCCGTCACCCAGGGTACAGTCGCACCTTCACAGATCTCCAGTATCAGCTTTTGATACTGGTAATGGCTCATAAGGGCCACCACTTACCGGCTATTCATGCCCGTGCCACCTTTTGGGTGGCTTAATCTTCATCAATCAGTCGGGTATGTGGTGCATAACTCCCACGGGATGGGAATAGGGAGCATAACACCCACATAATTGGTATTGGGTCCAATACTACCAGCACATGTACTCTGTACCCCAACGTACACCTGTGCTTCCTCAGTTGTTCGATTAAATCTCTTAAATACTCCTTGACTATTAGAGATATCTATAGTTTTCCCAATACTAACAGCTACATTCTCAGATAACCTAATTAATCTTATCATAAACATCTCAACAAAAATCACATCATTCTGGGAGGTGACTTCAATACTGACCTGTGTCAAAAACAAATACAAATATTTATTCAGGTAAAGTACATACATACAAGGCAAGATATTGTCAACAAAATAGCTCTCAAGTCGACTATTTCCTAAAGAGCATGAACTCCTGTATGCTAATCCCCACAATCGCCAAACCCACCCGAATCACTCAAACATCCACTACTACCTTGGATCACTTATTTACTAACATAACAGCTCCGCTTGCATCTGGTATAATCACCGACAGAACATCTGACCACCTGAGAATCGACTTGAGAATGGTCCAGGACGGACCGAAACGTCGTCGTCCCTTGAACTTCTAGTGTGTGGTCTGGTCAACATCTGACCACTATCCTACTTTCCTCGTAGCAAACATGGACATAACAACACCAGCTAACAAGAAACTTATCTTCAGGTTACACAGGGAAATAGTAAGTAATAGGCAATCCTCACAATTGCACTTCGCAATATAAACTGGGAATCTGAATTCAATAATACACAGGATATAAATGCATTTACTAACCTCTTCCTTTCCAAAACTCTCAGCCTCTACAACATTGTCCTCTCCTCACCAAGCAAGTAACTGGCAAAAGATTAAACAATCCTTGGCTCACAAGTGGCATATTCAAAGCAATCAGTAAGAAACATGAATATGAAAAACAGGAGTGGCCTAGTTAAAAAGGAAGCAGTTAAGAGGTACTCATCAATGCTTACCAGTATAATAAGAAAAACAAAACTTTCTTACTGTAGGAGTAGATTAAAGAAGCAAAAGGCAACATGAAAAAGCACATGGAAAGCCATCTCCAACATCCTAGGAAGATGAAGGGAATTATTAGGGAAAAGCGCCAAGTCATTATTACTATATAGCCCTGGGAAGGAGTTAGGCTAAGGATTTGGAAAGGGGGAGGAGAAGAAATGGTGTCCAACCATTTGGACGGTCGAGGATTGAACGCTGACCTGCATGAAGCGAGAGCGCGAATATGCGTCTCCCCGTCTCCGGCTACCTGGGGATGTGACGTGCATATCGTCAGAGGTATCCGCGGAGGACTATCCTACGATGTCCGATCCTAGTTCTGATTCGGAGTGACATGTTCCTGTTATTTTGTGATTGTTTTTGCGTTGTTCCTGTCATTTCATTTGCTTGTGCTTGATTAGTAGTCCCCGTGGTGTAGTGGTTAAGACGTTCGTCTAGCGTTTCGTGAGCGCTTTGTCCTGGGTTCGCATCCTGGCAGGGGAGGATTTACTGGGCACAAATCCTTATCTATAGCCACTGTTTAAGGGGGCATATCAGTATAAATTACAAGTTGTTCAATTTGCTTATAAATTTTTTATGAAATGGTTATAGAAAGGGCTGCAACTGGTCCAAGTTTCACCATCACACCCTAAACAGAAAAGGAGAAAAAAAATACACAACGTATTATGCAACGAATGTTCAACATTCTCAAATAATCTCAGGAAACACATGTGTCAACTAAAATGTCTACTATGTGCTATAGAAGCACAAACTCTTGTAATAATTGTAATATGTATGTGCAATATATTTATATGTAATTTTTTTTTTTTTGGCCAATTTTTTTTTTCTCGTTTGTTATCAAGGGATTTGCATGAAACTTGCACACCTTGCTCAATAGATGCCTATCTGCAAGGGTGCCAATTATGAACGAAATCTGTCGAAGTCAAGCTCAGCTACAGGTGGCCGAACTTGGATCTTTATTTTACTCTGGAAAGTAATTTACAACTTCAAGGTGTTTCTCAGCTTTCATTTATTAATCAATTTACATGCAAATTACACCTTATATGTAGAGTTTGTGCTTCTACAAACCTATTGAGACATTTTAGTCCAAAGTCCATTTGTTGATTTTATAAAAATTTATAAACATCATATATTGCATATTTTTGGAAGGGTAACTTTGAATAATTATATTATTGCAATAAACACTTTTTTTGATAAAACTGATCAATACAATTCTTTATTATGTGTTAATTTAATATCTGAGTGTTATAGAAATGATTTTAGTTGACACATGTGTTCCCTGAAATTATTTGAAAATGTTGAAAATTCGTTGCATAATACGTTGTGTATTTTTTTTCTCCTTTTCTGTTTAGGGTGTGCTGCTGAAACTTGGACCAGTTGCAGCCCTTTCTATAACCATTTCATAAATAAATTTATAAACAAATTGAACAATTTTTACGAAACCCGTAATAAGCCCCCTTAACTGCGTGTAACTGGGTTGTTTCTGGCCTAGTACTCACCTAGTTATGCTAGCGGGATGGGCTTTGGCTCTTTGGTCCCGCCTCTCAACCGCCAATCAACTGATGTACAGATTCCTGAGCCTACTGGGCTCTTAATATCATATCTACATTTGAAACTGTGTATGGAGTCAGCCTCCATCATAACACTTCCTAGTGCATTTCACTTACTTAGTACTCTGACACTGAAAAAGTTCTTTCTAATGTGTCTGACTCATTTGGGTACTCAGCTTCCACCTGTGTCCCCTTGTGAGTGTACCACCCGTGTTAAATAATCCATCCTTGTCCTGAGAATTTTGTATGTGGTGATTATGTCTCCCCTAGCTCTTCTGTCTTCCAGCGACGGATGGTCCTACGGGCCATTGCATTCGCCTTCCGAAACAAAATAAAAGACTGCTGTCTGCCGGTGTCGGTGTATCTTCCAGCCCGCACGTTTACAGCAGACAGCTCGAGCACAGCCTGCATTCCACCAGGTAACGCACTTCCGCGTGCCCCGGGAGGTAGAGCGAGGAATAGAGTGGAGGGCAGAGTCGAAAATGGTGTCATGAAAAAGGAGGACGAGTCGAGGAAGAGGCAGAGGGGAGAGGTCGGAAAGTGTAGCATCGAGGGGTTAATAGAGTGCAACCTTGGCAAATTGTCACATAGGGGAGGATGAAAAGAGAAAAAGGTGACAAGGATGGGGAAATGGTCACTTAGATCATCAAAAACCCGCCAAGTGAAATTTAAGTAAAGAGAAAGATCAAGACAGGAGAGGGTGCGAGTGCTGGAGTCCACATGAGTGGGTTCACCAGAATTCAGAAGACAAATGAGAGGACAAATGGTTCGAGAAGACGGTCCCGGGTGTTTATCAGAGCATCATCCCAGAGGGTATGCCGACAGTCGAAATCACCCAACAGGACAGGCTCTGGGGTAAGGAGTCCAACAAGTGCTTAATAAAATCAGGAAGAGAAAAGCAGGACATTTGGGGGGTAGATAAATGGAACAGACTGTATACCACTTACTCACAAAGATACGGGCCGCAGAACATTGAAAAAGTATGAGGGACGAAGGAAATATCAGTACGAATCAAGAGCAGTAGAGTTATGAGCCCCAGCCAAAGCTGGAGGGAGGGAGAGAAATTAATCCTCCCGCTCAAGGGAGCGGGAGGATGTACCAGGGGCAGACGGATAGGGGGTCCTGTGCTGGAGGAGGTAATGGAGAGGGGTGGTCAAGGGATTGGGGGAGGCAGGAACAGGGAAGCGCACCTCAGCAACGGAGAAGCGAGGGCTAAAGAAACCTCCATAGCCGAGACGGGGAGCTCGACTTCCGAAATGGGAGGGGAATACAGTGATAGTCGGCGTCAGAGGGTGGGGAAGAAAGCGACGCTTTCTTACCTGCCGGGAAAGGAAGGAAGAGGAGTTTTGCTTGCGTTTCTGACTTTAAAAGACAGGTGTGCCAGCAGTAATTTCGGACTGGGCGAGTCTCCATAGTCTCAACCCGAGGAGAACGGGAGTGACCAACAAGAATGTTGGGAGGCTGATGGACAACAGCCTGGACAGACAGGCAGTGTAGAGGGCCAAGCGACAGGGAAGAGATGGGAAGCATTGTTTAAGGCATATGCCATAATACTATATTATGCATACTTCTAGGAAAAAGATTTAGTTCAGAAACCTAGTATTTAGGGAGTGATCAACTTTCATACAATTTCCAGTGGTAAAAATTTCCGCAACTCAGAATTTTCATAGCATTGTCAGTTAATTGCGATGGACAGATAGATGTTGATGCAATGTATTTTTTTCTGCCCAGTGCTCTGAATGTCAAAGTGAATAAAGTCAATCAAGCGCGGGTAAACAGCAGGATTAACCGACAATTGCTGACCCGGGAATATACACCTAGTGGGAAATCTACCTGCCACAAGTAATTCTGGAAATAATTAATCACGCTTTTTGTCTTGTACTAATGTTTCAACAAAATTTATATTGCTAAAGCTATCAGACCTTCGTGCTTGTGGCCCCTCTCCAGTCAAGATCATATTTCATGGACCATTGTGGCTTTAACAATAAAGATGTGACTACCTAAATAATTTTTAAGACACCACTAGGCCAGGAATACATTTAACATCATCCATGAGTCTTAAGTCTGTTCAAGGGTAGAGAACCATCTACTTACTATTACATGTTCAACTATTTGACCCTCCCTCGACTTACTATGCAAGACGCTGTACTTGGATCTATAGCAATGCACAACTGCAGTCCCCATATATGCAAGCTGAATCACAACGTGGCTGAAGATATGATGACCAAGTAAGTAATTATCAATAGAAGGCACCAAACCGGGAAGGCTATGTAGCACCATCAAATATATATGATGACCAAACCACTTGCCAGAAAATGAGACAACGGCGACGTTACGGTTTGTCCTGGACCATTATTAAGTCGTATGTGACTTGTCCAGGATGGACCGAAACGTAGTCATCTCCTGGTGTGTAGTTTGATCATACATATATGCTATCAACAGCGATTGTTGATGACAGTTCAACAAATGTCAGTAGAACTGTCATATTACAGTATCTCCTGGGAGTTGGCCCAGCCCAAAAATTAAAGCCATCATCGACATGGTTGGATACCCAGCAAAACTGTCATCTGCTGAAGATCAGGCAGAACCAGTGTTGTACTTCAAATAAACAAATATTTAAGCTTAAAATCCAAATGATTTTTAAAGTAATTATCATAAGATGAACTTAAATTCGTAAAGGTGAAAAACATACACGTATAGTTCAAAATATTTATTATTTATACATTAGTCAACAAATCTATATAATACTAGTATTAAATACTGGTACTAATTAGTAAAGCTACAAAATTTCCCAAACTTAAATGCAGACGAAAAATATGTAGAAGTATTGTCATGCATTAACAAACGTTCTGTATTGTTAATTATTAAATTTTTCAGTGATCTCAATAGTTTCACCTTTCTGAAATCTCAAAGACACCTTATTCCAAGAACTTCCTCATATGTTCATCCTCCATAGATTTTCAATCTATTATAATTAAAAACCCCAAATTGTTTTCTAAATGCAATGTCTATAAATGTCCTAACACCCAATTAACAAATGTAAATACATGTAGTAATGTGGAGATTAAGGACTTCTAAATGTTGTCGCTTGTGCTACCATTTGTCGTATGCATTTATTGGTAAGAGACGGAAACACATTTTATCTGCCACCTCTAGACAAGAATTTGGATTAAGAAAAATACACACATGTATATATTCACACGCACTGTATTACACTATTATGTTATAAACCACATCAACTGCATTAAATCTCCACATTACTCATTGCATTTTGACTTGTTGATAAGGAATCATCAATGCATTGATGATTTGATAAAGTATTCTCAACTTTGAATTAAGAACTAAGTATTTATCAGCGTTGATAAAGAATTCTGAATGTGTTTGTGTAATTCTCAAATAATTCTCTAAAGTTTTATATTTAAGGCTTGAAGGGGTATCTATGAAATTATGATCACTTTCATTCAACAATCAAATAACCCACTTTTTAATCTAGCTTTTATTAGCCGATTGCTATTATAATTTTTCAAGAAACTGGATTTCTCTTTACCATCTCTCTCTGCTCATTCCCCAGACTTTAAAATAACAAAAGCAATACCGAGTTAACTATTTGACTACAAAATTAACCAAACAAGCTATAACGTACAAATATAATCTTTGTATTGCTTAATTCACCAGGTATAGCAAACTAAATTTTCTTATTCTCTGAATATATGGAAATGTATGTGCAAGGCACTTAACGAATTGGACTTAAAAGGTAGTGTTAGCTCCTAAAGCTATTATTGCACCTGTCAGCATAGGTATGCCTAATGCAGCAACTCCTGACCATACTGTTTCTTCCCTTACCTGCTTTTAAAACCTTATTGTATTAAAATCAGTAATTCAATTTCCGTATTTCCCTTTTCTCAATACTAAAAATGCACTTTACATTCAAGTGCCTAATCTGCACCCTGTTCTACAATGCCTAATAATAACTAGGTCGTCGTCACTTCAATTAGGTCCCTACTGGGATGTGAAGTGATCTAGCATCATCTACATCTCAATAATTGAACATTTCAAGTTCTGCTAAAGAACACTTCCTTACCCATTGACTTTTTTTTTGGAGATTCCAATTCAGGGTCATACCTCAGAATTGGCCTCTCGTACATAATATCAAGGCCTACTTGGCTAGCTTCTTGATGCAATTTTATTCTTGTCTTGATGGTTTTGGATTTGTGTACGTATATCTAAATGAGCTTATCTGTGTGTGCTGTTGACAAAATCTACCTATTAGAATTCATTTTTCCTGGTATTTACTGTAATAAGTGAATGTTTATGTGCATATGAGGAGCTTCAGGGACTGTGCTAGTGAAGCTTTAGGCATTACAGTACAAATATACAGTACCATTTCTGCTTTCATTTCCTTCTATTATAATAGATGTGTGGTTTTTGTTTTAGAAAAAGAACAGAAAGGAAAGTAGAGAAAAATTAGGTGTGTGTGTGTACATATGTATGTAACCTTTACTGTACTTTCCTGCTTACACTCACCTGTGTCATCCTGTGCTCACCTGAAATGATACCAAAGAATTAGTACAAGTTACAATAAAAAATGCAAGTACACACATAATTGACTAAAAATTATTGGCATGACAATTTTGCTAAAATCCTAACGGACCCCTTCACAATAATTATGAAAATAAACTGGATAAAAATAGACTTTAGCAACAATTTAGTCGGTAAACTGAAATTATTACCACCAATTTACAGGTGCATTTGATCTTTTATACTTTATATTACAACCCAATAAGGGGAAAAATTACACACAGTAAATAACTATGCCTTAGATATATGTTACAAGTTCACATAACCAATGTATGCACACTGTATTTTACTTTAACTTTCAAATTTGTTTTATTAAAAAATCTTTATTTAAAAACTTTCTTAAAAGTATACCACCACAACAGTACATTGGTGCTTGTTATATACAGAGTATATATATATAGTCTTTTTTTTAACAAAAGGTTCAGACCAGACAAAAGAAAGTATCGAATTGTATAAAAGAAACAAGATATACATTATACCAACAAAACGAGTTCCAAATATAAAATATAATTAGTGAATTTTCTTGTGTACAATAATTGAGCAAATACTGAAGCTATTAAGTGACCTCATCCAGCAAGCAGGTCCTGTCTAGAGAACTTTTAACCAAGTTTTGATCTACAAGAATTCACTTCAGAACTTTCCACTGCCTGAAAGCACCTCAACTAATGATTGATTGTTAAACAACATAATAGTTCATTTAAAGCTTGCCATTAGGAAACTTAGTCATGCCAATAAATACAGGGATACCATAAAACCACCTTCAAAAACTTGAAATCTAAAATAGTTGGGAAATCAAGATGGTAACGAAACACCAAATCCAGTTTCCATCACACAGGGACATCAACCACACATTATGAGTATCGCCACCACCAACTCATCCCAGGAGCCAATCAACAAGACATTAAGAGAAAAAAAATCCCCAGTCACATCACATTCTGGAAGACAGGAAGAAAAATGGTACATAAACCAGACATATCAATTGCTAATAGGCAATTTCAGTATTTCTCCTTTCCTATCTTTAACCATAGCAGTAAATTTTATTCAATTACTTACGAATATCAGTGCCAATTCTCAAAATCTATTGCACATTTGTAGAAAATGGAAAAAATATAGAAATGGTAGTTATTTGGCATTTTTAAGAAATGTCTTACCTCATGTAACTGAATCAAATATCAAAGATTGAAAAAAATAAGACTAAAGTAAATGTTCTTAACTGAAAGTTAGCAAGGAGAAGGTACAGTCAGGAATAATTCTTTTAAACTAAACTATGGCATGGTCAATATATCACATGAAAAGGGAGAACAAATGGCACGTGTACTTGGAAGGCCGAGGGGGGGGGGGGGCCCGGAGCGCACGGGGAAGGCCGAGGGGGTAAGGGCCAGAGCGCACGGGGAAGGCCGAGGGGGGAAGGGCCAGAGCGCACGGGGAAGGCCGAGGGGGGAAGGGCCAGAGCGCACGGGGAAGGCCGAGGGGGGAAGGGCCAGAGCGCACGGGAAAGGCCGAGGGGGGAAGGGCCAGAGCGCACGGGGAAGGCCGAGGGGGGAAGGGCCAGAGCGCACGGGGAAGGCCGAGGGGGAAAGGGCCAGAGCGCACGGGGAAGGCCGAGGGGGGGAAGGGCCAGAGCGCACGGGGAAGGCCGAGGGGGGAAGGGCCAGAGCGCACGGGGAAGGCCGAGGGGGGGGGGGGCGGAGGGCGCGGGCATGTGCACGCGGGAGGCCGAGGATGGGGGGGCCGGAGGACGCGGGCATGTGCACGCGGGAGGCCGAGGGGGGGGGGGGGGGGGCCGGAGGGCGGGAGGCCGAGGGCACGTGCACGCGGGAGGCCGAGGGCACGTGCACGCGGGAGGCCGAGGGCACGTGCACGCGGGAGGCCGAGGGCACGTGCACGCGGGAGGCCGAGGGCACGTGCACGCGGGAGGCCGAGGGCACGTGCACGCGGGAGGCCGAGGGCACGTGCACGCGGGAGGCCGAGGGCACGTGCACGCGGGAGGCCGAGGGCACGTGCACGCGGGAGGCCGAGGGCACGTGCACGCGGGAGGCCGAGGGCACGTGCACGCGGGAGGCCGAGGGCACGTGCACGCGGGAGGCCGAGGGCACGTGCACGCGGGAGGCCGAGGGCACGTGCACGCGGGAGGCCGAGGGCACGTGCACGCGGGAGGCCGAGGGCACGTGCACGCGGGAGGCCGAGGGCACGTGCACGCAGGAGGCCGTTCAACCAAGACTTAGCACATCAAATGGTACTTTAGATAACTTATCTTTTATTTTGCAAAATGGCCTACAGAGTAGACACTTCCCAATTCTAAAGTGAAGAAAGTTAATCCAAAGAAACATTTAGTATATAACAAAATTGGTATAAGATGTTTAAAAATAACCAATCATAGAGAAGATGCCTTAATAAAAAGAATTAAGCTAATTCATACAGTATAGAATTCCAAAAATGTACATATTGATCATGCCATAAAATAATGTTATATATAATGAACTTTTTCCAATAATTCATGAACCTTTCAGGAGCCATAAAACATATTACTTCATAATAATGAGATTGCAATATATGGAAAATAAACTATCAGTATATGATTTACTTTAAATTATATTTCATTCCTGCTATTTATCCATAAAAATTTAAATTTACTAAATATAACCCTACTTTCTTCATATGGTAAATTCTTGGCTGGAGGAAAAGATTACAAGAAATTAATACAGCTAACATACTTTACTAATGAATCGGAACATTTACCACCTTGCAACAAAATGCGTATGGATTACTTTGCTGTGCTGATATATATTCAAGATTTTTATAATTTGAAAAAGCACATGTTTATTCAAGGGAAGTAACTGGCCACTCATTAAAATGCTAGAACAGCATTTCCTTTATTAAATCATATCAGCATCCTCAATTCAAGCAGATATCCTGTCTGCTTGCAATCCTAAACACAAATCAGTGACATGTGTATTTAGAGTCTGGAATATGAAGCATGAGCACCTTATCATACCATACCCACAACACACTGTGGTCTTGCTTCTTTGGCAGATGATTAAATTTGACCAGTTTTGAAATTCACATCAAGAGTGGCCAAATCAGGTTAACACTAACAACCCCATTTTGGATAGGACATTCCAACTGGTCTTTCTAGCCATTTTGCTCAAAGTCAATTAATTATACATGCTAAGTTAAAGAGACTGCCAATTACTTAATACCATGTTTTTAGTTTAGCAGAATCTATAAAACTAAAGATGAAATAAATTAGATTTTTGTCTAAGGAAAACCACTTGAATGAACTTAAGCCTTTCTCAGACAACAGTCAAAATTCAGTCACTAGCAAGGGTTAACAAGAAGGTATTTCACCCCAATGCAAACGGCATCACAACAAAATCCAGCCCCCAATGCCAAAGGTTCGAGATTTCTTATTTTAACTCTCACTCAAGGCAAGTAAACATTCTAAACAATTTATAAATAAAAATATTGCATCCACTCTGCAACTTGAGGCTCCACTTTCCCCCAACAGACACGACCAAAGCTACAAAACATAGCATGGCTTACCAGTCGAAGTCCAACTTCTTCGAGGCGAGACCAACACCCCGACACCAATCTTGCTGGACCTGTCGAAGCCTCCAAGGAATGTGGCAGCAACCTTCAACACACAGCGGAAACACCACCATGCAATCTCGATGGGAGGCCACAGGGCCCTTGTTCATATATTAACTTGATTCACATTCTGACCACAGCAACATTCTATTTATCAACATGCACAGGAATTTCGAAGATTTGGAAAAATATCTTCAGGGATGGATGACAAAGGCTGCTATAAATTAGAATCTTCCCGATACATTTCTTTCAAAAAGATAATTTTCCAGCTGCTTCACTTGTTATAAGCAATAACCTTAACATGAAAATAGATAGTTTAGTAACTGAGTAGGATCCAAGGCAACAAACATCAGAAAAAATAATCAAACATTTCTTAAAGTACAAATCACCTCCAAGGAGACATTAGCAGTGCAGTATGCCAATAACACCAAAGTAACACCTCTAAACATATGAACACTTAACATAGAGAACAATATCTTTCAAAATTATAACTCCATCTAATACAATTGAATGGCCCTTCATTAAAATCTGGTGTCCTTAGCTACATCATGATTCATGCAACATATTAGTCCTACAAAATAGAAAAACATTATGACCTAAGAAGTGGCGTTTATAAAACTTTAATTTCCTTCCATTCTATATTTAACAACTTAGTTAACATACCAATTCCACTGTAGCCCACCTAACATCAAAATATTTAAATATTACCAAATTCGGAAATAAGTAAAAGCCTACAATAAGGACAGCCCTATATTTAACAAATTTGTAAGATTTTTTCTAGGATATTATTTTCTCCCATGACCCTCATAACTGCTAATTCTCATACATGCAAACATAACTTACCTAAACTCTCATTATCCAGATGGCCAACAAAAAATTCAAGAACCCATGTTTTCTTTACTGACACTTCAGATGTTTTCAGTATCAAATCAATTTTTTCATCACTTTCTAGACAAGAACAAGCACAAGAACAAAGACTGGCAAGCTAAGAACGTCCAGCAATAAATCCACAAGCAGCAGCAGCAGCAGGATTTTATCAAAGTGACTCCATGTTCAGTTCACTCTAGCATAAAGAAAAGTTATTTCTACCAAATTTCAGAATACGTTCAGTTGAAGCTGTAGATGTCCACATTCACACTACAAGCACACAAGCCATACAAACATTTCTCGCATTTCTTTTCTAGTCTCGGTAACTACGGTCAATCACTAAATATCACACCCAAAAGCATGCAGACTCCAATTTTAAAGTTTTACCGTCAAAGGTATTATTACTGTATATCTAATAGAATATTATGACAATCTGAGACGAACGTACAGCATTGAATTCTTAATGGCCAGGGTACGTGGCAAGAATGCCTAATAGAACAGTTTGAAGGAGAAAATAAGATAAACAAAGATAAACTAAAACACATTGGAGGAATGGGGTATGAACCACAGATGTGGAGGCGAGGTAACTGTACATGGGTAGCAACACATGACAAACACATCTACATGGATTGAAGAGCAATGAACAAAGGATAGAAAACAGGTAAATGTATTTTTTAATTATATAAGATTAAATTGTAATACAAACACACAGCTTTCACTTGTTCTCATAATATAATAAGTTGTCTAACTCCTCAAAAAATTATTTAACAATTAAGAATACTACAAGGAAATAAAGTTCTATCCAAAAATATGAAGAACTCGTATATATCCTTACTTCCATTCCTTTATTTTCTAGTAATCCATGAAATTATGAAATAGATGCTTCATAAATTAAGTGGCCATTATCTTTTAAAAGATTATGAATGCCAGGTTTCCTTTCAATTCACTTCTGAGATCAAAGACATGCATTAATACAGTAAAATATTTTAAAGTAATTGAATCATTTTGAACAGTTTGCGCAACACTGCCTAATAATTCAATTTGAACATATGAAAAAATCTTGTTACTTCAAAAGCTTTATTAAATTTATTTTCAGCATTTACTAAATAAATTACTACCCTTAAAACTCTTTTGTCCAGGAACAATTTACAAGATTTCTACACTGAATCAAATACACACGTTAGTCTTACACACATGTGCACGCGCACACATACTTGAATTACGAATACATCCAAAATGTTGTGTACACACAAAAGAAAGGCACAGGTAAAAAATTGAAACAAAAATGCAAGATGTATAGAAATACTATACTTTTTGATAGTGCACAAGGTAGGCCACCTCTATTCACAGCTTTAGAGCAGTTAGACGACAAAGCACTACAGGATTAACAGCTGAACAAGGTACCTGACAGCAGGAGGCAGATCAAGAGTAGAACTTCACTCCCAGCAGACACACAGGCAAAAACAGCATCTGCTAATGAGCAAATGCTCACACTAATGTAAATTGTGCACAAGCAAATGCATGCACACAAAACAAACCATTCAGTGATCTATTATGATTTCCATAGCTGTTGATGAATTTGGAATAAAGACAATGAAAATGTTCACACCAACTAAATTTTTAAGACAATGGTCTCCAATAATAACATCAGATATAATCAAATGCATCTTCAATGTCAAGATCCACTTGCAAATCTCCAAATTTCTTGTGGTGAAGACCTCCATTCACAAGCTTGCACAGCATAATTGCTTTATCTTTCATAGCACACTGGAAACTTTTATCAAAAGAATGAAGCATCCTACATGTAGCAATCACTAAACTGTCAATACGTGCTTGCACACAGTTTCCTCCATATTTGTTCATACCTTTGATAATATGTACAGTAACAAAGTACATATGAATAAAATAGCTAAGTACATTTTCACCTTTAATCACTTGATAAAAAGTAGAGGATGAATAAAATTGCCTGAAATTGCAATTTTCTAAATATTTAAATTTCTTCAAACAAGCAATTATTTCTTTTATCCTCTACCTGCAAACTGCACTTGTCAGCCCTTATGCAAATGAGCTATTAATACACGCAGCACAGACTTAGTGCACCTGTGACTTTGTTGATGACTTAAGAGGACAGTAGCAATCTTGAATCTATTATATGAAAACTTTTTTACAATATTTTAGGCATTGCTAGTGAAGTCCCAAGAGGCCTGGAAAATTTATGGCTGGATAAAGCAGCTGGAGTAAGCAGCATAAATTCACATTTTTTGGTAATTAAAAATCTCAAAATCCTTCTATTAATTACTCTAATAAACATTTGTATAAAGGCGCCATGAAAGGGTGCAAGCTTTTTCAATGCCAAGAAAGGTAGCCAAAGCATTTAGGATTTTTTTTCCCCATTATGGCAAATGACAGCTAGGTCTCCAGTGTACAAAGACAACTACATACTATTTAGTAACTTTGAATATTAACCCTGAAAAGGTCTGTCCCATCAGCAGGTTCTCTGCCATAAATGTTCATACCCTTTTTATACATTTACACAATTTTTAAGACCATTTCAAAATACCCAGTTTCAGCATTCAAATTCTTCCATAATTTTACAGAAGATAATTTTCAAATAAGTGAAAATATTCACACACGCAAACTAATTACCGTTTTGAGCAGTTGGCTATCGCAATCTTTACATGTTCCCCTAATACTTTGGGTGGTCCACTGGTATGTTATTCATGCACTGTACTTAAAAAAAATGTTTAGTGCAAAATGTGATTTTGGGTAATTTCGAAATGGATGATGCATTTTACCATCATCGGAACATTTACCGTTGATGCACAGATGATGCTACAACGCATCACTGGAATGGTAAAATTGTAGAGGCACATTAAATGGTTCCCAAATGACAGGAGCACAATGGCTCTATTTCTAAGAATAAGATAAGTTTAAGAATTAAGTGCGATAAGTTCTTGTTCCCTGTATGAGGGTTCGGCAAGTAGAAAGCACTGAAGGAAGAGGTTGAAACTAATTCCATCCACAAATATAAACATTAATGTTCATATTTAATTAGGTATTTAGGAAAGAGGTAATTAACAAGCCAGTTATAAACATCCAGGCTGCAGGGCATAGAGCTAGATCTCGCTTTCCTCAGTCACTGATTGGTAAACATTCCTTTCGTCCCCTCTATTATATATAAACAAAAAGCCATCGGAGCATGCAATATGATAAAAGCTCATCAATGATGGTGGCAAACCAAGAAACTGCTCACATTTATCTCCTCCTTGTATTGGTGGTTGTGAAACGTTCAAATTTTGCACCTTCTTTACCATTGATGAAATAGAAACTATGAATACAAATAAGACCTTATATATTAATGCAGAATAGCAACCAATGACAAGTCGATACCATACTGCCAGGAAATCCTACAAATTTATATGCTCAGTTTGAAACAATATAATAAAGACTTACCAAAACTACCTATGGATAACAAGAAAATTACACCAAGCATTACAAAACATCCAAATCAGAGATGCGGACGCATGGACGCATCAAACAACGGAGAACCAATAGTTTTGTCTTCATGTGTTTGGTGCACATTTTTCATTTTGGTGCATATTTTCTTTTTTTGATTCACAAACTAATTTGAACTTAAGTTTTCAGGACTGCTGGACTAATTTAAACAGATTTTAATCTGGTTAAAAATATTATAAATATTGAAGTGCAAATGACATTAATCACGTCAACTGTTAAATTAAAAATGTCAATTTGTTTTCTCTCTAAATAGCCATACTGAAAGCAATGAAAGATACTAACAAGATTGAGTGATTCATCATTTGCAAGACCAGAAAGACACACCGCCTTCATGTAATAATTGTCACTCTTATTTAAAGACAAATACTTGATCATTTTCACAATTTCAGAACGAAACAACCCAATCCATGCATTTGCAGTATAAAGGCAAAAAATGCTTTTAAAACTATGAAAGCACACTATAGATATACCAAAATCATATCTTCAGTAATGTCAACCTACCAATTAGTACACAATTAACATTTTAGTCAAAACAACCACAGCTTACCAATGACAGATTTAGGAAGGCAAATATGTTTCTGTATGGGTCCTGTGCTTAATGGAATGAACAAGACCCCCTAATATATAGACTACAAATTAACATATAGTATATTATGAGTACAAGATGCACAGTGCAGTGAATGCCTTTTGATTACAAGGTGTGCACCCTGTGCCTGTGAGGTGCACGTCCCATGAATGTGAAGTGCAGACCCAGTCAATGCGAGGAGCTTGTTTTTCATTTTTGGAAGCAAGATGGAGGGGTGATGGCATATGCAACTGTGTGAACACGTCCCACATGCACACACTGCTTCTACCAGCAGACAGAGTAACATTATTATTTCCCATCATAACATTGGGTAAGTAAAAGAATAGAAACTGGGTCAAAATCAACTGAAGCAAAACCTTTACCTTGCCTCAAGATCCTCACCTATACATTAGTTATTTGTATTAATCACCAACTAACCTACCTTGATATATTAATTATAATAATTTGTAAAATCTGTTTTAATCAAAGAATATACAGACTTCAGCCCTCATCGGTTCACACCCGAAAGGTCCCGGGTTTGATTTCCACAGGACACACTTGGAACATTTCCATTCACCTGATGCCTATTAACCTTCAAGAAAATAGGTACCCAAATTAAGCAACTGTTGTGGGTTGCATATCAGGGAAAGTCAGTCATTGGTTTATGGGAACCTAAGTAAAGCCAGATAGGCTTCCTGTCCCCGACAATGAAAAACCTACTGAGGCTCAAGTGAGGTAGAGTCTTGTATACAGTTAAATTGGTTTAAATCTAGAAATTGAATCATCTTTTCTAGTATCTACAATAGATTGTGAGTTACCCAATTCCAACTTCTCCAAGGCTATTTGACAATTTTGGAAACCATTTACGGTTTAAGCTAAACAAAACATCTAATTTAGGAAATAAACTTATTCTGGCTACTTTAACAGCAAGAGGTGTATTGAAAGGAAGCAAGAGCAAGTTATTACTTTTTTTTTTATTTTTGTGAAACAAATGTTGTAGACAAAACTACCGACAACATTGACATTGTTCAGGATTACAACACACTCGTACTAAAAGTGCTACATTAAAAATACCTGCTAAATTTTATCAATAATACCTACTACCTAAATTATTGACCTGATCTGAAACTAAACTAACCATCATAATTGTTTATATTTATCAAATATCATGAACCTAAAATACTGTAAATTCAAAGATTAAAGCTAAACTGTGCCCACACTGTGCTTGTGTTGCATAACTCACTTTTGTATATAAAAATTATTTTATTCATAATTTAACAAAACTGAAATGAGCCCTTGACAAAAATCAATACCCAGACAAAACATATCAGAACAAATGTAGAAAAATGTCAAAAGGACAACAAGAAAAAACAACAGCAAAGACGGCCCATTGCCCATTTATTGGCGAATTACATCTTATCTATAAACAGGTACAATGATCCAATTATACTACTCCAACTTCACTTCTATCAACTGTGAACTGAACACAATTCTCCTTCGACATTTACAACAACTAGTGTGTAGAACGCAAACATCCTCTCAAAGGACCAAATGATGAGCACTACTATCTAACCTTACTTAAAAAAAGGTATCGTCATTACATGCATATAGAAGAATGACAGCAAGGATGAAATCTTTCTTTACACTCTTTTAAAAGTTACATGAATATTTTAATACGACAATTTTCTATTCAGTATAGGGAGCAAATTACCAAGCCATCACTGCAGTTTGTCAACACCAGATCGAACTAATCTCGAACACAGCCACCGCCAGAGTTCAAAACTGTGATTAAACATTGCCACTTGGTGTGAGGTATACAAACACCTAAATTAGACTGCTATGTATAATCCATAAACTCAGCAATTCTCCAGCAAAGTCGTCAGTCTTCAAAACCATCTGCTTGGAAGCTTTCCAAACTAGGCATAATCCAATCCTCCATAACTGCCAACTCGAGAAACTGACGGGCCACCGAGATGACACAAGCCCTCATGTAAGCAGCCATTACCTTTGGAAGTTGTCATCGGCTGTCTCCACGGTACACTCGTCACGGCCCTCATCAGGTTTGAGCCGTTTTATTCTCAAAGATCGTTTCACTCTTGCTCCACCTAGAAATACTTCCTCCTGGTAATGAACATTACAGAAGAACCACATCAAGGATTCTTCCATCCAGACGTTGGCGATCCAACATTTCTAAAAAGCTTGGTTAAGGAAAACATACATTTTAATGAAAAAAAAAAATATTAATTACAAAACAATGATTACTACTACCACGCATTGATCATTGCTTGAAAAGTTAGTAATTAAAAACCAATATCAAGTGGGAATCTGCATGGGGTAGTCCTTCATACTTTGAATGATGCCTGTAATATTACCATGGATGGCATGTGTGGTTCATAGGCATAAATGCCAGTCCAGCTTTAAGACAACTGGATTAATTGGGCCCTGAACCAAGGGGCCAAATGCTAACGTAACTTACTCCTATTCTCGTTAAGTAAAACACTAACAGAGTAAAGGCTTGTCATAACCCAACACAAATTTGCAAGCAAATGTTTAAAACAAGTAGTTTTGCAACTTTTTTAAAAGTAATCTACACAGTTTGTTGCATTTTATATTTTCCACTTAATTGATGAACACAGCTGTCATCATAGGGTTGTAATTTGTTTACAAATTTGTTGTTTTAGATTCAGCTACTGTAAACAAAAAGTTCAAAGTAGCACGGGCTATGGTGAGCCCGTTGTGGACTTACCTGGCACACGAGTGAGGCTGTACAGTATGTGAATGTGTTATTCACTGGCCTTTTGAATATTCTTCACATACTATAAATAAAATAAATAAAATTAATGCTTTCTATAAATCATTTCACTAAAACTGACTGCTGCTGCAAACCTGGGGTGGGAGGGGAGGCACCAAATGTTTCCCCCAAACATCCTAAGGCTGGGGTCTGTGAAGTCATTCCTGTAATTCTTCCAGCCTTTTCTATACCCAATACAAAAGAAAGGTAGGGCCCAACAATTGTGCTGGCAATTAATAATGAAATTCTATGCATTTGTCTCAAATCATGAATGAATAAATGAGCATTGCTGAAAAATTATATATTAAAAGCCATTATCATAAAAGGATACCAACTGCTCTTCGAGCATCAGCCTCCGTCTGGAATCTGACAGTTCCAGTTCCCTTTGATCGAATTTCTGCAAATCTAATGTCTCCAAATTCACGACACAGGTCCCGAAGTGACTGCCATGTGTAGTCCACAGGAAGCTGCAGAAAAATTGGACAAAAAGAAAAGAATGACATTAACTTCAATGAAATGACAGGTTTCTCGCATATTAAACTTTTAACCCTCCGTCTATGATACCATACCTTGGCCTTATCCTTACTAGGGATGCAACGGAACTAAATTTTACAATTAAAATTTTTATCAATTTCTAATAGAAATAACATTTGTTTTTTATAGCTGTATTGTACCAAAAGAAATAAGAATTCAAGAAAAAGTATGAGCTAGTACAAATGTCTTTCATACAAGCAGTAATAACATTTACCAAACAAGCTTTTTTTTTCAATTTAGCACCCAAAACAAATCTCCTCAAAGTTTGTATGTCAGCTCCAAGATGATGAAATACATATATATCTTTTACACATTTTATTTGTTACAGTAGCTTGTAAAAAGAAAGGTGAAAGGTGTACGGTACGAAAGGTTTACGAGGTGAAATTTGATTTTATTGCTAAACATTGCAGCATTCAATGTTCAGGTACCTGCTTTAAAGATCAAAAACCTAGACAACATTACATGGCTTTGAAACATTTTTCTAGGCACAGGGATAAAGATCACATATTGCAGCTAACCCCAAGAGTTAAAACTTCTGCAATTAATGGGATATAGCTGCACGAATGGATAAGACCAAGGTCAGGTAATTTCTACAAGCCATAAAACACTATACCACTTTTTGAGATAAAAAGCCGTACAGTATATATAAATATACTGCATAAACTGGACTTGAACCCACTAAAAATTTAAACCATCAACAGTAATTCTATTGAGAAAACCCACAGGAACCGTGCTGAGGATTCGAACCTATGCACTGGGTATTTTCCCAGACTCTCGGGTTCAAATCCTCATCACAGTTCCTGTAAATTTTCATCAAATCACAATGTGATTTCTGTGAATTTTATTATTTTCATTTAAAACATCAAACTACTTACATTGCTCAGCTGGATGATGTTCCTGTATCCTCCAGAGTAACTGCTGTTAGAGGCACTGGTGCCGGTGCCGTGGTTGTAGTCACGGGACACTCCATATCCCGCACTGCTACCGAGGCTTCCACGGCTCATACTTGAACTCACTAGTCCACTGCCGCCGCCAAGGCCAGAGCCTACTCCCGTCAGACTGGACACCATGCTGGAGGACGTGCCCATGCCTGAACCCCCTATGCCACCCATTAATGATGAACCCATACCATTACCCATGCCAGTGCCCATTCCACTGCCCATGCCTCCTCCCATGCCACCACCCATGCCGCCTCCCATACCACCACCCATACCACCACCCATGCCTGTGCCCATACCCGTGCCCATGCCAGTGCCCATGTTACCCATGCCAGCACCCATATTACCCATGCCAGCTCCCATATTACCCATGCCAGTTCCCATACCAGCCCCCATTCCAGTTCCCATGCCAGCACCCATGCCAGCACCCATACCAGCACCCATGCCAGTTCCCATCATGCCCATGCCCTGACCACCCATGTTGCCCATATTTGTTGCCATTGCACCAACAGCAGGCATTGCTGTAACACCAGTGGCAACTGAATTAGGAAGAGCTGCAAAGGAAAAAAAGATTTAAGATTAGTTATGAACATCAACAAATTAAAAGTTTATTAGTAAAGAGACTTTCATACACAAGTAATAAATTTAATTTTAAGTTTAATCACAAGAAAACATTTTTATTTTAACTATGCAGCAAAACTCCATCTTAATGTTACAAAATTCTAATAAAAGATAAAGAAAAATTAACACTTGCCACAGAAAAGCATTATAAAAAAAAATTATATAAAAATTATAAAAAAAAATTATAAGCATTATAAAAAAAATTTAACTTGACAATCTACCTTCACCTCCCTTTAAAATTTATTCACTACAAGCATCTCATTCCCTCGGCACCACAATTGCCTTAGCTAATCAAACTATCCATTACTGTACATAATCTATATAGCAAAACACTTGATGTTACATTTAATATTCGATTCTTCCTAAATTGAGAATTTACATTTCCAAATCCTGACCCATGTTTAAATTCAGAACTCTATGAATACAACATTAATAATTATCAGGATTGGAGAGCGATGACATAAGGGGAAGCCTACATTTGCTAAAATATTTATCTGGATGAGAACTATTAATATCAATGTATCCAACAGCAAAAAATGGACGTCTCCATTCATTCATAAACATCTTAATGCTTCAATGGTAATATGTGAACATGCTTAATAACATTAAAGCTCTTTTGTGCTACAGGACAAATCTCGAACCCTATTAGTAAAAGCAGCTAAGTTTGACAGGGAGGCTTTGTTAATGCAATTAATATTTATTCATTGCTTTGGTCCCTCCAGAAATGCAAAAAAAATTCTTTAATATTTCAAAGCAAGCAATTTATTTCCTTTTTTATTGCTTAGTCCCACAAACTGTGGAAAATCCATCTATAAATTCTGAGATGGAAACTGTAAACACACAGGAGTCACTGAAAATAATGAGAATGAAAAAAAAAAGATAAAAAATATTCATAAAGATGTCAATGGATGAAACTGATACAAAACTTCAATTCGCCCTAAGTAATTCAATAGCCAACCAGGTCACTAGGAACTGCGCAGATTCAATAACCTTTCATCTGCATTGCAACAAGAAAAATCAGAACCCATTTAGGCTGCAAATATAATGACTCCTACATATAAATCCTACAACCAAAAAATATTAGTATATTTGTTCAGAAGAATGCCAAAAGAGACACATTTCTATGTAAGCTATGCATTTTAATAGTACAGTATTTAAATTTTTAACTTAGAATGTAACGCTCATTACACACAGAGATCACACTAACGTGATATATCAAATGAACAAATCCACAAGGGCAAATTTGTTCATTTGATGTATCACATTAGTGTGATCTGTGTGTAATGATGTAAGGGCGAAGAGGGAGAACGGCCTATTGACATAGCTCAGGTGCAGGGTGGAGTTGTGTAAAATCCTGGTTTGTGCCTCGGAGAGGCTACGGGAACCAGTAAGTTCAGTAGAACTTCGGTTTCAACTCTCTTTAACCCTGTCGTAGCTCAGTCGATAAAGGCAGTGTCTGGGATGCTCCCGGACGCAGGTTCGAATCCTCGTCACGGCCCTTGTGGATTTGTTCATGTAATGCTCACAAAACAATGGTTTGAGGCTGACAATTTCAATCACCCTATATTTCAGATTTTTTAATTTTATAAAAGGAGATGGGGGGGGAAGGAGAATGTGGGGGAGGAGACTGTGTGAAGAGAAAGAGGAGGAGAATGTGTGAAGAGAAAGAGGAGGAGAATGTGTGAAGGGGGAGAATGTGTGATAGGGAAGAGGGGGGACGAGGGGAGAGAACATGTGAGGGGGCAATAAATGACGAGGGGTAAGGTAAGGGAACTATCAGGATAAAGCATTACAACTATTACAGTATATAGGTGTAATTGCACCAAGCCATTACAACTATATAGCAGAGAAGGAATCAGGATAGGGATTTGGGATGGGACAGGAGGGATGGACTGGAGAGAATGCAAGGAGGGCACGAGAGAATGCAAAGGAGCCCAAAGAGAGAATGCAAATGCTGCTCATTCAAGAACTGATTTCATTCAGGCAGTGAAAATTCCTTAAAAAAAATCCTCCTTTAGGTGTTTTAAAAACTGCCCAATTTCATCAAAGTTACACCCATCACCAGTGTTAAAAAGTGTTGGTATCAGGTTTATTCCTAATTGGTGTATGTTCAGGTATGAGATGAATGCTTTAAAATCACACAAGTTAACACAAGCACAAGTTGAAAAGTTTTGTTGCCTGTATACAATGGATTGTTATAAGTTTCCTTGAATGTTTCTCCCTTTCCTCGATGCAAGTCACGATGTAATATTATTAAGTTTAGAACTCTACTTGTATTAAGTTCCAATGAAGTTATTATCAAAAGATGGCACCAAACCAGGAAGGCTATGTAGCACCATCAAATGTGCGGAATAATCAGAGGGCACTAAATATCACCAAGGATGCCAATACGAGAACAGAAACGCATAGGGCGAACGATATCAAAAGTATCCGATTCACCAAGAATTCTATCGAGGGACAAATGACCGGGAGGGACGGTCGGAAGGCAAGACACACGCTCTTCCTGGAAGCCCATCTCCCATTCCATACTGAATATAAAACCAGCGCTGCAGAGGATGACAATCTTCACAGCTTCGTAATCTTCAGCTTCATTAAATAAGTCAATTTACCAATTTATGTTACTGTATAGCATTACAATGTGTGTGTTTTTTTCAACTAGAGCTACATATTAGTCTGCAAATGTATATTCTATCATTAGCAGAGAAAAGTTGAACTCAAAAAATTTCGTCTTTGCAAGCTCTCAGTTAGTTACAAGGCTCGATTGCCATTGTATGGCATGGCCACCACAGCCTGTGTCGTAACATTAAAAATACATTACCTGCTCTGCACAGGGTAAAACAAAACACATCTCTAAAATTTTATTGAGAAAATATTAACACACACTGATTGATACATGAAATATTTTGCAATACAAAGTAATGAACCAATTTTTCCCCACCCATCTGGACTTTATCAGAGCGTGTTCACACGTCATCCATGCAGCAGTCAACAGCTGGCTTAATCGTCGGCACGCAATAAATTGGAACGCAATTACACAATGAATTTTATTAAATTTTAGTTATACAATATAAAATATATCTTGCCTAAAAGTTACTTGAAAAATTACCCGACCCGACTTAACTTCGGCAATAACGACCAGGGTACAGCCCCATATAGGCCGTTAAATTGAGTGGATACTGTCACACGAGTACCACTCAATATATGCCGCCACCAATTTGTTGGTTACACAGCAATGTGAGGTAGCTTCTTATATCAGCTGTCTCCACCGTCACCCTTACTCCTCATTATCCATTTTGGGTACAATAACATTTGACAAAACTGTTCATATGCATCGTCAGTAATTATCATTATACTTTTGTTGTGTAATGATTTGCCAATGACAAAAATAATTATAATACATAAATGTTATTAATTTATATATCTAGACTGGTGAAAGTAGTCCAAATCATGACCATTATGCTGTGTGCCACCAATAATTGTCTAGTTGTACTTCTAACAATGTAAGTTTGCCAAAGACTGCTTTATCATATCAGTCAAAATGAAGATTGTATTTGGTTTGATACAAGATTGTATGATCGTATTGCATAATGTATTTTATTTTTAAGAATTGGATTTGCACTTTCCTAAACTTGCCTGAGGATTATTATAAAGATACCTCATTATGCTTGTCTCTCCTCATAAGGCAAGTGAAAAATCTGAATATGAAGTGTAGTGGATGAAGCTACAATTTTTTTATGGGAGGGGGGGGCTGGAGGAAGGGACTTTTTGCCAAAGGCTTGATGGATTCAATAAAACCCCATCTGCATCAATTTGGCTATCCTTTTATGGGTCCCTCAAGGGAACTCTAATGTCTTTCCTGGAGAAACTCTAAAGGGTTTTGAAATGGTCAAAGGATTGGCAGATGCAGTTTAATGCTGATAAATGTAAAGTTCTGAGGTTAGGTAATGATGATAGAGTTACAAGATACGAGCTAGATGGTGTTGTGATTGCGAAGTCGGATTGCGAAAGGGATCTGGGAGTTATGATTAGTAAGAATTTAAAACAAAAGGATCAATGCATAAATTTTCGTAATAAGGCAAATCGGACACTTGGATTTATTAATCGCAGCGTTAGTAACAAGACACCTGGTGTGGTTCTCAAGCTATATCTTGCTCTAGTTAGGCCCCATTTAGATTATGCAGTTCAGTTTTGGTCGCCATATTATAGAATGGATATAAATTCACTTGAACGTGTCCAGCGTAGGATGACTAAGTTAATTCCCCAAATTAGAAATCTTTCATATGAAGAAAGATTAACAAAGCTTAAGTTGCATTCACTGGAAAGGCGAAGAGTTAGGGGTGACATGATAGAGGTTTACAAGTGGATGAATGGACATAACCGGGGGGATATTAATAGGGTATTAAAAGTATCAACACAGGACAGAACACGAAACAATGGGTATAAATTGGATAAGTTTAGATTTAGGAAAAACTTGGGTAAATACTGGTTCAGTAACAGGGTTGTTGATTTGTGGAACCAATTGCCGCGTAACATTGTGGAGGTGGGGTCCCTCGATTGTTTCAAGCACGGGTTGGACAAGTATATGAGTGGGATTGGGTGGTTATAGAATAGGAGCTGCCTCGCATGGGCCAATAGGCCTTCTGCAGTTACCTTTGTTCTTATGTTCTTATGTTCTTAAACATATCATTCAGTGCAAGTGAGATACCTGTTTAGGCCGTCCCATATTTTAACACTTTTGTCTGTCGATGACAGAGTCTGCGTCAATAAATTGACAGAAGTCCACTGGCGACACATGTTGCGTCAAAATTTAAAATGTTAAAATTCCATTTATTGTTTGATTATTATGGACTAGTTTTAAAATGCACGCCTTTGGATTGTGAACAATTTAATACCATAATGAGAGAGATTGCACAAAAGCTGAGGTCAGAACAATTAAAAATTATAAATACTAGTGGTGACGAGCGTCAAAACATAAAATGTTAAAATTCCGTTTACTGGTCGATTATTATGGTACTAGTTGTACAATGTGCGCCTTTAGATTGCGAACAATTTGATAAAGAGAACGACATAGCTCGAAAATTGATATCAGAACACTGTTAACAGTACAAATGTTAGTATGAGTGCATAGTATTGAGTAAAATTTAATTGCCGATTGTTAATTTTTTTTCATCAGAAGCAGGAAGAGTATTATGATTAGTGTGAGCAAGAATGCAAGAAATTCCAAGTAACAAATTAGAAGGAAAAATGTTGTCATCCAATCTGCAAACTTATTTTATATAAATCAGGGTAATTAAAGTTAAAGAGTTGGTAAAGCCAAGGCAGTAACTCTTGCAAGGGAAGTATTCTAGAAAGAAAATTAAATGAAAGTAACGAGCATTCAATAAGTATTATACTGCCAATCAGAGGTAAATTATAGGAACATCATAAAGGTAATTGGCAACAGAATATGTATCTGCACCAGGTGGTTCCCAAGAATCTTCCTTTGGATTAGTCAGTGGATTGTGGCCGATTAGTTAGATAACCCTCATCCATATCAGGAAAAAAAAAATGCTACTAAATTTTGCATAACCAGGTAGAGGAGACGCCAATATTCCTGCAAGGCATGAGAAAAATCCACACGAAAAATGATCCAATATACAAGCACGTTTAAAATGAGTTATTGTTGTAATATACCATAGAGCAACCTCAATCAGAATTTATGCATGCTAGCACTAATAATTCAGTCATTGGGTGTGTGTGGATGTACAAAAATTATCAACTTGTATCCACTTCTAGATTAGCAACCAAAAATCGATACGTAACTTCACATCTTAGATGAGTAGCTGCTTCAAACATCGACAAAAACTTTGAATGTAATGTTCAATTTCTTCATTAACTGAATAAAAACCTTTTCAGTGCTAAAATTACATACAACCCACAATTATTCGTAAAGAAAATTAAAATTGTCACACGAAGATTGCTATAATTCCCAACACCTACAAGGTCTCCATATATATACATATATACATATACACACACCTTCCAATCCCCCCCCCCTTTCGCACAAAAGCAATTTCATTGCATTTCTTTGTACTTAGATTGCTTCACTATAATTCACATGCGTGATTTCGTGATTCACATTCGAGATTTCACATGCATATTAACCGCTAATAGTTATTATCAGGTACTTGGCAACCAATTGCAAGTTAGAAGGCAAGTGCAAGCTCTCCTGTCACACCTACTCCACCCTTGACATGTACTCGTTAACAATGGGATGTAGTGATGAAGAATTGTCATGCATCTTCCCAAGATGCATGACAGTCAAAGCATTTTCCATTCTATAACACCAGTTGTCAATCAAAACCAGTGCAGCTAGAATTGGCATAGAAGTCACTGCATGACAGACCATCACACTCAGGAGGCAGAGGTTGCTCTCAGAGCATGCATGTTTAATAAACATGTCTTCCTGATGTCCCAATCACTATAAATCCCTAACCTACAGAAGCATTTCTCCATAATTCCAAATCTGCTTTTGGGTACTGGATTCCAAAGAAGAACAATGTAGTAAAATTTGTTAAATTGAAAATATTTTATGATCATTTAAACTAAGTTCAGCTAAGTTAAATTAAATTAAGTTAAATTAACTAAAATCTGTAAGATTAAGTAATTAAGTAAGTTAAATCTGAATATCATCTCCAAAAGTTAACTACCGTTAACATGCAGTACACCACCAGTTCAGGGAACTCGAGGGTTTTTATTAAAGTACTGAACATTGCTATCAGCTGAATAAATTTTAACCTTTAACAACATTGCAAGCAATTCCTTAAGTGTCAAGAATTGGTTTGCACATAACTTTCATGTCTCTTGGAAAGAAAATCAGCAACAGATTTTGGCCTTCCTATCAAGACTGCATTCTTACCATGTGGTGGTCAACACTTTCCCTGTGTAAAGTGACATAGGTCTGTGTTTTCTCAATGTTTTTGGTTTTCTCACAGTCTTTGTTTGTTTGTCTCATGTTTTCTCACAGCCTTTCTGTTTGTCTCATGTTTTCTCACAGCCTTTCTGCCAAAAATATAACAATGCTTTTGCATACAAGGTAATGCGAGCCAGTTACTGCACCATCCTTCCACCACTTTTTTAAAATCCTTCCAAAACTGCTGTACTCACTCTGGACACCTTAGTTCCTCCCCATCCATCTTTATGACATTCTTTCATTTCACCATACCTCCACTTCCATACACTATATTGTAAGTTAGCGTTTTTATAAATTCCTTTCTTGAGTGGGGTAAATATTTCTGTGTTGTAACAGTCCCCCCCCCCCCCTCCAAATCATTCTCTGACTTCCCACAGGGTTTTCCATGCCTTCCTATAGCCACTTACCTGTAGTTTAGAACATTTTTACAAAATTTTGTAGTCTTATTTCAGACTCCTTAATTCTTACAATATAAACAACACCTATAGTGCAGCTCGCTCACACTCTCTTCCTAGCCAGGACACTGCCTATGAGCATTTGTCTACCGAAGGTCCTTTGCTATCAAATCTTTTTCTGTGGTTAACTCCCTCCACCTCAAGCCCATTACTAAACCATGAAAAATTTCAAAAGCTTGTTATTAGGCTCGTCCCAGAACTACACTAGATTCAAACTAACAAATCCACAGGGGCCGTGATGAGGGTTCAAACCTACGAACCGTGCCACGACATGGTGCCACAACCATGTCATGGCAGTTGACTACGGAGCAGCTGGGAACATCCCGTGCATAGGTTCGAACCCTCATCACTACCATCGTGGATTTGTTCATTTGATATATCATGCTATTGTGATTTCTTTGTGTACACTAGATTTTCTTGCCTCATATAAATGATCCTGCATGTGTTGTCCCAAGCAATGGCAAATGATGCAGGTGCTGGTACCCCCCCCCCCACACTTTGTACATGTTCCAAGTGTAAAATCCAAATGGTTGTCATTCTCGGTTTTGATTTCTATTAAACTGGTTGCCTCACTCACCTGCACAGTTTAACAATTTGATCCACTTATGTCGTAGGTTTACTGATCCACTCCCACTAAATGCCAAACCTTTACTTGATTGACACCTTCAATGCCTTTGTTTGCTTTTCCTCTCCCTACCTTCAACCTTTTTTATTTTCCTCCAATTTCACGCACCATAATTTTTCCATCTTAACATTTCCAAAAAATATTCTATTTGTAAGTGTAATTGCCAACAGCTGCCTCCTACAAAATGATTTCAGGACAAATATTCTTGCACTATCCATTAATAGTTTCTCAATCTGGTCTCATAAATTTGACTAATAAATCCTGATCCCTCACCCACCACTATTTAATTGTTACATCTTTTATGCTATAGATGGGTTGGTGGTGGTATTACTGATTATTTCCAGTTTCTTATGTAATCCCAAATAAAGCCAAGCAGTTGTATAAAAAAAACAAAATGGTATGGCAATTTCTTCAGATTACCCCCTGCTTATCCAGATAATGCACTACTCTTTGCAAGAAGCTGCAAAAAGAAAGAATAATGCAATTTTGGTAGTTTAGATGCAATCTGTGTATTTTCCCCCCTTAAAATCTGTGTTCTATGTAGATAAATGATTATTCTCTATGGTACTTTACAAGGGGTACATGTTAGCAAGTCTTTAGTAATCTTATTGCATTAACAGGTTGTCATTCCTACTCTAACACCGAGTGTACCACTCAATGTTTCGTTACAAATCCCCTCTCCCCAGTTTTGTGGTGTTGGTGGATTCTCTTGAAATGCTTGACCTAATGTGCTACAGCATGTTGGGAAGGCGGTACGAGTTTGTGGTCGACACAAGACGGGATGGAAAGCAGCAGGGAATTGGGATTAATCAACTTAAGAATTGGCAGCCACACTAGCGATAAAACTCTCTAGGCTCATCTCTGACCATTTGCATAATTCTTTTAAAAGAAAAATTCAAGCCCCAAAACAGTGCCAATTTTGAAACAATTACTTTCTTTAAAAGCATTCTCAGAAGTATACAAAATCAAATAGGTTTATGGAATTTATAGGATTAAGTTCTATGCATTCCAAAATTCCATTTTTTCCACTTAACAAAAACAACCTATTTCAACATTTTTAAAATTCCTTCAAATTTCTAGCAACAAATACAGCACATTATAAAGTCCAAAAAAAATTCGATCATTGTAATGACAATTTTTTTATACGTATTCTAGTACAACAATGTCAAGAACATCATACCGTATTGGCAATATAAGTAATTATCAAAAGAAGGCACCAAGCCAGAGAGATTGTAGCAGTGTTTTGGCAGAAAATTTGCTATATTTATGCAAAACCCAAGGTCTGTCAAAGTTCACCTACACTCTTCAAAACTTTTATTCAAAGTTTACACAAAGGCATTCTAGAAATAGAAACTAGTTTGAAGGAAAAACAAAAATTAGTTTTCCCAGAAAGCCATCCCAACCAATGATACCTAATAAAGGCTTCTAAAAATCTGAGTGGAGAAAGTGGACTTTAAAGGTTTCTAGAACTCAAAACATTGTCCAACATACCTTCTGTTGGGTATAGGCAGTTCCAATTTGCATGACGTTTCCCTGGAACACACGTCTCACACAAATCAGGAGACTGCTCGAACCTTGCTATTTTTTAGATTTCCTAGGAACACATCCCTTTCAAATATTGACAAATTGTTTTCAATGAACAATAGCAATTTCAGAGAGTTTTATCTTCAAGGTACTGAACAAACTCAATGAGTTGTGAAGGAAACAAAGTGCAGAGGAGGGACCTCAATTTATTAAACGTATAGCCGATGTGGCATCTTCAGGAATAACAGGGAATGGGTACAGTGGGACTTATGTATTGCCAGCCAGCAGTTTGCTGGTGAACAAAATTAAAAAAATCGACAAGACGAACAACAATTGTCACAAAGAGGCTTATTGCCAACCAACAGTTGAGAAAATAGTTTGGCCAATACAAAGAAACCTTTATTCTGATTAAAAATTTGAACGGCAACGTAAGCGGATTCTACGTTTCTATGTACTGTATCTACATTTCATATAATGTTAATCTAATTTAGCTTCATGAAAGTTGATGCAATGAGCAGTTTCAGACAAATGTTTCACATTACTATTTTATTCAAAGATTCTCTCTAAACAAAGCGGGTATGGCAATAGGGTCTCCCCTCAATATTGTTTTGGCCAGTTTGTCCTTGAAACACATCAAGTTCCTGCATTTAATGCTCTGCTACCTAGTGTGAAATGGAATTATGTTGATGATGTATTGGTAATAGCTCCTCGGAGGTTTGACTTGGATGTTCTGAGAGTTAGACTAAATAAAGTTGAAAGACGCATTCAAACCTGAAATAGAGAATAATTTGCCTTACTTACATATTCCTGTAACTAGATGAAAATAGTTTGAAATTTATTGTGTTAAGGATATAAACTGATAAATGATTTTTTTACATTACTTCTAAGCTCACGAGAAGAACAAACCTATATCAACTTGACCATACGACTGATCGAAAACTATTCCCGGCAAGATATACACTAAGAGTACAGTACCTTCAAATACAGATGTTCAACCCATTATTTCCTTCAGAGCATAATCTATCATGGACTAAATTTTCTCGCCATTTGTAACTGGTCCATTTGAGTCATCTGCAACAAGTGCTCTCGAAGCTGTTAATTGGGATGGCTTTCCATAAATTCAATCGGTACCTCCCTCTTGACTACACGAAGGAAGAAATGGGTGTGGAGAAAGAGGATTGGATGCTTTCCTAACAATTACTACTTCACTACAGGAGACCATCTCTATGCCAAACCTATTAGCTTTAATTTATATCAATTTTTTGTTTACTTTTCTGTTCTATTTCTGTTCCAGTGGTCATACTTTGCTCTGAATTTATCAATGCAGCTTTGTCAGTGCATTCAGAAGGAAATGCGTCTTATCCTTCTGTGCTTATCTCCCACCCTTGGAGATGGAGTACAGACTTAAAAAATGGTCTCCCATATGAAGTTCACCTCCAACACTTCTCTGTGCATTTCACTACTATTGGAGGTGAACTACTAGACCACAAGCCAGAGTGCACGGGGACAGTGTATGAAACCCTAGCATTGGCCTTCAGTTGGGAGCCACAGGGTCTTAGTGGATTCAGTAGATTCCCAGGTCGTATTGCTTTTTTTTTTTTTTACCATATCATGTAGTGGTCTAGGACTCTAGCTTGGGAGTACCAAGTGAATGGATTCGTCAAGGAATCTCCTAATTTTCTCATGAATACATCACGTTAATGTGATTTCAGTGTGTATCATACCATCTCTCTCTCCATTATTTTGTAATATAATTGACGATGTTTAATTCATGACCTTCCAGTATTTCTCATTATCTATGAAGAGGTATTTCTTGCCAATATTAATGAGTAATATTCGAGTGATTTCAAGCAGTCTTGATAGTTCAAGTGTTTCACTGATCAATGAAAAATCTATGAAATATTTTCATCTTTACAATTTTGATGGTCTTTTACGGGAATGCAAGGGCAGAGCAATATTTTATTTAAAGTTTCTCTTTCATGGTGGTAAACAACGCTTCATACTGTTCTTTCATAATACGTATGAACTCTGCAATTAGTATTAGTTCAATACTAGTTTATTATGATTTTGCATGTGACAAAAGCATTTTGGACTTTATTTCATCACATTTGTTCTAATTTTGCTCAATTTCTTTAAATTACCATTTAATTTTTCTTTGGTGAGAATTCCATGCATGATTGAGCATTTCAGATATCTGAATACCACCCACCTCTGATGACACCACAACAAAATAACTCTGCGGAGGTCCGGCGAGATGCATGTGGCATCCAAAATTAAAATGTTAAAATTTTCTTTTTTACTTGATCATTATTGGAGTGATCCTAAAAAATGTGATCTAAAATGCGCACCTTTAGATTACGAAGTATTTGATACCAGAATGAACATCACACCATTAACATTGAGGTGAGAACTAAAAAGAATAACCATTTTAATTGTTGTCGCACACTCACGGTTAACGCTCGACCGATTTTTGGGTTTGGTGCAGGCGGCACATTGGGCTTTTGGACCTTATATACATACACCCCTGTAGGGAATTAATTCTATTGCAAACAATTTGATACCAAAATGAACCATGTACAACGAAAAATGAGGAGAGAAAACTTAAATGAGTAAAGACATTTGTGTGTGACCACCCGCTCACACAAAACGCTCAGCCCACCTTGGGGTAGGCTGGGGGAGCGCACGCTGGGAATGCGAAAGTGTTAAAAGACCATTCACCACCACCAGCAACCTGACAACAACCGACCATTTATAAAATGTACCTGACCAAAGACACCATCGGCAATCCTCGACACCGCCACCCACTTTGGACCAACAACAAAAGTACCCCAATCCCTCACCACCTCCGAGATGAGACATAAGACTGGAAAACATGGGAACATGACTTGCATTAGTTTTTACTAGTCATTTCTTCAAGCAGAAATACATTTCATCAGCAGACTGCTAGTTAAAAATTTGGCCAAGACATTACCAGATGTTTCATGAGAACACTGAAGAAGGATGTCGAAATCATGCACTAATTCTAGGCACTGCTGACTAACTGTAGCAGAGGCAAAATACACCGGGTCATTCATCCTTCTCCCCCTTAGGCCAGATGATAGGGATGGGGGGGGGGGTGAAATTAGTCACATCCGGATAACTGAACTGGACAAATTATAGCCCAAATAATAGCGCTAAAACAAAACAAATAACAGCAAAAGTGCTATCTTTGCTTTTATATCATTTGAATGTATTGCCATTTAATAATATAACAATAAAAATAAAGTTTCTTTGCATTTGCCAAATCACCAAGTTTAACAGTTGGGAGGGAAGGTGCCCACCCAGAAATCAGGTACTACATAAAAAAATACCTGCAACCACATTTTTTATAATAAAAAAAATTGCTGTCAATTTCACTTTGGATTTTCTTTGACGGCTTTAATCAAAAACTATATGTGCATGAACTGAACTATGCACATACAGTAATAATTTTAAATCAGGTATTTTCAGTACATTAAATAACAGATGTCCTAGTATTTTGTAAAGGATTTTATGGGGTTGATACCAGTTGCCCATAGAATACAGAACTATATAGACCATAGTGGCCCACAGAGTACTAGTACAGAACAGTGAAAGGCTGGATTTCACACAATGAAGACCTTCAATGCATGTATTAATTATGATGTATCCTAACACCCTGAATATGGAAAGACCGGAGATAGTGGTAGTATTAACTTTTTAAGTAATGTGAAAGAAAACACGCACACAACCAGAAACCACCCACAAATAAATTTCACCATTATATTTAATTGCAATTTTGTTGTAATCAAGCTAACATGAATAGATTTTTAATATTTAAATTTAATATTTCAAGCCCGTACTACAAAAATTTTATTCCCAGGCAATTTATAATTTGTATTTACAAGCATAAAGTCTTCGAGAAAACAAGGACGGTAACTATCAGTGACAACCTTCCAGCACGCAAATTTGTGGCAGTGTTGATACAATGTCTTATTATTGGTCCAACCATTATCGTATTAACCCACTCACAGTCTGCCCCCCCCCCCCTCTTCCCGAGCATAACCATTCTGGGCTCCTTGTGCCACTCACAGGCCACTCAGCGATGACAAGTGTTTTTTGTTTTTAATAATAATTTCATTAATGTTTCCTCAATTATTTGTTGGTTTACAGCTATATATTTGGTGTCAAAATATTCTCAAATTGTAGAGAGAACAGATGAATAAGAAGTATATTTATAATAGTTTATGCTCCTCTGCACATTCCCAAATGTGCAAATAGGGCACTTGGTAGTCCCGCTCAGAAATGCACAAAAACACCTACAATCACGTCAGCTTTTTAGTTACTCATTTGGTTATAACTATAAATTGGTGTTAAAAAAGGTCCACAAACCTGTTATAAGAGAACAGATGCAAAATAACATGTACTTGTAATAAATATGCACGACAGCAACGAATACATGAATGTTTTGTTAATTTAAATTAACAGTAATCTGATGACGTGTTTTAGCATCATAGGAATGCATAAGTGATTAGATTTAGCACGTTCCAGCAAGAAGGAGCTAGTACATGATCTGGTGTTATTTATTAGAGGATAAAAACACATGGTTTAATGCAAAACCATAACCAGAACTCAATCAAGAAGTTCAGAGAATAAAGAGTAGCTAATATAAATGAAAATGTCATAAAAGCAGACTGAATAAGAAATATATAGATAAAAAATTAAAGATGCTCGAATTCTCAACGTGACTACTCAATGTTTTGACAATTCCGAGTTCTGCTCGATTTTTTAGATTATCATAATAAGGATTAAAGTTCACTATTGTACTAAGGAATTCACACATTTTATCAAAATTTCTTACCACTTGAAAAATAGATTTCCTCCATCCCTACCTTCCCCTCTCCCTCCCCATCCATCCCTTTTCATTGCAAAGGCAATCAAGAATGGTATTCCCTGGCCCACGTATCTTAGAAAAAGTGTGGCATAAAGATTGCAGTTAAATTTCCGTACAAGCTGCAACACATGCAGGCTGTTCAGCAGCACACAACCTTGTGACTGCAGAAAAGTGTATTAAACCAAGCAATTTGGATGGTTGCATTCACATTGTTACAAAGGTGGTGGGTATAACAACTATGTTAAATGAATATATCTACAAAATTCATTATAACAGAATACAGTATATTAAAATAATTGTAACTGAATAGCTATGGGCTGAGACCATGTATAGGCCTTTGAATCTGCTAGTTATAGCATTTCTTGAACCTTTGCACCCAAAAATAGTGACTATGCATCCAGGCGTGCTTTATATTCCAAATTTTCCTAATAAAAGAAAAATCAAACAATGATTAACTGTGCTGCAAGATCAGCAGAAGTTAAAGACAAGAAAAAGATTAGGGCAAGCAAGTCAGTCCATATCTCAAATTCACCAGCAGACCCAGCAAATATCAAAAGCCTCCCTATCATACACAAAACTGCCTAAGAGTAAAAACAGTATGTATACAATTTCCAACAAGCCTACAGAACTTTATGCCTACTAACACAATCCCAAAACATGAAGGATACACCTAACTCACAAGTTTAATCTTTGTATATTTTCCTCCATTTTGGACAATCTACCAAAATACGAGGAAAACTAATACAGTATATAAAGCATTTTACAAAGTTAAAACATGAGTTAGTCTGAGCATAAGTGATTAGCTATTACACTTTCCCATAATCCTACACCAACTTCACAAAGACCAAAACTAGGAGGGTTTTACATATACCAACACCAGACAAAACTAACTATAGCATCGACCTAATCAAAACCAGTGAGGATCAAGAGCACCAAAAAATCCCAACCACACGGTCCACCTTACCTCCAGTGATACGTGTATTAAGGGAGGGAACATTATCTGCAAGAAGAAAGTAGTCATCATGTCACCCAATGATGTCGTAACGATTAGAAGAGTACAATATCCTGTCAACTGAAATACCTACACTAGTTTGCAGGTTAAACAAAAATTAACAATTCATAGTAAACATCAAATGAGCAAAAAAACATTCATAGAGAACTGAGCTCAAGATAAAACATTCTAGTGCTGTAGTTTATCAACACTTGTTTCCCAGATTTATCAAAGTAAGTTGCCTATAGAATACCCAAGAAAACTCAAACTTGCTTTTCTTTTTTTGAAGCGGAAACAAGTCCTCTAACCACAATCGACACGACACCAACCTTTACCACGTGTTTATGCCAAGGACTAATCAAAATTCCCCCTAATTCAAGAAACACTAATACCAGAACTCCCATGCTATATAAATTTTCCAGGTGTGCTACCCACACACACATGCACTACAGTATGTATATTGTATTCCAATACCTCTACAAGCCTGCATTTTAATATTAGCCTATTTCCAGAGTAAGAAAATTGAATTTCTAATCTGAACATTTTAATACAACCAAGCAATAAAATGCAGACATTTTATCTCCACATTCCTCCACAAAAATTAATGAAAACAAAAAGGCACCTACTGGCCACATCCGTCAGTGCAGATCCATTAACACCAAGCCCCATTCCAAGACTCTTTAACCCAGGAGGCAATTTTGCAGAAGACGATTCTTGTTTCTCAGTAACTCTGTCCATCCGAACACTCATCTTACGATCATAGTAATTCTGATTGTGGAACATTGAAATTGCTTGTACTGCTTCCACTGGATGCTCAAATTCTGAAAGAAAACAAATTTAAAATAAACAAATGCCCCATAATACATGATATATTAGCCAGGGTTATCAAAATCAGATAGTACGAATACTTGAACATCAAATTGGTCAGAAGTATTTTAGTCATCATACTTAAAGAACAAGAACAGCAATTTAAAACTAAAATTTGCCTAATATCATACAAACTAAACTTTCATGAGATAATCACACCAATTTCAAATATTGTATGTAGAAACTGAAGTTAATCTAATTGTGTATGGTACAGATTATTCAGGAAGCATCAAATATAATGCTTATAAAAATTTAGTGAATTTCTAAAATTAAAACTGACGATTCAATACTAAATATAGTAAATTCTTAAATATGCAATTCTTAAAATATTGCAAGTTTCTACTTTGTAAGTTAATAACATCAATACACAGAACTTTGTTGTCAATACAAAATTCTTCTAATTGAGGCTTTCCTAATTAAAAGAAGGTTTAAGATTTAAAGGAAATAGCCAGATATAAAATTTAGGTAATCATTGGAATTTATATGCAATCCTTATTTTCTTAAATTTCTAGTGGAAAAATGGCTAGTCACCCCAAAGGCATCAAAATGCCAAAACATAAACTATGGTGTCACAATAATGTGCCTGAAGACATGATTTTTTTTGTTCTGCTGTTGGATGCTCTGGTGCAAGTGATAGTGAAAAGTGATAAAAGTTGATGACTACACCCCATGAAAGTGGAAAACAAAAATGTACTGTGGAGGAATACTATCAGCCTCACATTCATACATTGCAATAGCAAACTAAATCAATTTGACAACATACCAACAACTCCAAATCCACGGCTCTTTCCGTCTTGGTCTTTACTGATTTCCACGCAGCTAACCTTGCCAGCAATCTTGAAAACATCTTTTAGCATTTTATCGTCAACTTTGTAGTCAAGCTGCAAATACAAATAGAAAGCTATTAAATACCCTATTTATTGCATTAATAAAATCATGACTACACTTATGTATTAATCATTAAATTTAAATTATAACCAACGATATGTAAAATTAAAATACAATAGTAGTATACAGTACAATACAATAGTACGACAAAATAGTACAATTTCCAAATCAATGATACTGTGTAAACTAGTGAAACATTTAGAACAAGAACTTTTAGAACTTTTCATTGCATCAAATTCAGACATATGAAATTACATTTTAATAAATATTTTAAACCATTTCTTAGTCGACTACATATGTTCACCCTCGCATATCTTCCTTCTAGGCAGTTCATGAAACTTTAAAAATTCATATCCAAACTAGTCTATTTTCACTGATAGATTTGTCCTACCTACTGTAGTTTCCTATTTTCTCTGTACATAATGTACATAATATCCCTGTACAACACATAACCAAGGTCATATCTACAATACACCTGACATGGCAATATCAATGCAAAAAAAGTAATACTGCATACTTATAGCTGCCATTTGAAAGAATTAGCACAGCAAATCTTGCTCAAGCAACATTCATGACTGGAACCTGACAACTTTTCAACTGCATCCAAACTATTATATTATACTAATTATTATTTTTACTAGCTCAAACAATACAACACTAATTTCATTCTTGTAATCATTATGTGCCATCATATTTAAAAAAAAAATTATAATGGACAAATGAGTGAACTATTGAATGAAGCAAATCTTTTCATTGCATCAAATTCTGAAATACATTATATGCTTCAAAATGAAATGAAGTCTCATTCAGAATTTGACTTCTCAACTCCCCAAAATATGAAACATTTACAAAATAAAGATGCAAATTCAATTTTTTTTTTTAGTTCTGGACATTTTCAGTAAAAATTCAGCCAATTAGAAAGTTCAAATAACTTGAATAAGTGTGAGCCCCCATATAATTTGGATGAGTGTAGACAGCATTTAAACTAGTACCATATTTATAAAAATTTGCCAATTTTTTTAAATATCTACAAATTTATTTGATAAACCAACAACTTCAGTCATTTCTTCTGTAACTCTTCTTGTCTCGTCCCGAGCCCGTTCAACAACCCGTTGTCTTACTCCCACCTCCCGCTGTAAATATCCTACAATTCCTACCACCATAGTTAACTAACTATACAATTTACCAAAACTTGCATTCTTTAGGAATAAAGATTAAAACATTAGCGGAAAATACTAACAACTCGCAGAAATCACAATGGCCACATCCAGACAAATCAAAACAATGAAACCGGATTGTCATTATAAGTAAATATATAATGTTCTTCAAAATCACTCGAGAAAAAATAGCCATAACCATATGAACTTTGTGCCACACACATTCATGAATATGGAAACAAAATGATAAAAGTTTTATAAATGTCAATACTGTATATACTTACATTTGCCACAAAAACTTTGCTGACTAGAGGTCCAGTAATTCCAAGTGATTCCAAAAACACAGTAGACAGACCATAGGTGTTTCCGTATTTATTTGCAGGAGGTCCACCTAAATCTGCACCGCGAGCAAAGTCACGTCCTCCTCTCATATCCGATTTCATCAGACCTCTATGGCGGTCTCTATCTGATTCAAACTCCTGGCGAGCAGCCCCACCCTGCAAAATTAAAATAATTAATATTAACATTTAACAGTGTACAGAAAATTACCAGGAACTTTTCAGATCTTCACTTAAAAAACAATATTCAAGGTAGCAGTAGCTCATTATTGAAGAATTCCATTCCATACATACTTGAACCTTATAATGCTTTCATATTTTCATATGCTTTTAAGACTTCTACCAAACATGGGCATTATTTTCACAAAATTGCCACACACCTTAATTGAACACAGACTTTTAAAAGCTTAAAATTTATCTACAACTATTTCTAGACTTTTCTTTGTTAATGTAATACAGTACTTACCAGCTGACTCCAAACCATCCAAATATCTCTCTTCCCCCTCACCCCCCCCCCCCCTCTAAGCCTCAAAACAATAAATAAAAAAAATTACTTCATGAATAATTGTTCTTTAACCACTTACCTCATCAGTATAAAGTATTTTGGAAAATTATGGAACATGCACCTAAATATTCCAAAGAACCATGAACATAATGGCTAACCAATCCAAGAAAGTATCAGACAATTCATTGAGTATTTATTCATTGCTTAACTCGAACGTAAAGAAATTCAACATGAATTAGATTACGTCTGTCCTGATGGGTTACACAAAATGGTAAGATATTGAAAGCAAGTTTATAGCAGTTTATGATACAAAGAGAAAATTGATAACTAGGTAAAGTATAGTATTTGAAATGTTAAGCAATTTTTGTCAGGTTGGTAGAGAAACAGCCAACCCAAACATGACCAAAACTAAAAACAAAAGGAACAATTTTCCAAAGGCCCCCACTACTAGCCACCATGTGTCTGCTGACAAATGAGAAAAATGCCATTTAAGCAACTCCATGTATACCATTTAAGGGTGGGAGCAAACACTGGAAGTAAATGGTGAAACCCTTGGTAAGGGCTCAAGACCACCTTGAAAACAACATACAAGCCACAGGAAATGCATATAATTGAGAAAACTACATATTCCCAACCACAGCAGCAATAGCCAAAGTACTCAGAAGCACAACTCTTCCAAACCTTATGAAGTAATGTCATCTCAGCCAGAATGCATCAACCTCTAAAAAGAGGGGGATACCTCACTATATCCAAAGCTGAGAAGGTCCACTATTTTTTTAGCACACAAGCCTGAAGTCCAAAAGGGATTATGGGATAAAGGGCCTGTATACAATTGACTCAATGGGGTAGAAACCCAGAAAAGGCATGCCTTACAGAGCCCAATAGGCTCAGGAACCTGTACATCAGTTGATTGACAGTTGAGAGACAGGATTGAAGTGCCGACACGTTTAGGACAACTGGAGAAATGTGCTTTATTCATGATTAAACAATTAGGAATAAAGCTTCTATCTAGTAAAAACACATCTGATATACTACTACTATGGATTGTTACCAGAATTATTTGTATAATTTTGGATGTAACGAATTTCTATGAAATGCATTCCTATATTATCCAACTGATTTGTGGATAAGACTTTATTAGTCTTTTTGGCATCTCACTTTCCAGGATCACATTCCAGATGTAAATGGAGCATAAAATTGAAATATGTATGCCCAACTACTTGGACTGGCCGATCTCGCTTCTTGCAGGTCGGTGTTCAATCCCCAACCGTCCGAGTGGTTGGGCACCATTCCTTCTCCCGTCCCGTCCCAAATCCTTATCTTGACCCTCTTCCCAGTGCTATATAGTCGTAATGGCTTGGTGCTTTTCCCTCTGATAGTTCCCTTCCCTTCAATGTTGTACAATTTGTATTAGTCAAAATCATCTATGCAAAAATAGTTTGCTGCTTATTTTATTCATCATTATAAAGTGATGCTGTGGCCCAGACTTTCACAGCTGTGCTGTAAGCTCCTACATATGTCAGCCTTGATTGCTCTGGCAGTACCGTGATTCTCACAGCTGGAAAGGATGCCGCAGTTTTTTATGGCTAATGTGTACTGGAGTCCTGATAAACACAATGTGAGCTGCGTGCACCTCCCCTTCCCCATGATATCAGTGTGTACAGTAGTTAAATAATTTCACATAAATGTTAATAATTCATTAACTCCTGCACCATGAAGTTGTCACATGAAACAGCCAACTAGGTAAGAACGCAATTTGGTATAAGTCACAAGTAATGCATCACTCACGTCTACCGACCAAATGCTCCCTCCCCCCCCTATTCTTCCAGCATCCTAAAAATTAAGCATAGTGTAGCAGAGCTTATGAGGGAACCAAAGATAACAGGGCAACAACCCATTACTTAGAAGATATTTGCCGACTAAATATTTTGATGCGTTGCCAATTTTGAATAAAAAAACTTGTCTTTTTATGCCAATCTGCCCCAAGCAATAAGTCAGCTAGGCCAATGCATGCCAACATCCTAACCCCCACCACTCACCAGCTAGCTAAGCTAATACCTGTCAATGCCCCCTGCCCTAACCTGCCAGACTGTGTATGCTTGCCAGCCCCTCCCCACCCCACCAGCCTCATGGCCAATGCTCACCCACCCCACCAGCCACATGGCCAATGCTCACCCACCCCACCAGCCACATGGCCAATGCTCACCCACCCCACCAGCCACATGGCCAATGCTCACCCACCCCACCAGCCACATGGCCAATGCTCACCCACCCCACCAGCCACATGGCCAATGCTCACCCACCCCACCAGCCACATGGCCAATGCTCACCCACCCCACCAGCCACATGGCCAATGCTCACCCACCCCACCAGCCACATGGCCAATGCATGTTAACACACTCGCTAGGCACACGAAGTAAAAAAACCCACCCACATTCCCCTCATCAGTTTAAGTAGGAACAAAAATTTATACCTCATGTAAAATTTGGGAAGAATACATTTTCTATACAATACTGACAATTTTAATTTATATTTTCTTAAAAATAGCACTATTTAAAATTTTGATTTACCTAACATGAAATGTCAAGATTATTACTCATGTTAAAAACTCTCCTTAACCACAATATCCCCTTTTGTAAGATTAAATTTGTAAACTGCATGCCTGTCTTCCTTCAATGCCTAAATATTAGAATAGATAACACCCAATGCAGTTTTTGCTTCCTTCACATCAGCTTCAGCTTTTATTATTATTACTGCCAACTGAGGCAGGCATCCATCATAAACCAGCCATCAGGAAGAAAAACTGCTTTGAAGTATGAGAGAAACTTTTCTTCCTCACATTTACTGGTGTATGATGGGACATAACCTACACTTCGTTTAAGTTTGTTTGTTGGTGATGCCTCTGAAGTTTCTGTGCACTGGCTAAATGGACTGGGGTAGCATGCTTTAGAGTACTCGGTACTCTTAGTTCCTGCATGCAAATACCGTATTTTCAATCCTTTGTGTTTCCACATATCCAAAAGGAGCCCTACATAAATATAATAGGAACAAGTCATATACCAGCTATTGTGAGGAAGATATTAAAAGGTCTCATACTCCAAATCATTTCTCTTCTTCCTTACCCTTCTGTTTCCAGGCCGATTCTGCGAGAGTGGTAAGTCATCTGCTTTCTGCAAAGATTTAGATGTGTTACACTTAGAAACTCACTGGTTATAGTTATTGCACTACAATACCGACTAAAACCTCAGATTTAGGTGTCCTATTAGGTACTTTGGGTTTGAAAATTACCATCCCTTATCCTACCAATTTCTCAAAAGGACAAAGGAAAAGTACCACAAGTATTACAAAAATAAATTTTACTCCCAGAATGAATTAACTTTCCATTGAACAAATTTATGCAATCTTAAACTTTCACAATCACACAATTACATTCACTTCTACATAAAATAATCCCCAAAGTAAAAAAAAAAACACGTTACTTTAAAATGAATAACAAGGACAAAATATATATATAATTTCAAGACTACTAACCCCAAGACATGCAAGCTAAGTATATCCACACACACCCACCTACCTACCTCATGACACCCTTTATGTCTGCCACAACACCAACACCCCTACTTCTACACCAGTAGCCTAACCCCACCTCAACCATCTACAAAAACATAACCCACCACCAAAACATACCCATTGCAACCATCTCTAACACCATCCTAACCCAGGGGATGTTTTAGTAAATGTGTGTTGCAGATGAACCTTCTTGGGTTGGGGGTTATGAATGCAAGAGTGGGGAATAAAGTAGGAATAATAATAGTAATTAATAATTAAAAATAATAATAATATAATTAATAATAATTAATAATAATGATAATTAATGATGATAATAAAAAATTAGAAATATGGAGAGGGTGTGGTAGATGTAGGCACATTCGTGGGACTGTGATCTTCCTGCAGCACTTTCCAGTTTTCTGTTGTTGCATTAATTTTATCTTCAAACTTTGGCATACTCAAGCTCATGCCCTACTTTGAATAATGGAACTTTCTTTCCTTCTTCCCGATTTCAAAGAGCTCAGTGAGGAGTGGCTATGGTCATTTGTGCTTGACTATCAGTGACTAGTGAGGAATATTCCTCTATACTGCCTCCTAGCCTTTGGCACCTAGGGTATATTTTTAATTGACACAGTTCAGTTTTCATACAGTATGGCACCCAAGAATACCTTAACATTCTTGAAAACATTTCCAGCACCGACTGATGTTATCTTATTCCATTACTAGAATGAAGAGGCTCATACCAGCCATTGTCATGGTCCACACAATATCATTCCCCTCTCAATATCATCATTTACATTCCAACATACAATGCTTTGAAACAACTTACAGTTTTAGCACCCACCACCACCTCACTTGTTACAGCTGTGTACAACTGTTTGCAAAAGAGAACCTTCTAATATTTTTTGGCAGCTTTGCCCGAATATATCTGAATACAACCTTAAGGTTGCATTTTTCACGAATTCCCATCAATTTTGTTAATTCCTGTTACTATTTGCATGTAGTGATCAAATGTCCTCTTTTTCTTATATCTTCCAGCTTTGGCAAATTTAACACCTCTAGCTTCTCATAGGTCCTGTTCTAAGTTCTGTAAGCCTTTTAGTAGCACGTCCGCACCTTTTCCAGTTTATATGAATCTTGAGATATATGGGGCACCATACAACCCCTCCATTTTCCAATTTTGGTCTCGAGTAATGAACAATTTTAGTATTTCACTGTACATATAATTCTAAGTGATTCTGAAGTTGGGAAAATGGTGTATGGGCACCTAAGAATGTTCTTCACGTGGTTCTCTAGTAATAGTTAACTATCCTGAACTACACCTAGATCTCATTCTTTGTTCAAAGCCTTTACACAATTTGTAGGTTGTGGCACCTATTTTCTCCTTTTCCACATTCAACATGTGGAATTCAATCATGTTGAATACCATCAACCAAGTGACCTATGCACTTATTCTGTCCAGATCATGAAGGGCACTGTAATTGTGTCTTATCTTCCTTAGTAGAATAGCATCATCAGCAGACCTGTCCATATTCCCTTTGTTAGACCATGTATATATTTGGACAATGAGCATTACACATGCTAGACTCTAATAGAACCCTGTGGTACTCTACTATTAACATTTCTCCAATCTGATACACTGCCTCTGATTAGTACCCCTTATTTGTCAAAACCTTTCAACATCAAAAGTTTTCCCTTCACCCCTCCATAATGTTCTAGCATCCATAAACTCTTGTTTGGGACTGTCAAAGCCATTTTTTTGGTCCAGATAATTGCAGTCAACCCAACCATATTTTTCAGCAAGATCTGTGGCCTAATAAAAACTAAGCTGTTACACAGGATCTTCCAGTTCAAACGCCATACAGGTAGCCTAATTACCTAATTTTTCAGGTATTCTACCAATTTCATTTTAATGATTTTTTCTACTATTTTAATTACCATACTTGTCAATGATACAGGTGATTCAGAGGGATTCCTTTCTTTCTATTTTTGTAGACGAATGATCTTTGTTTTTTTTTCATATTTTAAGATTCCTGTACATAAAGATGTCCGAGAACTTGATGGAAGTGGAAGGCTCAGCTCCGGTGCACATTTGCTCAGCACCCAAGGCGAGACTCCATCTGCACTATCTAAATTTCTTTCTACCTAGCTAATTCAGCATTTTTCTACTTTACCTCTATAGTCGACACTATGTACCATCAACCATCTATGGTTGATGGTACATAGTACATCAAGCAACTATGTTGTTTTCTGCAATCAATATGTGCAAGTGTGCGTGCACCTGCGTTTTTAACAAGGTGCAGATCCCATACCAGTGCTGTATACTTCAGTAATGGTCTCACATAGGCTAAAAGCCTTTCCTTGAATTTTTAAGCGACAATTTCCAGCATGTTACCAGACAGACTTTGCAGCACATCAGAGGATCAACATCCCAGCAACCCAGTCTCTTGAACAGGCCTCCTAGTTGGTGATTTTCAAAATCTGGTCAACCAGACAACCATTTTAAAGACTTGGGAGGTGTTGTAGATTCCTCATGCACTTTTTTGTTGCTCTCCAGTATTATACCTCAAGTCGCTAGCTCTGAATGAATGACCAATTACTCATTTCCTCTGAATGCAGCCACAACAGCTTCACAATTGGTCCCTGTATCTTGTTGCAATATCTTTCAAATAGCTGTTGTTACTACTGTGATGAACTAGTTCCTCATCCTTTACTGCTTACATTTATCAATTGCCAGTACCCTGCACTTCAACCTGCACTATTCTTTTTTTGCAAATTTCCTTGCTATAAATTCCAATATTGCTTTCACTATCTTGCCTCCCAGTTCATTCTACCACTGAATTATCTTGAAGTATGCAGAAGAGAATGGATGATAGGTGGAGGTATTGCTTATGGCAATGATTAATGAATACAAAAATTTGCATGGTACTGAATATACTTGAGCATGATTCCAAGACTTCCAATTATAAATAATAACCTGAACAATTTTTGCTGGAAAAAAAATTAAACTATCACAAAACTGTATTGAACTTAAGGCGAAATACATAACACAGATTATCTCTTGGTATCGGCAGAAATTTTAATGCAACTGCACTCGCTTGTTTATTAGATCTAATCCCTCCCGCCCCCTCTCAAGCCCATTATTAAAACTTCCAAAATCTGACCACAACTATACACAAACCTTTAAAGTTTAGGGCTGATATGCAAAACCATTTACCAAATATAGCATAAATTACAAAAAATTAATTAGGGGGATACCTAACGATGAAATCATAGGGGTATCCACATCCCCCCTTCCCCCCCTGGGGATACCTATAAAAGAGTTACTGTATTAAAAGGCTCTCTTTACTAACCACTGCATTTCTTTATGCAAGTTTACCAACTTGACTTCTATTTCTTATTACTAAAATTGGCTGAAGTCATAATAAGCCTCATTAAAAAACTGATAACATTAAGAAAACCACATTCCAACTGAAGACGATGACAAAATAAATGAAACATTTCCAAGATCTGAAAAGCGTTTAGGATTTATTCCAGATTTGCAAACTGATGTACAGTAGATATCCTGTAAATATCACTGCATAATCAAGGTAAATGCCAGAATATTGGATAACTCAAGCAGACTTGACAACTTGCTACAAATTAAAAAAACAGCTTAAAAGGCTCTCGAGTATTATAACAAATGAACCCAACAAAATGTTACTCATAAAGGTAACATTTTCTTACTGGGTGTAGGCAGGTTATATGCCGGAAATACCAAATGGAAAGCATCTAAATTAGATGCCCATATATTCAACTTCACCACTGAATATCTGAACAATGACAAACTGAAGAATGCACAGCAAATACCATTCCAGATACAGTATTTAACTTTAAAAGACATTTAAACTTTTTCACAAGTGTTACCAAAGCTAATCAATACAACCCAAACAAAATAAGATCTCTACATGCACAACAAAAAGGCACATGTTGCAGGTTGCTCCAAGCAACAGCCTACTGGACCAAGCGCTCATACGTCAAACCTTGCCGGGCTTAGGGAGTAAAACTCACAGAACCCCATCCAGGTACAATCTAAGTGAATATTCAAGCTGTCCTCACACAATGCACTGCAATTGCAGGATTATAGAAAAGCCTCACAATGAGATGAATGCAAGATATATGGGACAAGTCCTGCATTCACTGACCTGTTCTGAATGCACAAGAAAAAATAAAACAAATTCAAAAAAGATTTACCAAAGACATCAGGTACACCGCAAAACCGAGTGAAGAAACTGCTCCCACAGCAGGGAACTATTAATTACAATCAGCTGTTTCACTAGTTTGTAAATTAAGGAAATTTTCAGTTCAAAGTCTTTCCATGAATAAACACTCAACTAAATGAAATTTAATAAATTTAATCAAATTGGAAATAATTTTTTAACACCTTAAAGAACTTCTACAGTACTTTCCTAGCAGCTCCTGAAGGCTAATTTTTCTCAAGAGGCATTATCATTTCTAATCTTTATTATTATTGGGATTTAGACCTTTAGCCAGGTAAATGAACCTGTTAGGATATTCAGTACCGTGTGTTATGCATGCCACACTTTGCAACCAAAAAATATTTATTATAAAAAAATAACCGTGAAGTTAAGCCTTACCTCTTTCACAACTAGCTTGCGGCCCTTCAGCTCATATCTGTGCATGATCTCCACAGCCTTTGCCACAAGGTCAACAGATTCAAATTCAATTACGGCACATCCTCGAGGGCGGTTGTTTTCATCATTAAACATTTCTACGTATGCCACTTCACCGACTGTCAAAAGAATAAATTTAATTACTCAATTCAAAACAATAATAGTTGTACAATCAAGTTAATTTGCCCTTTTTACACATTAAATATATCATTGCAGAATTCATTTAAAAATAAATGAGAAATTGCTGATGAAATTTGAAAACTACACATTAACACAAAAATGCAAAACATTAAAAATCATCCACAACATTCTCAGAACTAAAAATCAAAATTAATGAACTTAAAACTTTACCTTCTTTGCGGAAAAGATCTTTTAGGTCTTGCCACTTGTACTCGTAAGGAATATTGGAGACATATATGCGAGTCTCTGCTGACCCACGCTTTGAACCACCCCTAAATACAAACAAAAACATTATTAAATCACACATTTTTATCCTAAGATAGATAGATTTGTATCCCTAGGTCAGGGAACAGCAAAATACTAGACCCTGCATAATACTAAGACATAGTACAACATAAGGGTGGGAGGTGGTGGTCCTGTATTTTGCAGGGAGGGTAGAGGCAGTGCTATGTATTTATTAACCAAAACATGTTTAATATACTAATACAGTACACACAAAAAAACACAGCCGTAGTAGGAACATCAAGAGTGATGTCACCATAGATCACCACCACCTGCATGACACTCCAAACAAATAGCATTTTCCATTATAATTTGTAATTACATATCAAACTAAATAACAGGTGTTAATAATGTCTAATTTATAATAACAGCAATACCCAAGTAAGTTACATTTTCTGTTTAAAGGTATTAAATAGCATGATGCCAATAGAAGAACAAAAGGAAGCAAGGCAAGCTTCAGCGATTTCCCCAAAGCTTCCCTACATTTGAGAATGAAGCCCACCATGTCATGTATACGAAGTTAGAAGAAAATACTAACTACCACTTTGTGTACTGGTGGCATAATCGATTCAATTTTTCTCAAAAGAACAATTTATTTTGGTTACTCATGAACCAATTTTCATGACCTTTACACACGTTCTTCGTATTGAGGTACAATTTAAATTCATTAAATTCAATCTTTTTAAACCCCGCCTACCTCGTTTCCTTTTGAGTTACAATGCTGAAATGAGCTGGAGGTTCATGTTATAGGTTAGATTTTGTAGATAAAGTTTCATAAAAATCTTAACTTTTCGAAAGTTAGTCAAAGAATGAAGAAATTTAGATCGCTTAAGAAAACATCTTTGTTATGTTGCTGGAAATTTGCTGTTAGCAGATTGAGATTTTGGAGTTCTATACACAGCTTAGGCTTCTCTTAAGAATACTTTCAGGTCAATATAAAAATAAACCAAAGACAACAATGGCAGTAAGCGAGTAGACCACCACTTTCCAGGTCAACCAGCACTCATTCAGGCTGGAAGGCCCCTTTACTTTCTGGATCAGTGAGTGATGAGGCATAACCCTTTTGTCATATCTAGCCCCCCCCCCTCCCTCAAGCAATACTTTTATGCCATTCTTTGATCCTCTTTCAGTTTACATTAAAACTTTGTCCAACATGATTTTTTTTCAATTTTACATTTTTGAACACTGCTAGTACAGCAAATTTATTTATATTTAATACCAAATGTGCAGTTAGTGATGTGGAAAAACTTGCCAACTCTTTAGTGCTGCACTATAACAGTAATTTAACTGCATTTTGCTACCAAGATCAGCCCTAGCTAAACAAAAAATTAAAAACACGGAGGTTTTGTATTTCAGGATAAAGTACATTATATATACAAATATTTTATATATTGCTCTAAATATGCAAAACATTGTTATCATTTGCTATAAGAAAACTTGACATTTCACTCAAATCCAAATCTACTTCAAAACATGATCTGGATTCTGAAGGTGCCTTTGAACATTGTTTTGGAACACTTTTATGGCCTGGCAGAGTTAATTGGAGCCCATGTATAGAAAATGGACTCAAGCTTATAATATTCTTCCAAATGAAAATTATAAATGTTTAATGGTGCCCCTATAAAAAGGTCAACATGTTTATAAATGTAACAGAAAATAATATTTGGCTTAGACCAAAAGGAGAACACCTGGATCACAAGTGAAAGAGTAATAGTTATTGAAAGGCAAGTACAGTATGTGCAGATAATTTATTGTTCTTTGCAGAGAGAAAGCATATTAAACTGTATAAAAAGGGAAGAGGGCTGAATAGTGCAAGCAGTGAGAAAAAGTTGCTTAAAGTTTGTGGGATGTGTATGCTGAAGTGACACTGAAGTATTTCAGTGTATGAGAGGTGTTATGAGTAATGGGGGATGAGGGAATGTCATGCAGTGGTACAAATAGTAAAGCTCAATGAACGCAGGTGACAAGACATATGCCCAAGACGGTCTAGTATTTCCAAAGTGAAGGATCTTACCATGAGAAAGCAGTATGAGGAACAATATGAAAAGGATGAGATGTTAAGGGGGCTTCCAAAAAAAAATTAAAGGTTTGTGTGATGATAGCCTGATAAATAATTCTACTGTGGTCATGCCCTGATGGGAGTTCACAAGGAAGTTAATAGCATTTTAATAAGCTAATTAACTATTGCAGTTGTAAATTTGTTTAATTTTATATATTTCCTACCTCGATCTTTCTGGTCTTCTACTGCGATCCATGCGACGACTGCGGTCACGATCGCCACTACGATCATTTTCCCCATCCATGTCACGGCTGTCATCATCAGCAGGGGAACGAGACCTGTAAAAACACATTAACGATTGCAATCACTCCAACCTGATATTAATATTCTGTGCAGTTTGGAATAATGAACCCTTACCTAACCAATGGGTTGTGGATATGCTGGACAAAGGCCTATGACATACTGCACTACTATACTAGAATACATACAGCCAAGCTATTTAGCTACAGCATTGCCTTTATATTCGTATCAAACAGTAGTGCAGCAGTGCTCCAACAGCCAGTACCCAACACAGGACACGCAGTCTTATGTTAGATAAGGGTAAATGATCCAGACAAATTCAAGAAAACCCAGCTTTCAAAACAAAGTGAATCATATCCCTCCCCTAAGGGAGAATAATGTCAGATCCAGTGAATTACAATGCAAAATAAACGAGACAACCAAGCAAAAAAAGAAACCTATTGAAGTTTTGGCACCAGATACCAGTGTGGAGCCAATATGAATTTAGTAGTCAGACCAAGGGCAACAATGCAATGCAGAACCTGCCAAAAATATGCATAGGGTATGTCAAAAGGAGCACAGTTATGGCCACCAAACAATACAGAATTATTCCAATTACAGTACTGGTAAATGTGTCCAAAATTAGGAAATTTCTCCACCCACAACAAACAGCTCACTAAAGAGAAAAGGCATTAAGGCAAGACTGTCAAGCATTTTGTATCAAACAGGCAAATACAAACCAAATGGCTATTCTGGAAATGGCCACAACCCTACTCATGTTTGTTTAGCAAGTGGAAGACTGGCAAGAAATATAAAGGTCTTATACCAACACCATGGTACCCCCACTACGAACGTAACACCACAACAAAAATGTCAACAATTATAATATTCATATTTACCAACACAAGACATTAACACATGCAGAATAAAATCCACTTATAAGTGCCTTCCTTCATGAGGCAAATGCAGTGTTTGCAGCATTGATTAAAACTTAAGCAAAGGACTATCACAGTTTAACATGGATAACAATACAATCGTTTTAGACGTGATGGAAAACACAGGTTACAGAGTGGGGTCAGCCTATACACTAAAGACATACTCATCTGCACTGAGCTGCTAAACACCATAAATATGGTGGAACTACAGATAATCAAAACCCAAAATATAGTTATTAACTTTATATATACTGGCAAGTCATCAGACAAAAGTCTTCAAGCATTTAAAAATAAAAGAAAGTTTAATACTACTTAGAAACCGTGCAAATCCATCTCCCAACATGATCATGTGCAATGACTCCACTTTACAGCGCCTAAATTAGAAAATGTATCTAGTACCAATAAATCAAGAGAATCCCAGTACAGGGTAGTTAAAATGAAGTTACAGTACTTTATCAAAGTATAAAAGACATTAAACTCTCAGAACCTTATCCAGGTACAATTCAGTGCCTTAAATGGCTATTAAGGCTGCTAAACTTTTCTTGCTCTAGAAAGAGTAAAAACCAACCAGAAAATATCCTAGACATTTTCACAAATAATGTTTAATAATGATTAACTGATAAACAATAAGGAATTCGTGTTATTCAAATTACAACCTAATCGAAGTTTAGACATGCACAGGCAAAGATCTGCTCAGCGTGTCTCCAATTCACAAAAACAATTTACCAATTAAATTCAATAACTTAACTGGGAACTAATTAACTATGACCTCACAAACAAGCTGGAGCAATTGGATAATGCAAACCCAAGTCAGTAAAGTGAATAGGTAGTGACAATATGCTTAACAAAGACATGTACCACTAAGGAGAGAAATAGATGCAAATTGGCATCAGAACAGCCTTCACTTTGAAGGCAAAGAAAAATAACTACTCAATCACCCATCCCCCCCCCTCTTCCAAGAACAAGAAAGGCAATTTAGGGAAAGAACACATCAAACTAAAACTAAGAATTGCACATTTCTTCTATGCAGAGCCAGAGCAAAACCCACATACAGTATTAGACCAATGCATAAGGGAGAACATGGCAGAATGACTCGCTTAACACACTGAAGACTGAAAACCAAAATAAATTCAAGTACTGTACATAACAACCGAAACTTTTATCGCCCTAAACCCTACATAAGGGAAAGGGACATGTACTTCATTAGTAGGTACAGACAGCATGCCTATGGACTTTCAGGCAAACTCTTCGAATACTACATTTATCAATACAAAAATCTAATATCACACACTTTATACTTTGTATGGGAGAAGCCTAGATACCCATATCATTCCCAAAACTTAAAGCAGCCGCTGTGCGCCGCTCGACACGCACGCCGGCAGCCGCTGTGCACCGCTCGACACGCACGCCTGGCAGCCGAGACGCGCCGCTCGACACGCACGCCTGGCAGCCGAGACGCGCCGCTCGACACACACGCCTGGCAGCCGAGACGCGCCGCTCGACACACACGCCTGGCAGCCGAGACGCGCCGCTCGACACACACGCCTGGCAGCCGAGACGCGCCGCTCGACACACACGCCAGGCAGCAGACGAGAGCCGCTCGACACACACGCCAGGCAGCAGACGAGAGCCGCTCGACACACACGCCAGGCAGCAGACGAGAGCCGCTCGACACACACGCCAGGCAGCAGACGAGAGCCGCTCGACACACGCGCCAGGCAGCAGACGAGAGCCGCTCGACACACGCGCCAGGCAGCAGACGAGAGCCGCTCGACACACGCGCCAGGCAGCAGACGAGAGCCGCTCGACACACCAGGCAGCAGACGAGAGCCGCTCGACACACCAGGCAGCAGAGACGCACCGCTCGACATACCAGGCAGCAGAGACGCACCGCTCAACACACCAGGCAGCAGAGACGCACTGCTCATCACACCAGGCAGCAGAGATGCGCCACCCAACACACCAGGCAGCAGAGATGCGCCACCCAACAAACCAGGCAGCAGAGATGCGCCACCCAACAAACCAGGCAGCAGAGATGCGCCACTCAACAAACCAGGCAGCAGAGATGCGCCACTCAACAAACCAGGCAGCAGAGATGCGCCACCCAACACACCAGGCAGCAGAGACGCACTGCTCATCACACCAGGCAGCAGAGATGCGCCACCCAACACACCAGGCAGCAGAGATGCGCCACCCAACAAACCAGGCAGCAGAGATGCGCCACCCAACAAACCAGGCAGCAGAGTTGCGCCACTCAACAAACCAGGCAGCAGAGATGCGCCACCCAACAAACCAGGCAGCAGAGATGCGCCACTCAACAAACCAGGCAGCAGAGATGCGCCACCCAACAAACCAGGCAGCAGAGATGCGCCACTCAACAAACCAGGCAGCAGAGATGCGCCACTCAACAAACCAGGCAGCAGAGATGCGCCACTCAACAAACCAGGCAGCAGAGAAAAATATTTTACTGAGCACTATTACAAATATCTTTGTGCTAAAAAGTTAGTCCAAATCACATGTTAATCTAAATCTACAAAGCCCTGTCAACATTGGTTTAAAGATCGCTCATGCCCCTCTTTAAGTGTTACATGACAACCTTGATTGGAAAAACAAGATGCTGTTGTAACATACAATGACTGCAAAATCTTTTATCAAATGTTAACAGTAATTATATACTTAACCCTTACACTGCTCCAACCACTGTATGCACTTTCCACTTGTGCACATATCACGTGATTCCACACCCACCAATTGGTTAACTTTTTAACACCACAATGTATTACTTTTAAATAGCTGAGCAGTCTAAGGTTAATGTGCACAAGAAAAAGAAAGAATAACTGGCAAACCAGGAAGAGTGCCCTTCTCATTTATTGAAGAACCAAAAAATAAAAAAAGTAAAATATGAGTCATCCACTGACTAAATGAGTTCTGGACTTGCTCTCAGTATTTTTGTAATATTGACAGACAAATTGTACAAATCCTATTGTACCATAAGCAGCTTTTGTACCATACCAGCTCTTGCCTAGAGCTTGTACCATACCAGCTCTTGCAGATAGCACTGAATTTTTAGGAATAGAAACTAGACACTGCAAACCTTTAAATTTATGTAAACCAGGTTTTTCAAGGGGCCACCCAAAACAATATACGTATCTAAAAAAAACACATGCAAGACTCAATACAGCCACACCATTAGAAGAAAAATATGCCAAATAAATGTTTGAAACCAAGATACCAAACCAGGTATTGTGTTTTTAAATCACTTGTGCAATGCAATGTTGAGTGGATTATTATTGCACACTAACAACTCCATTCAGAGCTGGAAAAATTGCTGAAGAATGTGCCAAAAACATTTACTGCCCAAATACCTTCAACATAAATCATTTCAAATTGTACACCCAAAGCATAGGCGAGATACAGTATGTTGCAATTTGCAAAAAACAAGACTAGATGGTCTTTTTTTTTCTTTCTTTTTTAACACCAGCATTTATTGGCATATGCTCGCCTTCCTCATATCAGCTCAATAAAATGCTGTCTAGTGTATTTATCAGTTTCACTATCACCCATGATTGCCACTATTACCAAACATTTCCTCCTGATTAAAAATACCCAAAAAAAAGCAATCTTGGCTCCAACTTCTATTATATCATATTCATCCCTAGAAATTCTGGTGTTTGGTTGGGCATTGCAATGGACCGTTACCACTATTTTTATGTCCCCCACCTGTTGCCTGAAAAATGAAGCAGGAAGAAGAAGCAGAAAGTAAGTAGATGAAGATAAATAATTACTTTAACATGAAATTCTAGGGACCACTAGTAGCCAAGCCTTGGCATCAAAGCAGAGTTTGTCAAATATCATTAGGTTAGGAAAAGTTTTAATCACTTTTGTTGCTACTTGCTAACGGGCACATTTTAAAATTCTGATTTAATGTTAAATATTTTATGTACAATATTAAGTCCTCCATTTCAATGCGTTTTACACTACAGTACACACTCAAAAAGCCAGATCACGGTTCCACATCTGATACAGATTTCCAATTGCCTCATTTTTGGCAATCAATAAATTTACAATTTTTCTTATAGCAAATGATACAATGTGTATGCATATTTAGACAAATATACAAAAACCGATTTCGGTATATTTGTAATGAGTAATGTACTTTATTTTCTGTAACTTACCTTTTCTTTGTAGCACAACAGGCTGGTCTTGGTAACCCATAGGCAAGTGCAGCCACCCTCCACTAGCTTTGAAGCCTTAAATGCCTATGATATGTGAGCCACTTTCTGGTACAGAGTGAACGTGTGGGCAACCACCTGATGCCTCCACATTGTACAATGTTGCGTGAACCTTACACAGCATCATGCAGCTGCTTATATTTAATTGGTATTCTTTGCATTGCTATTCTTCCTACCACCACTATTCTCCTTGCTAACTCACTTCCTATTTTTTTTACATGTAAGTACTTAAGCCAAAGCCATAATCCTCTCCGAATCACTTGCTTTCTACTTTACAATTTATGTTCTCCGTTAACTGAATTTTTATACTGTACACAAGTTCTTTTTACCCTCAACTGCTCCACCCTCACTGGATGTAATCATTTCAACTTATAAACTAATTACATATTCAAAGTAATTGGTGAAAATATGTAGCAAGAGGTCAGACTATGAACGGCGCAGAAAACACATAGGTGGATTACGCATGCATTCTCAATAGGTTCACAAAATGCAAAACTAAATTTATATTACAAAATTAGTAATTACACACACACACACACACACACAAAAACACACACACACACAAAAACACACACACACAAAAACACACACACACAAAAACACTTCAGATATGAACAAAATAATGAGCAAGACATGTACAAAAAATATCAAAATTATTTAATGAAAATTTGTTTAGAAATATAAATTTAGAGTTAGCAGATTTTTTTTGTTTAAAGTGAATTATATAGAAAATTGAAAAATGTGAAAGATCTATGCACAGCCACACCTTATTTAACCCAACTGGTATGTTCATGCTTCACCAGTATGTTGGAACTATCAGGGTAATGTCCATTTACAATATCAATGTTAGTTAACATCAATAATTTAGCCAAATAACTTATGATCAGTCAAGTCAACCTCATAGATACAATGAGGTAGCAGAATTTGCTGCAGCTGAACAATATTTTTTGGGCCATTATATGCACACAGACCTGGCACCAGATTCACGAAGCAGTTACGCAAGTACTTACGAACCTGTACATCTTTTCTCAATCTTAGGCGGCTTTGTTTACAATTATCAAACAGTTAATGAGCCCCAAAGCACCCGGAGGCTGTTTATAACAATAACAACTGTTGATTGGGAAGTTTTCAAGCTTGTAAACCATTTAATAAAATGTAACCAAAGCCGTCAAAGATTGAGGCATGATGTACATGTTTGTAAGTGCCTGTGTTAACTGCTTCGTGAATCTGGCGCCTGTACACCTATCCCTATTTCATAGGGTTATAGGTGCTGAACTTATAGTTCAGCACCTATAACAAAATATAAAGCTATATCAGGGACACTGCTGTACAGAATAATGTAGCAAACCATGTGCTTTTCACCTGAAAAAGAAAAATTAATGAAAGTGTACAGAACACCTCGAGCAATGCTGCCTAGCACACCAGATTGTTTAATACTAGAAATATACTAGTTACGCAACTAAACTAAACAACCAATCACCACCTATCTGATCAGTACCATAGATTTACAGTACAATATATAGTAAAGCTTGTTATAATTAGTGTACAAATACAAACATGCACCCACCATGACTTTTATATGTATTTTACTTTTATATGTATTAAACCTACGAATATTATATCTGAAGGCGCCTCCCCCCCCCCCCCTTTTTTTTTGTTTTAGAGGATCCCAGCAGAGCGACCTTTAATGCCACAGTTAATAGGTCATACGACAAAACCAAAATATAGAAATGCTCGTGGGTTGCAGTTTTGCGAACCAGAGTTTTGAACATTTCGTCACAAATTATATTTTATAGAAAACCCATTATGTAGGAACCAATTACCGCGTTAACAAAAGTAGGACCCCTCGATTGTTTCAAGATAAGTTAAGATATATATATGGACGAGATTGGGTGGATATAAATGAGCTGCCTCGTATGGGCCAATAGGCCTTCTGCACGTACCGTCATTTTTATTTCTTATATTTTTATAACTGTTAGTACACCCCACACACCATATAATACTTCAAACAGCCTAATGCTTATCAATGGTCAGACACTGACCAAACTATGAAAGCTGCATGAAAGCCTTCTTGTCCCCGTGTGAAGGATTGTATGAAAAAATTGTTGCCGATGATACGAAAATCGGTAGGGAAATTAATTCGGAGGAGGACTCACTATCACTTCAAGTTGATCTAGATAGGGTTTTGAAATGGTCAAAGGATTGGCAGATGCAGTTTAATGCTGATAAATGTAAAGTTCTGAGGTTAGGTAATGATGATAGAGTTACAAGATACGAGCTAGATGGTGTTGTGATTGCGAAGTCGGATTGCGAAAGGGATCTGGGAGTTATGATTAGTAAGAATTTAAAACAAAAGGATCAATGCATAAATGTTCGTAATAAGGCAAATCGGACACTTGGATTTATTAATCGCAGCGTTAGTAACAAGACACCTGGTGTGGTTCTCAAGCTATATCTTGCTCTAGTTAGGCCCCATTTAGATTATGCAGTTCAGTTTTGGTCGCCATATTATAGAATGGATATAAATTCACTTGAACGTGTCCAGCGTAGGATGACTAAGTTAATTCCCCAAATTAGAAATCTTTCATATGAAGAAAGATTAACAAAGCTTAAGTTGCACTCACTGGAAAGGCGAAGAGTTAGGGGTGACATGATAGAGGTTTACAAGTGGATGAATGGACATAACCGGGGGGATATTAATAGGGTATTAAAAGTATCAACACAGGACAGAACACGAAACAATGGGTATAAATTGGATAAGTTTAGATTTAGGAAAGACTTGGGTAAATACTGGTTCAGTAACAGGGTTGTTGATTTGTGGAACCAATTGCCGCGTAACATTGTGGAGGTGGGGTCCCTCGATTGTTTCAAGCACGGGTTGGACAAGTATATGAGTGGGATTGGGTGGTTATAGAATAGGAGCTGCCTCGCATGGGCCAATAGGCCTTCTGCAGTTACCTTTGTTCTTATGTTCTTATGTTCTTATGCAAAGGGTCACAGTTCTGCCGGGGAGGGGAATGTTGTACTCCTTCATTAAGATCAGCCTTGGGCCTATACCGCAGTACTTAGCTGCAGATACTACTGGGGTCTTCTCTACCCGAATATGACATTAATGTACCAGTGTATCAATACAGCATTTACATGTACTTTTAGTACATACAACCCACACCCCTATAGGAGCCGATATTACACTATATCATGGGGGAGAGGGGGGGAATGTTTCATTAAACACAAGCGTCACCTCAAGCACCCATAACAAAGTAAACATTGGAGAAAACATTCCCACCAGCACTCGAAATTGTCTTAATTTGTAAAAAAAAAAGGACATTTTGTGCGGACCAACGCCGTGGGCCTCAAGCCTCACCGCCCCTTTGTCCTACTACACTTATATTTAAACCATTCTCCTCAAAAATCTTTCCTATACACTATTTACATCTAAGTTCAGCCCATATTAATACAACATGTGATTAATTAATAACACCAACCCGTCCGAACTCAATGAGTCACGCTTGGCATCCATTGCACCCGTACCTACGCCGCCGCCATTCAGCTACGAAAACCCGGTTAAATTCCGCCCAAGTTTTCCTGCCATACACTACGAAACTTAAACCCTGCACAAAGCTTGACACAATCTTCACAGCCTCACCTGTCACGCCCGTCAGATTTGAATCCTGAATCTTCAGCCATGGTCACGATGTTTGGAGATGAAATTTTTTGAAGCAGCTTCAACCCTCCAACAGATCAAGTATGGCGGCGTATGCTGGCGTTAGCAAGCATGTAGCCGTCGTGTCCCGATCTCTGCGCTGACTTCCCCACACTTTTTCAGATTTTGTGTTATATACTCCTATCGTCTTAATTATTCAACATATTTCGATAATTTGTAGATGACTGCAGTTGTCTCTAATGTATATTTATATACTAATCGACGAATAGGTTAGTTATATATTAATATACTTGAAATCAAAATAGATTCAATGCATACGAACAGGACTCATTGCCAAATGCGTGTAGCCGGTAAATAAATTTCAAATAAAAACTTAGTAAATTCATCATAAATCCATGTTTTGTAGCATAATATGTACATTTCAAACTGTAGCAAATATAACTACGTTAAAATAACTATAACCATTGAGTGTAGATAATTTATCACGTGCTCTGTAAGCATAATCTATTGGCGTCATACGGTTCTCACATTCCATACTTGCAAACATTTAAACAAATTTTATTGTTTTTTTATATCTCTTTTAACATTACAAACACTTTGTTTTATATATTAGTTATAATTGTAATTAATAACGTCTAATCAGCTAACATGTTTTAAGAATGACTAGAAAAAAAGCTAAAGTATTTTATTGTTGTATATACAAAACTCTTGCGGCTACTTTGCCGCGTTTGTCGATATCCGATATATAAAGTTACTATTATATTTATTTCACCTTTTTATTTATAAAACTCAAATTATTTTGTCAAAATTAATTGTATTCAATGTTTGCGCACGTTTATTGTTTCAATATTTCTGCAAATTAACGGTTGTAACCGAACTTGGTCTAATATTATAAGTAACCTCCCTATGAAACAAATGGCAGGAATATATGATTACATAAACTTATTTCTAAATTGTAATGGAATATTGAGAGAGGGAATGATAAGCTCGTTGTTTATGTGATGTGCCATACTGTTTGGCGTTAGCTTCCTCTATGAAGTGATTCCACCATGAATAATGATGGATTGTATATAATAATTAACTGGGTGTGTGATCGCTTGGCTTAGACTTTCCCTTGATTTCTTATTCTGTGTGCCACAGAATTTCGCGTGTGTACTAAATTATTAGTATTTTCTAAACTTGGCGAAACCAGGTTTTATAGAGATATGAACTATATATTGGCACACATCCACATCGTATTTTTTTAAGTTTAGTTCATTTATTATGTACCCCATACCCATCCTGTGGGCGGTAGTGGAAAAGGTTACAGAGGCACATCATAAAATCAGAGGCACATTGCAAAATCAGAAAATCATAATTTAGATGAATAGTTTTAAATAATTCAAATAGTAAGGTCATTTCTCTTTCTCGTAGTGTTGGTTCATTGGGGACAATACAGCTTCTCTCCCGTCTTGTATTGATCGATCAACTCTACGATCTGCTACTGCTATTCGCCACCTCGGAAATCAATATAAGGCAAGGAAACTACAATTAAGTAATTTTTTATTTATTGAGACGGTCGATGGTTTCAACCGCCTATCATATAAACTACATTAGTTTATATGATGAGCTTTGCAAGTTCAAGTTCAAGTGTGTTTATTGAGACAAGAAAAAGATACATCTCAAAGGAATAGCGTAGCTTAGGCTATTTCTACCCCCCCCCCCTCTACTTCAAGTCCTTCATTCAACAGTATTCCCACATTTCGTTAGTGGCTCTCATGTAAATTCAGGTGTTGCGTAATATGCTGCTCGACTGCGCTGACGTTGGAAATGTTGCAAACTTAACTATTAAGCTAAGATCTTGGCGATAAGTCTAATTTAATACGTTTATTATGGACCCCATGCGTATACTCATTCTGAGTACTCCCCTAAATATTCATCCTCTCGGACATATTACATAAGGTTACATATTGAGTTCAAGGAACCTTGGGGCCGTATTCTTTAACCTATACTATTTATAATTGTCGGGAGCTAATTACATACGGTTTACATTTTTATTAATAAGTACATTTATATACATTCATCATAATTGTAAGTTATTCGCTTCTCATAAATATATTTAGTTATTTATTTACCCGAAACGCTATGCGTGCTAGTGGCTTTACAAGAATGTCAAATCAACTTCATTTCTATGTTCTCTCTTAACCTCCAATTTACCTTCTTGTATATAAATAAATAAATAAATAAATAAATACAGCACGAGCTGTAGACGTGTGATGCAGAGTTGCCAGATCAAAGTAGCGAGAGCTGATGGTGCAAATGTCGCGAATTTGTATTAAAAGGAGCCCAATATTTCGTTTACCGACTGATACGGTTGTCAACGTATTTAATATATAAAAATGTGATGATTGGATAACGTATCAATACTGGCTGCATGAAACATAATTATGGGTGTGCATAATTTGTTGTTGTGAGGACATATGAACAATGTTCACATGTCTTCACAGTTGAACAATATTTATTATTATTGTCAAAAAAGGTATTCTTCTGCATCTACAGCCTCATTCTTATACAATGTACAATCATATTTTAGCATGCAGGCGATGAGTCACAATAACGTGGCTGAAGTATGTTGACCAGACCACACACTAGAAAGTGAAGGGACGACGACGTTTCGGTCCGTCCTGGACCACTTGAGAATGGTCCAGGACAGACCGAAACGTCGTCGTCCCTTCACTTTCTAGTGTGTGGTCTGGTCAACATATTTTAGCATCTTAGGCTCTCCATTAGCGTTCTTGACAGTTATTGCTCTGGTCCAAAATGACGATCCAAATGTTAGAATCAATCCCTCACAAATGTTGAACCAGTCAATGGTTAACAGTAGACGCCATTGGCTTTCAATTTTACTAAGCTTAAATTGGTTACCTAGAACTAATGGAAGTTCTGAAAATGAAATGTGCGTGCAGCTAAGCCATGTTCTTCACCTTTTTTTAAAGTTTAAAAAATAATGGGAATGCAATAAAGAAGCTCTTCGCAAGCTCTCACTAAAAATATATAGCATCTTTGTTCAACACTTTGAAGCTTTTCCTGTACTACTCACTAATCTATCACTATCAAGTTCAAGTTCAATTATGTTTATTGAGACAAGACAAAATACATCTCAAAGGAATAGAGTAGCTTAGGATATATCTACCCAAGGTGTACAAATACACAAATCACCATACAAGAATCTTACGGGCTATTCATGCCCGTGCCACCTCTTGGATGACTTAATCTATATCAGTCATCTTACAAGAATTCCATTTAACATTGCAGGTTAATATAAGAAGCACAGCATATAAGTGTTTCACTCTTGGGGCAAAATTCTTGTAGCTCCTAAGTATAATTACTACATCTTCATTACAATCCTCCCATGGTGGTGTGAATTGTCTCTTAGGTAGAGCAATACACTCTGTAATAATATCATACTTTATAACATTAGAACATAAGGTACTCATATATACTCTGTTCTTTATTATACATTGTTCTTTACTTCCCACCTTTTGATCTGAGAGGATTGTCATTAGCTCCCCCACCTCTCATTAATCTAATGGAAGAGGCTACATTTATCTCTGAAATTATATCCCCAATACTCTGCAGATTCAACTACATCCTCATTATCTCATTCATAGTATTTCTTGGGCATCCTAAGATAATTCTTATGGCTTCATTTTATACCTTCTCCAACTTGCCCATCCTACCTTTACCAAAACAAGAAATGACAGGCGCAGCATAATCAATAAGAGGTATACCTTTCTAACATAGTATCTGTGCATGGGGGTTTAGCCATTGTAAATTATCTTAAGCCCATCATCATCATGTAAATTATCTTAAGCCCAGCAAAAATCTGTTATCCTATATAACAAACTCTTTCTTCAGACAAAACACAGCCTCTGTGTTTAAATCCCAAAATATGCTTAATATATCCTCACTCCACACATTCTCGTGTGGTATTTACATGTACAAAACCTTGTTCCTACATGCCAATCCTGATCGGAAACTCTTCCTTGATAGGTGTAACAGAACCAGACATAAATATATCTTTGATATCCCCAGAGTCAGACTAAATCTGTCCAAACACATCATGAAAATAAAAGGACCCAGTCTATGGAACTCACTCCCTAATAAATTAAACAAAATTGCCCAACCCATGTTGACCAGACCACACACTAGAAGGTGAAGGGACGACGACGTTTCGGTCCGCCCTCAAGTCGATTGTCATGCTTCCCAACCCATGCTTCATTCAAAAGTAAAATCAAAAAGTACCTAATTACCTCCTCATAGTTTCATACTTTGAGCTTGAAACTCACACTGTATCTTTATTATGCACCCCACTGTATGGGGGTGAATAATAAATGAACTAAACTGAACTGTGCCTTCTAATTACTTTTTAATTAAGGACCTACCCGAAACGCTATATGCGTGTTATATATAGTGACTTTGTTATGAACTTTCACAACCTAATGTACCCTCTTGTATATAAATAAATGTATAAATAGAAGTGTTCGTGGTCCTCGGGTAAATTATTTTTTAATTAGCCCAAAAAGTCGCAAGTAGCGAGATTAAAAATTTAGGAGCGCCGGGCATTTAAAAGTAGCCCAATCAGCTACATTTAGCTTATTCTGAAGCATCACTTAGTGGGCCAGCCAGAGGCTTAGGGCCCGCGCAGGATTATCCCTGCTAAAAAGAAAAAAAAAAAAAAAAAAAAAAAGCTTAATCTGGCAGCACTGGTATGATGTGGCGTCTGCGACATTGTAATTCATATTTAGAAAAAAATAATATAAATGAATAAAGTTTCTTTTTAGCTTTCCTCAAAATAATTTTAGTAATTGAACTAAAATAATAGAGGGACAAATATAAGTATCTAGTTTGCTGTTGTATTTTTATAGATGAATCGCAAACAGGCGAGGTAAACAAGTCCACATGTGCAGCTAAAGTGAGGCCGTGTGGTGGTCCTGGTCATCTCTGCCGGCTATCACACCAGATTGTCAAGCCACGTACGTTTTCTCTCTATTTCTATATATAAGGAGTTCTCGGATCGAAGTATTTTTGCGGAGTTGATATATTTAGGTGGTTTGTGAGCTGGATTTGACGAGGGAAGTGGGAGAACGCGAGCGTGTTACTCGCCCCCCAAAATAGGTATTCTGTGGTTGGTCGAATAGGTATTCTGGTCTTGTATAAGGAATGTTTGAACTTGTTAGGAGCATAAATAATTTGCACAGTTATGGTATTTAGTTCATTAGACACTGGGTGATAAAGTGTAGATACATATACTATCCAGATGTTCTTAGCACTAACATTACTAGTTTTGCGCACTTATCCCAAAGCGATATGGAAAACTTTGAAAACATACAAAATGAAGCAATGACAATAATTCTTGGAGTCCCAAGAACTGCCAAAACATCTAATCTACAAGAGGAGTTGTCCTTCCCCAGTGTTAAGAGCAGAATTAAGGCACTGAATGCAAAGCTTGCAATTAAGATAGTCAGAGATCCCCATTACACTGATATTGCCAAGCAAAAACTGAGTTACAGGAGGAAATAGGAGAAGCAAAAAATGGCTTCACAGATCAGTGCTATCCTCAAAGAACTTCACCTGCTTGAACAACCCCATGAGCTCATGCTTGTAGAGAGGTTACCTCCCAGGGAGGATGACCTATGCAGGATTATCATCAATGAGATGACAATGAAAAAGTCCAACATGATACCACAGAAATGAGGCACAGGTATTTTGAGGAAATTTATAAAGCTAGAAATGAATTGGATCAAATCTACACTGATGGGTCATCGAATCCTGTCAATGGCAGGGCTGGTGCAGCATTCACTGTAATTAGGAATAATGCCTTTCAACGTGGAAATGAAGTAAAAGCTTGTATTGAAAACTATGCTTCTTCAGCTTGAGCAAACTGCCATTGTTATGGCATTAAGATTTCTGGAATGAAACACTAATGGTGCAGTGATCTGCACTTATTCAAAAGCAGCGTTATAAAGCCTTAATAAAAATCGGGCAGAATATTTTGCGATAGTTGCTGAAATCAAGAGAGCTGTGAGAGTACTAACTAATCAGGGAAGAGTCGTCAAACTTTGTGGATCCCCTAGTAAAGTCTCTACTTATTGTAATTTAGAAGTAATGACTGAGTTGTATTATTTCAGTCATAAAGTGAAGATTATTTCAGTCATAAAGTGAGGTATGACATGCTATTAACTTGGTCCATTTATTCATGGCTACCCTGCATGTTCAGTCACTGGATGGTATTGTATCAGACATAATCCACATTTATTTCCTAAGGTCCAGGAAGGGAAATAAGGGACTTGGGATTTTTTCAAAATACCTGTCCCTGTACTGTACAGTATATCAAACGAGCGATAGAAGTCTTTAGTGTCGATGACATACCCCTCGAAAGGGTGGGGCTTTTAAATCAAATCAAACATCTAAATCATCTCCAGGTGATTGGAGTAGTGAAATTATATACATTTTTCATACCCTTTTCCTATTGTTTATGAATTATTTGTGTGAAAATAAAAAATTTGCTAAAAATGTACAAGAGTATGAGGAAAATTCTTGCTAGTAATATTTGTGAAAAAGAAATTGTATACAAATATTGGTTTCTATTCAAATTTCAATACAATATAATACTAGTTGCTAATAATTAATACTTTCATTTTAAATTTGCTCTAAACTTAGAATAAGAGATTAAATTAGGGAGTGTGCATTAAGATATTGGGTCACAAAAACTGTACAGTATTGTAGGCTAGTGCATTGGCAAAAATATGACCACTTAATGAAAAAGTGAAAATATTTTTGAAGAATTATTTTATATACAGTAGTTATTTATTTTATCATCCCCTTGATGAGGAATTTGCAACAGATTAAACTTTGATGATCTAACTTTATTTGGCTATACTGTATACATTTCTGTATTCAGATAATTAACATTTACCAAAGTCTTCAGATCATGTTCATTTATTGAGAGAAATGATTGCTCCTAAATACAGTACTATATATCTTGTTGTGAATGTTCTTATCTGTAAAGGGACAAGTCTGGTGATAATAGACAAGATATTTATACAGATAACACTTTGACTACTGTGTTTACTCTTAAATACCCAAATAGATAAAGTAAATATAAGATTTCAGGTACTAATAGTCATATTAATCAGTTTAAGAAAGATTGTGCTCAAGTTTGGTCACACTCCCTAGCATCTCCCTAGACTGAAGGCACAGTACAATACTGTATTTATATAATTAAGGTAAAGTATTAATCTTTAATTTAAACTTGTGTGAAATAATGTCCTTTGGCTTTGGAAGAAGCTAAGGAACCATTCGGAAAGGAGCTTTTCATTGAACTTGAATGAACTAAAAAAAAATTTGAGTGTCCAAAGATCGCTGATATTAACCCAGCTAGAATTTCTGATGCAGAGACAGTTGGATTTTAGTGATCAAAATTCTGGTCCTCTACTGAGAGTTTTGGTGAATTATTCTGTTAGCAAACTTTTTCTGGCATTTTCAGATTTTTGTTATTTTGAGAAATATCTACTACCTTAATACAAAACAGGGTGGCAGCACCACAGCAAGGCATGCAGATCCTCAGCCCAAAATTTCTTGCATACACCCTGATATAAAAAAAATTATCCCAAAAGCATAAGCCAGAAAATTGCAAACAAACTTTGCTTTGAAAGGGTTTTTCTCAAGCTCGGTGCATAATTATTAAACTATATTATGTTGTTACTCTCAAAGTTATAGTCATAAATTTGTAGTTGATTTAATTAAATCGCCTATGAATGATTTGCAAAATCGAACCCTTGAAACAGGGTACCATCCACGGCATATCCTCCCTGCCTTTACCCCATTTTGGGCCTAATCAGATGTGAATTGATGGGTGGGGAGGCACAGAATACTGTACATGGTTACTGTACTGTACATGATTAAAAGGTATTAAGCACTCAGGAGTGTTCTAGAGCTGTGTAAGGATGTAACTGAAAGAAACGAGACTGCCGGTCCACTGGGAAATATAACTTGACGTATTGGGTATTGGTAGTGAACTAAGGGCTGACAACAGTACAATTACAAGATGGGAGTGGACTTTAGTTAGTAAATGATGTTTTACCTGTAAAGGCTTCATTAGATCTAACATAGGTAAACAAGGCTTTTGTATAAATGGGGAAAAAAAGAGGTTTTGCCCCTTTTACAAGCGTCAGTTCTGTGTATTACATTTATTAAAACCCCTATAGGTAAAAATGTTATCTGCAAATAAAAGTCTACACTTGTCATGATGGTTCTCTACATATTGATTATTGTTAGAAGAGCTTGCAATTGGCTGGTTTCTCATGCTATCTTGGTATGGGTCATTCGAGGAGTTTCCAGGCTCGTGTAATTTTGTTTACGAAAAAGCTTGAAAATAATTGCCTTGCATGGGTTGATATGTCCAGTTCATGTTATGTGCTCATTTATTCTAGTCTAAGAGATTGAATGTCTTTTCAGAATGCCGAAGGCTCCAGTACAAAAAAAATGCCGTGTGCACAAGGAGGTGAGCCGAGTATGCACGAAGGCAGGCGTGAAAGGAGCTAAACCAGCATCAGGTGTGCTTTCACAGGGGCTTGTTTTCAATACAGATTTAGGTCAACATATCCTTAAGAATCCACTTGTCATCACCTCCATGGTTGAAAAGGCTGGATTAAAGACAACGGACATTGTACTTGAGGTCAGTATTTAGTGGAGCTTTTATGTCTAGATTTGAAATACAGTATTCCAAATACATTTTTTTTTTAAGTGTAAGAATAAACAGTAAAGAGTTTAGATAATGGGACTGAAACTTGAAACTTCAACAGAACCGTAGTATATTTGTTTTCTCATATTTGAAGATATTATATGCACATATGTATCGCTCTTCTAATTGTGTAATTATCATTTGTAATAAATCTTAATTAAAGTTGAAAAATACTTTTTAGAAATATTGCTAACTATAATATTTTATACAAACAAAATTCACATACAATAGGTTGGTCCAGGAACAGGAAACATGACTGTAAAACTTTTGGAACGAGTCAAGCGAGTGATAGCATGTGAAGTGGACTCGCGAATGGTAGCAGAGTTACACAAGAGATTTCTTTCTACCCCCCTGCACTCCAAGCTGGATATTAGGATTGGTGATGTGTTGAAGGCAGATCTGCCTACGTTTGATGTGTGTGTGGCAAATTTGCCTTACCAGGTTTGTATATACAACTCTTGTTATTAGGTTTTTGGAGTCTAATGTTCAAGCCACAAATAAGGCATTAGTTATCTATTTAATGCATTTTTAAACCTTATCATTATTTTGTGAGAAAATTCAAGGTCATTTCAGTTCAGAAAAAAGATGAAGATCAGGGGTGTTGCCAATCAGCGTTAGGCATTTGATTTAGAGCTGAATTCGACCAAATTATTACATATGATTCACCGCCAAATAAGATTTCCTAACTTCATAGATAACATATAGGACTTCTTTTTAAAGGTTCAGTTGTACCAGAGTGATGTACAATTTGTTGAGGAGGAGGAATATGTTAAGTAGCAGACGTGGATTGAGAATAAATAAATTCAAATCGATATCTAACTTAACTGCAGACTATATGCAGAGATTATATACCTTCACTTAAAGGCATATATTTTTTATTAAATATCTAACTACAAATTAAGTATAATTGTATTAGATATCTTGTTTATTACTTAATCCAACTATCTTTGCCCTAAAGTACATGATTTGTATTAATATTATGAATGGTTATAAAATAAAAAAAAGTGTACCGTGTAATCATTCCTTACAGATTTCATCACCATTCGTCTTCAAGCTGCTACTTCATCGGCCGATCTTCAGATGTGCCATACTTATGTTTCAGCAGGAATTTGCTGAGCGTTTAATTGCCAGGCCTGGTGACAAGTTGTACTGCAGACTAACTGTCAATACTCAACTGTTGGCAAAAGTTGATCATCTAATGAAAGTTGGCAAGAACAACTTCAGACCACCTCCTAAGGTATAGATTTACATAGGAATATATTGTGATAATTAAATTTAGTTCCTTAGACTGACAGTGCCTTTACTCCTTAATCTCTAATTCATTTATGTAATTTGTATAGTTCAATCTGTTGAAAGTAATGGTTGCTTCCTAGGCTGTTGCAGTATGATAAGATATTGAGATGGTTGCGTTAAATCTTATGTTCCTTTGTGTATGTCTGTTACATACCATGGCTTGTCTCATGTTGCTGATAATACTTGCTACTTTGCTGTAACTATTAAATTTTGTTTATTTTAAATGCACTGTCATCATTTGGTAATTGGATTATTTTGCAGATACAGTAATGCATGCCTTGGCATAATTTACTTGAGAATACACCAGACAATTATCATACTGTAATTCATTGAATGTACCTCCAACTCAAAATATGTAGTTTTATATAAATGATTACAGTTTCAGATTGGCAACTAGTAATTTGATCCATAACTACTTTTTTATGTATTCAAGTCATGTTATTGCATAAGCTGCTAATGTAATATTCCAAATTGTTCATGATGCCATTCACCTCACACTCATTGTCTTTCTTAAACATTATTATTATTATCATCTTTTTCCCATTTGAATGAGAGGTAAGAATGCATAAATTGCATGGCAGTAGTAGTCCTGGCTGGCAAAAAATGTGAACATATCTGCCAGGCTGGTGCTTTCCCAAAGGTTGCTGCAATTAAATAATAAAGCTATAATAATGATATAATAAATATTATAATAAAGAAGAAATCCAGGCATGGAGCTGTAAGAAAACCTAACAAATTGGATTAGCTAGAAAAGAAAGATCCTTCCCTGCCAATGCCACATTGAAGATTGAAGAAACCTCCTCCTTGTCAAGCAGGGACCTTCAGTATGACTGCTATTTTCCCATGGAAAAAATGAGGATTGTATGTCAGGAGGAAGCAGGACACTGGAATGTCTGCCAGGAAGCAGATGTAAAACCAAATTTGAAAAGAACTGGGTTTAATTTTGACACATTTCCTCATCTCAAGCGAGCCTTCCATGTGACTGTGGAATCTTTGCTTGCATTGAATACCTTTATTTGTAAATAAACGAATATGCCAGCATTCTGCCATGTATGAAAACTTTTATGATTTTTTTTGTTGTTGCTGTAAAAACCTGGCAAAATTATGGTTTGGCTGTGGAAATGGTGATGGTAAGAGAATACCACAGCTGGTGCACAGCCAATCCAGTACAGAAATGACTGAACAGAGTCTGGAGGCACATAAATGACTGTAATGTGCAAACACTCATAGACATGGAATGGTATGAATGGCTGTCATTGTACCTGTGTTAAGCCACGATGTTAATTTTTGAAGTTTTCCAATTTTCTCCTCCTCTGCAGCTCTCTTCCTTCTCTGTGCTCCACTCAAAACATTACATTTCATTTCTGCTGAAAGGGTTATTCACCTGGAAATGTATATCTTAAATATATAGTCCTACACCCAGGATGTAGGGTTATATTATACAAGTGTGCTTGCAACAAGGCCTAAATATTTAAACATTCTGCTTCCATAATGAACATGTCTTATGCTCGTGGGGCCCATGCGGTAAAATGGCTCTGCTTGCACCAGTATGACTTGGACGGTTATTTAAAACGATCCTTGCTGTGCCTTTGTTAAATGTTGAATTGTCCTAGATGTACATGATGCTAATCATGGAGCTAGCAAGGTCTTGCTTTAGGGACTAGATGAGTTTTAGTAATCGGAAATATCTTCCATTAAGGTATCATCTCGTGCATAAGCAGTCTAGTTTGAACAATAGCACTGTGAAGACAGTAAGTCACAGTAACGTGGTTGAAAGCTAGACACCCAACCCACCCATCTGAAAAGAAAGTGATAAGGTTTCATTCCGTCTTGGACCATTATAAAGTTCTGTATCTCTGACTTAAAAGTGCCTTCCATCTATTGCCACTAGCACAACCATATCAAGTAAACCTATTTACCTGGTGGTTGTGTTTCATGTTAATTGAATACACAAATTGATTTTACATTTTAAATTTTTCATTACTTTTCTCTAATTTTAGGTCGAGTCATCAGTCGTGAGGATTGAGCCAAAGAATCCAGTGCCAAAGATAAATTTTTCAGAATGGGATGGACTCCTGCGGGTTGCTTTTGTTAGAAAGAACAAAACACTAGCTGCTGCATTCAAACAATCTTCTGTACTGCAGGTCAGTTTTTAAATTAGTTTAGTTATACCACGAATAAGTATTTTTGCAGGTACATTTTAGTTTTGAAGATTCATTTAAGGTGTTCAAGTTAGTCATAATAATTATTATTATTATTATTACCCCATTTCCCATTTTTATAGGGTGGGGAGGGTCACCAGCCTGGAAGAATTAGGAAAGTAGTACAAAAAAAGATTAAAGATACTCAAAAAGACATTCCATCCCATCCATAGAGATTAGGATACTGATATATAAGAGTTGTTATTACAGTAGAAGTTAGTTCATATTTGGCAAGTGTTAATTAATGTACTGTACTCTCCTTTTCAGACATTAGAAAAAAATTACAAAACTTGGTGTTCACTGCATGAGAAAAAGATTCCTGAAGATTTTGTTATGAAAGAAAAAGTAGAAGACATTCTGATTGATGGAAAATTTGACAAGAAACGTGCAAGGCATATGGATCAAGATGATTTCTTATCTTTGTTACATGCTTTTAATAAAGAAGGAATACATTTTGTATAGGTATTTAAATAGTACAGTATTGTGTAGGGAATATATTTTTCATACTATTTGCAAGGTCAACAGTTCAGGGCCCCTTGTCTAAAGGATACCTGCTTTGTTCAGACAGCCTCTAACTTGCATTAAGAATGGGGGTTGAATGTATATTTTTGTAAGCTTACAGATATTAAACGTCAAACTTGATGTTAATTGAATGTACAACATGATATCCAAGTGACAAGTTGACATACATGAAAACCTGTTTCCTGTACATTATCTAGATATTGCCATATCTTCATTATATGAAGCTTGGCACTCTTCTTATTTATTTATTTAGGTATATTATTTTTCAAATTATATTTATTCTGTATGCCCTTCCTCTTTCATGGCAACATGGAAGGTGGTGGAGGTGGGGAGGGAAGATTGCATGTTCCAATGGTCTGAAGGACAGTTGAGTTTGTCTTGTTGATGTCTGTCTTCTGGTCAAAGGAAAAGAAACAAGCTGTTTTCCATCCATCAGGGATGAGCTGTGTGGTCATGTTTGGCTGTAAGGCTGTGTCCCCTGTGTCTTGATTCTTCCTGTTGAGGAATAGAGCCAAGTTGTGTATCTAACCCACATTTTATGAGATTATTTGTTATATGGTGGCACTGATCTTTGTTGCAATGCCAGAGAAATTGTCAGTTGTATGTATCATGGTACCTTCCAATTTCTAAAAAAAAAAAAAGTAATACATTAAATACTGTTGCCAAAGACCTAAAACGAATGTTCTCATAATTACCATATTTTACTTCCTCCACATAGTAAGTCCTGAGGTGAATAGCCACAATACCCTTGCCTGAGTCAAGGTATATGTATTTCTGTGGTGAGCCCCAAAAGCTCCGTGGAGCCTCTGTGACTCTCCCAGAAAATGGCGTTTCATTACATTCAACGCTGTTTTTTTTTTTTTGAAGCATTAATTTTGCTTGCATCCAGATAAACTCCTAAAGTCACCTTTTGTAACAAACCTATAAAAGACATTACAGTTATATGTGTTTTTTCCAGTGGAGAAATGTTTTGTGTTTTACTATTACACTATTACAATCCCACAGACATTGCAGGGTAATAATGAAATTCCACATTACTTGCATTGTTTAAGGGGGGAAGAATAGAGGGCTAAGGTTTGGTATGCAGTGCTAGAATTTTGTTGTAACGTTTTAAACCTATTAAGTTTGGCAGGATTATATATCCTGTGTTGTTGGTATTTATTTAAAACATTGATATTGGTGCTAGTCAGAATGGAAGTCAGTTCTGTGACTTTACATATGTTAGTTCTTTGCCATCAAATAACTGGGTTGCTAATAAATGTATCAAATTTCATAAATACCCGGTACTGTATATATATTGTCATTTGATAATGTGTTTGTTGTCAACAGAAAAATGTTGAAGCTTGATTATTTGATGACAAGGAATAATGGATTAATGGCTCATGGTGGTAATATATCTGCAAATGTAGATATGTTCACCTTTTGTAGATAGCTAGCAATAGGAAGAATTCTCATAGTTATTGTAATTTTTTTAAACGTTTGACTAGTTTGTGTTGCTTGCAATTTGCATTAGTGTTATATGCCAAACTTTCCACAGTGTAATATTTATTTATATTTTGTAATACAATATAAGATTTTTGCCATATTTGAAGTTTTATATTATAGAGAGGGAACATATAAAAAGTAAAACAATTTAGATGAAACAAATTGAAAATGTTTTATTCCTTCGTTTGTTTTTCATGGTTAAACAAAACTGTTGTCATAAACTACAGAATGCTTTTAATCTTTCACTGAACCATAACGTGTTGTTTTTCCTATTACAGGAGTTGAGCTTGATATTTGTACTGTACTGTATTAGGAATTTTGGTTAGGATGAAACAAATTGTGCTGCAACAAGCTGGCTTATATCCTTAGAATTTACAGTTATTTTTCATTGTTTATAAGCCAAACTACTCTTATCTATATATTTCAGACAAAAGCTTGAAGCTTTAAAAGAAGGAACAATTAAAAAGGGTTTAGATGACAAAATAAATTAATTAGCAATTTACAAATTAATGTGAAATAGATCAATTTTGAAATTATTAATGCTATATGTAACTAAGAAAATAAAAGTTAATCATTGCTTAACACTTACTTTTTCTTGTCACAGCTAGAATTAGGGGATATGAGAAGTAGCATCACTGTGTTTTTGTTGAATTTTTACTTTATTGGCATTGATGTAACTAGCTTATGTACTCCAGTGACTTTGTTATGTTGTAATTTATGCCTGGTCCCAGGTATTGGAACTGATTTGGTTACTCAGTGCTATGTGTGTGAATATTGAATGTGTCTAAGTGCGAACTAGGGAGTTGTACAGGGAGATAGCAGCAGGACTTTTTTCCTTGAAGTCATCTGAATTTCAGTATACTAATCTGTTCATTAAGGAGACTGAACATAACATTAGTACTTCACATTAAACACACTTTCAATTACTAACAGCTAGTGCATAGCTAAACATGTCCTTCCTTCCTTCAGCATGACCTAGAGAAAACTGCCAATTGAAGCCTCAATGGGCCAATGAACTAGGACCAGATTACCTGGCTTCTCAATAGTAACTAATTCCCCTCTCGGCATGTTTATGGATAATATGGAAGGGTTGTTGATTCCCGTTGCTGGGAAAAGGAACCCTGCACATAGGCTTACCAAGGTTCCCTAGGCAAATTATTGACCTTTCCTAGGATGCAACCCACAATTGTTTCTAAACTGCTGGGTATCTATCTACTGCTTGGTAAACAAAGGCATCAGGTAATTGAACCTGGAACATTTAGGCTGTGACCCGATTACGCTGACAGCTGTGTAGGCACATATGTATGCAATACAAGTAATTCAGGAAGAGAACTGTTGAGTTCTTAATCAAAAGCAAAGGCAACCATTTCAGTTTTTAAATATAATTACTTATGAAAACTAATACTGATACTCGATAACAAGAAGGAACTGAGGATGAAAGTTTGTGTGTGGTATTAATCTAAGAAATGTTCATACCAACTTTGAAGAAATTCAGTTCAGTTCAACAGTTTTACAGAACTGTTGAACTACAACAGTTCAGCCGGTCAAATAACGTAACCAACACATATAGGGTTAACAACACTACAAACCAGACGTGACAAGGCTAATCTCATAGAAACTTTTACAATGCTGAACAGTTTGAAGGATACTGATCCAGACTACTACTTCTAGAGGTCAAATGTTAAACAAATAAGAAGCAACGGTTTCAAACCCTACGAATTACAATGCAGGACAAAAAAAACAGATCCTTTTTTTGCCCATAGGGTAATAAACCCGTGGAACTGTCTACCCGCCGAAGCCATAAATGCCAAAACACTGCTACGATTTATGATAGATAAAATCATCAGGATAGATGAGGGTATCTTAGACATGCAGTTTGCTTCCTGTTATCGTCGGGGCTACTAGAGGTCTCCACATATAACTATAAGGTATGAAGGATAGATGAAATTGTTTATGTAATAATCTAAGATGAGGTCTGATAAAGGTCTAGTCTGGTCTTTTGTGCCCTTTTGCGCTACCGGTATGGGGTGCATAATAAACTAGCCGCCTCTGGCGGCAACAATCAATCCCCATCAAGTAAATTCAGGTAAATATGAAATTAAACGAAAGTGACGACGTTTCGTTCCATCCTGGACCTTTAGCAAGTCTTGACTAGCAAAGGTAGGAGAGTCAGTATATGAGACAAGAGGGAAGGTAAGTGGAGAAGTGTATAATTGAAACATACGAAGGTCATTCCCTGGCGCAGTGTTGATTACGACCATCATTCACCCACTCACGTGACGTCCTTGGTCGAGAGATATGCGCAGTTCTTTTGCTCAATATGATGCTCGGGGCTGAGAATGCCTGCTCGCAGGGGTACTTGCAGGACAGTTTGTCAATAACAAATAAAATTAAAATGGGTTATATTTTCATGACCACGTCATGTAGTATGTTTAGGTATAATTGGGGAATTTTGACAAGCCGCCTAGTAGAGTATCCCCAAGATGAAGTCGTTACCTTTTAAGATAACATAGCTTTCCCGCTAAGATATAACGATTGGCATCCCTTAAGATAACATCACTTACTCCCTAAGATAATATCGCATACCCGCTAAGATAACGTGTACTCGCTAGGGTAACGTACTTGCTAAGATATCGTATACTCCCCAAGATAATATCGTGTATCCCCCTATGATAACATGGTTTACCCCTACCATAATAATAGTAATGATTAATTTTGTCGGGGGACATGCAGCCTGCGTACATATATACTTTAGGCTTAAATTGAGGTCCACCCCCCCTCCCCAAGGTCGAATTACTATAACCTTCCCCAGGGTGCAGCCCCTCAACAGTTGCCTAACTCCCAGATACTTATTTGCCTTTGAGTGAATAGAGGCTTTAGGTGAAAGGAAACGTGCCCAACCATTTCTGTCCCGCCCAGGAATCGAATCCCCGATTGTGAGTCGTGAACGAAGCCGTACTGTACTTCATCGTCAAGGTTATTTTCAACTAGTTTAGTCTCTAGTATGACTAAATATTGTTAGAAGTTCCATAGATTTTCTTAAAGATATGACATGCAGGAAAATCAACTCGTTCTCACTCTAAACTAATATTCGTGTTAAAACAGATTATATATATATATTTTTTTTTGACGTAAAGTTTATGGTGTTGGCTTGACGCTATATAGTTAAGACAGGAAGTTGGGTAACCTTTGCGACGGGATGGGTGCTCTTCGAAGTTGAATGGAGATAAAAAGTTGTCTGTGTGGCATTTGACTCGCTTTATTATGCATAATTTAAAGGCTACAGCAAGACATGGATTGGCCTTTTGGCGCTGATAGTCTTAGTGACAGCAGTGCTCCACGCACTCACTGTGTACTTATACGCACTATGTACTTTTAATCACTAGATACTCACACGCACTATGTACTTTTAGTGTCCACTCACATACACTATGTACTTTCAGTCACCAGGTACTCACACGCACTATGTACTTTCAGTCACCAGGTACTCGCACCTCACACTCACACTCAGCAAGTACTCGTTCACACACGGTATCTAACCAGGCTCTTGGTTGGCTTACAAGCCCAGTCACGCAATTACTGGTAACTACGCCAAGTGAATACAAAAAATATGCCCTGGGGAGGAGGAGACGGAAAGGGGCGGAATATAAGATTGCCTCAGTGACACTCATTATGTCGCCGGTACATGAATTCAAGGGACCCGCACTGCTCTCGCGCCCAGTTATAACCACCAGCACACTGAAGTTTAAAGGATGAAAACCCCAGCTGGGATTCTTCCTAGTAAGGAGTGGTGTTGTATGTGCTGCTCACGCGCCGAGGGACGCTGCTGCTCAATAAACTCTTAGCTCGAGGCGAAAATGCAAGACAAGTTTAGTGGGTGATATTCTTGTGGGCTCGGTTACGCAAACCGCTTACATAGAGCTTCGGACAATATATCACACACCAATCTTTGTATGTAACCATACCCTCGTACACTGAAGTACACTTTCCCATCTAAGAGCACACGGTATATACACACACACATATATATATATACACTCATACATTCACCCCCTGTGCTTAATTACCATCTGCGCACTGTGTAAACACTGGGATGCGGCGCAGATGATACACTTTCTAAATACACTCCGCGCCACCACACGATGAAAGCTACTTGGGCCCATTAATTAACTGGGATGGGGGCGAGCTCCTCCTTTGGAGACGTTCCCAAGAAATGAAACTAGAGTTTTTACTTTTATCTATATTTCTTATTGGATGTTTAATCACAAGGATTACGTCCTTCCATAATACATACATTAGATCACAATGAACAGTGCACGATACTGCATACAGTGCGTATAGTATAGTAAGAGAAGTGTGGGAGCGGGTACTCGCCAACCACGAAGGAAACATTTTGGTTTGATTTCAAAACAATTATTTGAACGTAAGCTAGATGATTATACTCGACTTCAACTATAAATTATCTTTGCTCATAAAGTTAATTATTTTATTTATAGTAGTACTAAAGGTCACAGTACTGAACACCCACCTCTATCTACCTCTCTATTTATTACACTAACATAACATCATGAGAATGTGCTCTTGCGTTCATCTATGTTGGAAGAATGACATTGCCTAAAGAAAGCCTGGGCTGCCCTAAATGAGTTAGGTGCGCTTCTGGGTAAACTAGGACGTTTGATTTAGGACTCTTGTGGCAAGTTAAGAGAACACACCACAAGCGTTCATTAACTGGCCGGGCGCCATGCAGGCACCTGAGTCAATGTTTACCAACAACATACACCTGCCGCCGCCACCCAACCTTGAATCACGTAAATTCCATTCTCGCGTGTTTCACACAATAGCGAGCAGAATCTTATGTGCAGGAGTGATGTGCTCGCTAATATCAATGGTTAAACTGAGGCCTAAAATGACCACTGATATGGTGATCGCTGTTTGAGATGTATAAGGGATCCCCAGACGCATACAGCGGTCGTCGCCCTGACCGCCACCAACTGTGCGTGTCTCGGGCCTGGAGATGCGCTCCGATATTCCGTGGCCACAACCTATGATAGAGGAGAAAGCATATCTCTCCACGCCCCCGTCCGCAATGCCGAATGCCATTAGAGGAGTAAAAAAAGTGGAAGAATGCCTGAGCCTGGGTCGAGGCCTGTGCTGTCTTGTTCCTAGCTAACCCACTATAGAGGTTGTGTACAAGCCAGTCCAATCAGCACGAGACCCAGAGACACTTCAAGATGTTACACCATCAAATGTCACATTCACCCCTAAAATCTAATACTACCTACGGGCTAGTTATGCCCGTGCCACCTCTAGTGGTGGCTTATTCTTCTACAACAACAACACTGCAATCAGACCTTTTGGTCACCACTTGGTCCGGGAGACATCTCCCGTCACGCAAGGTGCAGTCGCGCCTCCACAGATCTCCAGTATCAGCTCTTGATACTGGTAATGGCTCAAAAGGGCCACCACGTACGGGCTATTCATGCCCGTGCCACCTCTTGGGTGGCTTAATCTTCATCAATCAATCAATCACTGCAATCAGTAACCTCGTCAGCAGCAGAATCGACAACATAGAGATCACTCAGGCAAGAATGTACACAATATCTTGTAGTATACACAGTTACAGCCCCATTCCTATGCCAGGTAAGTCCACTACGGGCTCACCATAGCCCGTGCTACTTGGAACTTTTGTTCCTAGTAGCTGAATCTAAAACAACAACAACAATCTTGTAGTAATTGTGACGAAGGTAAGGTAATTCCGAGAAGAAAGCACTGTTGTTGTTGTTATAGATTCAGCTACTCGGAACAAGTTCCAAGTAGCACGGGCTATGGTGAGCCCGTAGTGTACTTACCTGGCATAGGAGCGGTGCTGAAGAAAGCACTAAACCAGCAAGACTATACAGCACTTGGAAGGGATAGGGCTGAGGGCAAGGATCTGGGATAGAACTGCTGGTAGGAAGGTGCTCAACCACTTAGAGCGTCGGGAATCGAACTCCGGCCTGTAAGAAGCGAGGCCATCGCTGTACCGACTAGTCCAAGTGGCTGGGTAAAGCATGCGAAAGAGTTGTGGAGGTGTGATGCACGAAATAATGTGCATATTAATTGTTTTATATAACATATCTGTACCTACCACTGTAAAAGGCTCGAGTGAATATTTCATATTAGATTTATTATTATTTTCAAGAAGCTTTAATGTGATGATTTATAAACATAAATGTGTTCATTGTCAATACAAAAAGGTCAATATTCTACCTCTACCATGGCCAGCCGTACGCAATATTACCGAACATATGAACTAACAAATTGTTCAGTGAGGAAAACTTTCCCGAATTCGAACACGCGAGATGTGCCACTGAAGATTAACCTTCATCGTTACATCATAGGAAATTGTGGGTACTTATACGCCTATCATGTAGGTCCCAGGCACCGTGCCTAGAGAATAATCCGGTACCGTACTCACCTAATTGTGCTTGCGGGGGTTGAGCTTTGGCTCTTTGGTCCTGCCTCTCAACTGTCAATCAACTGGTGTACAGATTCCTGAGCCTACTGGGCTCTATCATATCTACATTTGAAACTGTGTATGGAGTCAGCCTCCACCACATCACTTCCTAGTGCATTCCATATATTAACTACTCTGACACTGAAAAAATTCTTTCTAACGTCTCTGTGGCTCATCTGGGTACTAAGTTTCCACCTGTGCCCCCTTGTTCGTGTCCCACCCGTGCTGAAGAGTTTGTCTTTGTCTACCCTGTCAATTCCCCTGAGAATTTTGTAGGTGGTTATCATGTCTCCCCCTTACTCTTCTGTTTTCCAGGGATGTGAGGTTCAGCTCCTTTAGCCTTTCCTCGTAGCTCGTTCCTCTCAGTTCTGGGACGAGCCTGGTGGCATACCGCTGAATCTTCTCTAACTTTGTCTTGTGTTTAACTAGGTATGGACTCCAGGCTGGAGCTGCATACTCCAGGATTGGTCTTACATAAGTGGTATACAGGGTCCTGAACGATTCCTTACACAAGTTTCTAAAGGCAGTTCTTATGTTGGCCAGTCTAGCATATGCCGCTGATGATATTCTTTTGATGTAGGTCTCTGGGGACAGGTTCGGTGTGATATCAACCCCCAGATCTTTCTCTCTATTTGACTCTTGCAGGAGTTCACCTCCCAGATGATACCTTGTGTTCAGCCTCCTGCTCCCTTCGCCTAATTTCATTACCTTACACTTTCCTGAATTGAACTTTAGCAGCCATTTTCTAGACCATTCCTCCAGCTTGTCCAGATCATCCTGTAGTCTCTGTCTATCTTCATCCGTCTTGATTCTTCTCATAATTTTTGCATCATCAGCAAACACTGAGAGGAACGAGTCTATACTGTGTACAGGAAGAAATGTTATCCTTTTACACTACTGCTCGTGGGACAATTATGGTACGCACAATAAGGTAATTACAGCAGACTACACCAATCACCTTCCGTGTGAGATTAGTGAATAACTGAAATGAGTTAGATAAGGTAGTTAACTTTAACTCTATTCATAGGAGGTGGTTAAGGGTAATCGCATTCACAGCTATAAATGTAGGTAAGCACAGCTTACTCCTTCACATTAGACAACCGACGGTAACAAAGGCGAGGGATCCAATATATAACAGCTCGATCCTGCAGGTACAAATAGTAAACACACATACAATTATATAAACACACACACCTCACTGAACCTCACGACACTGGAAGACAGGAGAATTAGGGGGAGACATGATCACTACCTACAAAATTCTCAGGGGGAATTGACAGGGTAGATAAAGATAAACTGTTTAACACGGGTGGTACGCGAACAAGGGGACACAGGTGGAATCTAGAGTACCCAAATGAGCCACAGGGACGTAAGAAGGAACTTTTTCAGTGTCAGAGTAGTTAACAGATGGAATGTATTAGGCAGTGATGTGGTGGAGGCTGACTCCATACACAGTTTCAAATGTAGATATGATAGAGTCCAGTAGGCTCAGGAATCTGTACATCAGTTGATTGACGGTTGAGAGGCGGGACCAAAGAGCCAGAGCGGTGCCTTCTCGCCATGCCCTGTGGCTGGGGGGATTGGTGCCCTGAAGCTACATAAACACCCTATACCCTCCGAAGTGGCAAAGGGAGTTAGGGGACAACAAGTACAACTAGGTGAGTACATAAACACACACACACACACACACCGGATATACAGTGTCCGGAACCAAGAATCATTATAACGGCGGAAGTGAAGAGCGGTGACTAAGCCTTGTCCAATACACCAACTGCGGGTGTTTGAAAGTTTCTGGTGTTTTGGAAGTTGGAAATATAGATAAGGGCCCAGTACTTACTTGGCTGGTAATGTGTTCCTTACGCCAGCACGAGGACGGGTACCCGGCGGTGCCCGGGCGCTCTCACCCCTCGTCTTTCCCCCCTTTTACTTTCTGACGCCGGAAAGCTCTTCAGGAACATCAACTTTATTTTAGCTCTTCTTTTGATCAGTGCTGCGCTCTGTGGCATGGCTGCCTACATCCCCAGGTACTGGTGCTGGTGTATTGGTGCAGGTACTAGGAGTGGTACAGTACTTGGTGTAGCTGTCGCAGTCGGTGTATTTGTTGTGGTTGATGTTGCAGTCGGTGTATTTGTTGTGGTTGATGTTGCAGTCGGTGTATTTGTTGTGGTTGGTGCTGATGTTGCAGTCGGTGTATTTGTTGTGGTTGGTGGTGGTGTTGCAGTCGGTGTATTTGTTGTGGTTGGTGGTGGTGTTGCAGTCGGTGTATTTGTTGTGGTTGGTGGTGATGTTGTAATCGGTGTATTTGTTGTGGTTGGTGGTGATGTTGTAATCGGTGTATTTGTTGTGGTTGGTGCAGATGTTACAGTCGGTGTATTTGTTGTGGTTGGTGCTGATGTTACAGTCGGTGTATTTGTTGTGGTTGGTGGTGGTGTCACAGTCGGTGCAGGTATTGACGTAGGGTTTACAGGTATTTATGAAGGTGTTACAGTGACTGTTGAATCCATAACCTATGTTTGTAGGTGTTTGCTGTAGTAGTGTTGGAGCGCGTGTGCGCCCACGCACATGTACAGTAACAGCAGCGTGACGGGGCGTGACGGGACACTCACCAGCACCTCACTCTCACACTTTCTACACCTGGCTACATCACACTACTCTCATATGTCTGCCGCCATCCTCGATTGTTTCAAGCGCGGGTTGGACATGTATATGAGTGGGATTGGGTGGTTATAAATAGGAGCTGCCTCGCATGGGCCAATAGGCCTTCTGCAGTTACCTTTGTTCTTATGCTCTTATGATCCTGCATACTGTTCATTGCTGCTCTCATAGCCACTATCGCTGGTAAGGATACAAGCCAAATCGGGAACAAGGCGATTTGCTACTGGATATTAAAACCTACCTCATAATACCCAAACTATGCTGACAGTGCTTTCCCCTGATAATTATCATACTTTAACCCAAAACAATCTAACCTAACCTAACCTAATCTAAGTTAATACATGTTTAGGTTCTGTATTTGCGGTACGTTGGTGAAGCATTTACCAACTCGTTCTTGACTCAAGTCCATTCCATCCAGCGGTCGACCCCACAGACGCATTCATAAATGTTTACATGCTGTTCATTTAAAACGGGAATTTTCTCAAATATAAATTAATATTATAATATATTAGCATATTGTGCATATATAGGGATACGTTAGGTTAGGTGTTTAGGTTCTGTTGGCGATTATTTGTATTTGTAGTACGTGGGTGAAGCATTTACAGCGTTGTGGTTCGAACAAAATTCGTCCGTGAAGCACTTGTTCAGGAAGTGTTCGAACGTCATCAGTTGTGAGTCGTGTGTAAACCGTTTTTCATTCATAAACAGGGGGTTTGGCGGGTGCATGGAATCACTTTTGGGTCTTTGGAGGACGGGCTGTTTACAGCGTTGGGGCTCGAACAGCGGTCGTCATTGAAGCATTTCTTGAGAAATAATCGAACGTCATCAGTTGTGAATCGTGCGTAAACCGTTTTTATTCATGAACAGTGGGGTTTTGCGCCAGGATTAACGAATATTTGACCTTTGTTGATGAGGACGGGTTGGGTTAGGCAGTCCGTCCTTATCATACTAGCTCTATGTCCTTCATACTTGCACTACGTCATTCATACTTGCACTACGTCAGTCATACTTGCACTACGTCATTCATACTTACACTACGTCAGTCATACTTGCACTACGTCGTTCATACTTGCACTACGTCAGTCATACTTGCACTACGTCATTCATACTTACACTACGTCAGTCATACTTGCACTACGTCGTTCATACTTGCACTACGTCAGTCATACTTGCACTACGTCATTCATACTTACACTACGTCAGTCATACTTGCATTACGTCGTTCATACTTGCACTACGTCAGTCATACTTGCACTACGTCATTCATACTTGCACTGCGTCAGTCATACTTGCACTGTGATTCATTTCTTCACACATATTTCGTATACCTTCACTGCGCCACATACTTGGCGCTGCTCTGCTGTTATTTGAACCAGGTTCACCAGACCGTCATATAGTCCACCACAACCCATATATGTCATGTTTCTCTGCCATCATCACTAACATCAGAAAGTTCGTCATCTCACGTGACTCAAATACGTATGTGGCTCAGCGCAGTGCGTCACAGTGCGTCACGACGGTGTCATATTTACGCCATGCGTCCGAAAGTCAGCACTGTGTTTGCTGACGTCTTTAAGACGCCACACACTCACCCCATGCGTCAGTAAGGCATCGCAGTGCGTCACATTTACGCCTAACGTCAGTAAGGCACCGCAGGGCGTGACAAGCACACTGTACGTCACTAAGACGTTACAGTACGAAGTACCGCGTGGCCAGCCTAATGTTCCAATAATGACAGGATGGTCTTCCTCGCGGGCGAGAATCTCCAAGGGAAAGTTTGCGGTTTCTAAATATATAAAAACATGGGGGCTTAATCGTTAGTGATGATGGACTTGGGAACCACCGTATCGTGTGGCGATAATTTGTGTATCATCTGCGGGTCTCCAAGGGTGCTGAGTGTATGTTGCATTATACCTTACTGGGAAAAAAGGGGTTCGATTACATTATGTCGTAACCTTACCACAAAGGTACAGGCGGCGTCTACCTAGTTACTGCAAGGGTACAGGTGGCGACTAACTAGTTACTACAAGGGTACAGGTAGCGTCTACCTAGTTACTACAAGGGTACAGGTGGCGACTACCTAGTTACCACAAGGGTACAGGCGGCGTCTAACTAGTTACTGCAAGGGTACAGGCGGCGTCTAACTAGTTACCACAAGAGTACAGGCGGCGTCTAACTAGTTACCACAAGGGTACAGGCGGCGTTTAACTAGTTACCACAAGGGTACAGGCGGCGTCTAACTAGTTACCACAAGAGTACAGGCGGCGTCTAACTAGTCTGCTAGTGTTGGAGTCTTTAGTTGCAGGCAGGTGAGGGTGCGTCATCCCTGCGTGTGCCTGTATCAACTCGGGACAGTAAACATGGAATGGAACACTTTTATCTTTCCTAAAGCTGTTCCATCGTCACTGTGAATTGTTGAGCGTTGATTCAGTTTTCTTCTCTGTGCAGACATTTATTTAGAAAGCGGAAAGTCCATTTACATTAGTGGTAGTGTGTAGGCAGGTGAGTGGCATGCTGCTGTCTCCAGCACTGGGTGTGTGCAGCAGACGCCCTCCATTACTGCATCTGCTACCACACCTGCTCCGCCAGCGGCTGCACCTGTGGCTGCAGGTGCAGCTGTAGCCGCAGGCAGCTGTAGCCGCAGGTAGCCGCAATCCCTACCATGTAGTTTTCTCAAGGTAACTCAGTATCAAATTCTTCCTCTACAATTGGTGTATTAATTTCTCATGTTCCAATTCTCAACTTATTTTTTATTAAAAGGTAAAGAAAATGCTTGTGATGCTCCAGATTAACCTTATATATATATATATATATATATATATATATATATATATATATATATATATATATATATATATATATATATATAACATTGTTTAAAACATCAAAAGAAATTCTCCTAACGTCTTATTATGTATTTCAACTAATAGATATATTTATATCAAATTTCAGCGTTTTTGTTTACAATACCATAGACAAATTCTGAGAACAAATATGAATTAGCATCTCGGTAAATTGATTTATCCTTTTGCCCAAATTGTTAACAAATTTCACCAGTACTACACATGTATAATGGTTAACTAAGGGCTTAATGTTTATCATAAGTGGTCGAGCCACTCGGGTGCTGGGGTGTTAACACACAGATGTACAGGTGCTGGGTGTTAACACACAGATGTACAGGTGCTGGGGTGTTAACACACAGATGTACAGGTGCTGGGGTGTTAACACACACATGTACAGGTGCTGGGGTGTTAACACACAGATGTATAGGTGCTGGGGTGTTAACACACAGATGTACAGGTGCTGGGGTGTTAACACACACATGTACAGGTGTTGGGTGTTAACACACACATGTACAGGTGCTGGGGTGTTAACACACACATGTACAGGTGCTGGGTGTTAACACACAGATGTACAGGTGCTGGGGTGTTAACACACACATGTACAGGTGCTGGGGTGTTAACACACAGATGTACAGGTGCTGGGGTGTTAACACACCTAGAGAAGGACAGTGTGTGGAGGGCCAGTCATCTTGTAGACCACCTCCCAGCACTTGGATTATTTTGAAGGAAATATCATCATGACTTTAGATTATTTACCGAAGATTGATAACTAGAAGAGGGTGTTGAGTGCCGTCTTCCGTGGGAACCAGCAATAACCTGAGCATGTCATCAAGCAGGGCGAGCAGGGAGGCTATATAATTCGTGAGTAATCTTATATCGGCGATGTTATGACACACACGCACGCTGCCCGATGTCCTTGACACACTACTCAGATTACGGATTTGAAGGCTAGATTTTTAAACTCAAAATGTATTTTTGCCATACGAGTTATGGTCGTTACGAAAGGATAGATAAATTGTCGTTTTGAGATTCGTTTATTTTGTGGTTCAGTGATGCTCACCGCGTATTTCTTCTCGTTGGCATCTAAGCTGAAACATTTGTCCCTTTGCAAAACCAGTTTTTCTATGATAGGTTCATAGAAATCCGGTTCTTGTGCTTGCAACCACCCTTGAACTTCATCTCAGCCGCTGTTGCAAATGCGTGCAGCCATCCCGAGGAGAAGTCCATGGTTCTTTGTGGAGTGTCATCCTTTTGCTTAACACCGGACCCACTGCGCACGCCATGCGGGAGGATGCTTGGGAATGTCTGGATTGGATTTGATGTCCAAAGGATTTGGAAAGGATATTGGCAGGGAGAAGGATGGGGCGGTGAAATTATAATAAATGTCTGGCAGTGAAAGTCGCCTTCTTCTTCACTAGTTCCGACCTCTAGCTTAGCGACTATCATCTGCTGGGCCTTGAAAAAATATCTTTCCAGACTCCATTTAGACAAATATTTCTTCAGCTGAAGATGAAGCTTGTAAGTCGTAGTGATCACATGGAGATGAGTTAGGTGAACCTGACATAATGCAGTTTGGTTTTATGATGAAATAGGTGACTATGTGAAGGAGCGGTGAAAGTATTACCAATATCCTCTTGAAATAAATGTCTTAAAAACCTATAATGGTTTACATTGTTATTTTCTGGTCACCCTTCGTATACTAGCAACCTCAGAAGTGAAAACCTGCAAGGATACAGATGGCTGCACAAGAGCGGTGAACGTGGCCAGAATTTACCTGAGGCCAGTATCGAGAGTTATGCTCCCACGGCCCAGACAGAGGCAAGGGATCTAGTAGCAGAGATGTCACCACACATGATGATGAAATGTTGTATGTCATGGGAGGTGTCTAACTGGGCTCTCCTGCAAGAGCTCACCCCACTCCAACATACTTTCCAATAATAAATATATTACTTTGTAGTCAGTATGTATGTTGTGTTTTGCCTCCTTAGAATCATGGAGTCCTTGTCCTTTAAAATGCAATGTGGCAATTTATAGGTGATGTTGTTACTTTATAATATGAGTATATATATATATATATATATATATATATATATATATATATATATATATATATATATATATATATATATATATATATGTGTGTGTGTGTGTGTGTGTGTGTGTGTGTGTGTGTGTGTGTGTGTGTGTGTGTGTGTGTGTGTGTGTATGTGTGTGTGTGTGTGTGTGTGTGTGTGTGTGTGTGTGTGTGTGTGTGTGTGTGTGTGTGTGTGTGTGTGCGTTATTTTGATAATTTAGACATTTGTGTTAGAGGTTACAAAATACACACAATGTAAATTACTGTTCAAAAACCTCTTCCAACTGCTCAGAAGTGGGTAGCACACCCACGATACAGTTGACATTTTAATTATGAATCGCCACATTGGTCAGCTTGCCCCTTGCTGCGACTACATCTGTAGTCGGTGAGCAGCCCGTCTCCTAAGGTTTCCCAACGTCAAGCAAACGGTCAATCTAAAGTGTCCTCTTCTAACCTACCAGAAGACACATAACTGACAACGGGACAGTACGTTACTTTCGCAAACCGCTTCCATTTTTCGGTACGACAATTTTTGGCCTTATGTAACGCATGCCTTATGTAATGCATTACACGCTCTGTTGGAAATTACTTATATTTGTAGTACGTCGAGGGTAAAGCATTTATGAGGTGCGATTCGAATGGAGGTCGTCAGCGAAGCACTGTTCGAGAAAAGTTCGAACATCATCAGTTGTGAGTCATGTGTAAACATTTTGTATTCATGAACAGTGGGTTTGGCTGCTAGATTAACGAGCATTTGGCTATTGTTTATAAGAACGGGCTGGCTGGGGGCATCAATCAAAATATAATCTAGAAAAGACAAATGTTTCTCATTTGGATAGGTTGTTAGTATCCCTTTTTTCTTATTTTAAACTGCTGCCATAACAGCGTGTACAACACCCCCCAAAAGGAAGAAAACCCGCCGAGTTGTTCATCCTGTCATTTGTACCCAGGCACAGCTGGGACTTCCTTACTTGTCTCAAGTGAACAGCTTACCAAACCAGAAGATTAACATTTGTCAACCCTTAAGTACTTACTTTATCTTGCTGGTGCGAAATGGGGAAATCTTTTAAGAACAGTATCTATATATGACATATAGTATTTTCCTAACTCCAGCAATGTGGGGTTTATTATTCTACACATATTCCTAATAACTCTTCGATGTTCACATTCTCTCAGGTAGTGGTCATGGCGGTGTCCATCACTCGTACCACAGATTCTGCAACTCCTCTGCTTCCAAATCTCTATGGATATTTGTACTCCAGACGTATTCTTGCTCTTAATGATTCTCGAGTGGGGGGGGGGCTGACATCTGAGTGGACAGCGCTTCAGATTCGCAGTCCTGAGGTTTCGGGTTCGATCCCCGGTGGAGGCGGAAACAAATGGGCAGATTTTTGTTCACCCTGATGCCCCTGTTACCTAGCAGTGAATAGGTACCTGGGAGTTAGATATTTGCTACGGGCTGTTTCCTGGGGGTGTGTAACAAAAAGGAGGCCTGGTCAAGGACCGGGCAGCGGGGACGCTAAGCCCTGAAATCATCCCAAGATAACCTCAAGATAACCTCCCGCGGCCACCTCCTCTTCGTCCATAATGATTAGGATTGCCAGCTGCAACCACATTGTACCAGCGTACAGCTTCACTGATTTGTTCTTCTATCCTCCTTTCCTCAGTAACCTTGTCGCGATGATATTACCTGATGATACCTCTAATTTGTAGAAGAGTCTTGGGTATGAAGTATGCCCAAGACTCTTCTACAAATTAGAGATATCATCAGGCAATATGTAGAAGAATCTATTTTCAAAACATATATTTCCATTCAAATTCAGATACGAAATTTCTTCACAATAGGATACCAATACTATTAAATTTAATACCGAAAGTCGAGAATTAAAGATTGTATTTTGTGATTCAAAACATATTAATTGTATAAATAAAATATCAATAAATGACTTTGAAAAGCAAAATGAGTATAGCTAGGCTGAGGATAACGATGGCGAGGATCTACTCTGAGACAAGCGCCGATGAGTGGGAGACTAGGAAGGGGTGAAAGCCAAGAAAGAAAGTTGAGCGCTTAGAACAAGAGAAAGCTACAAGAGGAGAAGAGGAACATTTAGGGTGGAACGGTGTCCAGTGCCTCTTTAGTCACATGACCGAGGGTAGGTGTGTTTATGAGAGGCAGCATTACACTCAATATGCAATAATACGTCTTATCACTGTATTATTGCATATTGACGGTACGCAATAATACAATGATACACAACCGAGACGGTAATGCACTGTGATAGTCTGATGAAAGTACTCGTGATGGGATTTATGGTGATAATTTACAGCGGAAGGTACATGGACGTATGAAACTGTGGCGAGGGAGGAGGGGGAACGAATGCACGAAACATGAATACGAAAGGTGTATCGGTTGAGGAAGGTCAACGAGAGGAATGAGGAAGAAGAATGAAAGTCAGGCGGTCAGATTCTCTCCCGAAAAATGTGTGTCGTGCCCAGCTCGGGTATGAACGAAGTACTAAGGCGCCCATAACATTCAGGGCGAATCTTCTATAGAGCTATGGGATATGACATCACAGCACATTCTTATTATGTACGACGGAAATTGGAAGCTTTTAGAAACTGTCAAATTACCGCATTTTCATGTGTGGTGGAGAGTGAGAGAGCAGTGAGGCGATGTATTAAGAAAAGCCTCCTGGCTATGTCTGTACTCCCTTAACACTCTCGCGCTAAAATATTGACCCTCAACACCGCGAAACGCTTTATGTTGACGCTAATATTTACATGGCTTAATATTTCGTTGATAATTAGCTGAACAAGTAAGTTAATACCACGCTTGTATAACCCGAATGGGGGAATTTTTTGTGTTAAATTTTCCATACATTTACACACTAGACAAATTTGCAACCTCCCTGGAAACACAAACCGAAACTATCTCTATTTTCCGCTTGTTACAACTTGTAATAAAGTTGTTACATTTTGGCTTAACGTGTTTATGACGTATTAGAACGTTGTTACAACTTGCTATAGTGGTTGTTATAACTGGTTAGGAGGTGTTAAAACTTGCTCGAACGTTGTACCAACGTCGTAGTTTCGGTGTGTGTTTGGCGGGCTGGTAGTCCATGCAGACATGTGTGCAACATGTAAATTACCATATGATATTCGGAAGTGTTTAAGAGTATTTGATGGGGTTACCTCTGATGTACTACACTTGTGATCAGGATGTCTTGAAAGGTATCATGTAATATCACGGTGGAAAAGATTATGACATTCTCCAAGCTCAGCTGCCTCTCCTATATCAAGCTTCCTCACAGGTATTACGGTAACATTGCAGCATCTTCCTTGTAAGTGCTATGTGTTTCCTACCTAGCAGAAGCACCACACTCAAAATTGTGACAATTATTTATATCAACTTAATCCATAATGTGCGACCTTTGGCAGGTAAAAACACCCAGAGTTGAAGCCTCTGGGCGGAACATCCTCCATCCTAGCAACTGAGACTAACGTCTCCTGCACTTTTCGTTGAGTCTACTTGTGCCTCATTCACAAATGGTTTCGACATATGGCGAGTGTCGCTACACCGAGGATTAGGACGTCTTTACACACAGAGATCACACTAACGTGATGCATCAAATGAACAAATCCACAAGAGCCGTGACGAGGATTCGAACCTGCGTCCGGGAGCATCCCAGACACTGCCTTAATCGACTGAGCTACGACAGGGTAAAAAGGTTGAAACCGAAGATTTGTTCATTAGGACGTCTATCTGGGTTGTTTACACCTACAACCAGCAACCCGTCCACGACTCAAGTCCATTACATCCAGTGGTCGACCCCACAGACGCATTCATAAACTTTTACATGCTGTTCAGTGAAAACGGGAATTTTCTCAAATATAAATTATTATTATAATATATTAGCATATTGTGCATATATAGGCATAGGTTAAGTTAGGTTAGGTGTTTAGGTTCTGTTGGTGATTATTTGTATTTGTAGTACGTGGGTGAAACATTTACAGCGTTGTGGTTCCAACAAAATTCGTCAGTGAAGCACTTGTTCCGGAAGTGTTCGAACGTCATCAGTTGTGAGTCAGCCCGTCCTCCAAACAAAGATCCAAAAGTAATTCCATCCACCCGTCAAACCCCCTGTTTATGAATGAAAAACGGTTTACTCACGACTCACAACTGATTTCGTTCGAACACTTCCGGAACAAGTGCTTCACTGACGAGTTTTGTTTGAACCACATCGCTATAAATGCTTCACCCACGTACTACAAATACGAATAATCGCCAACCGAACCTAAACACCTAACCTAACCTAACCTATGCCTATATATGCACAATATGCTAATATATTATAATAGTAATTTACATTTGAGAAAATTCCCGTTTTTACTGAACAGCATGTAAAAGTTTATGAATGCGTCTGTGGGGTCGACCGTTGGATGTAATGGACTTGAGTCGAGGACGGGTTGTGTGAGTCGTGTGTAAACCGTTTTTCATTCATAAACAGGGGGTTTGGCGGGTGCATGGAATCACTTTTGGGTCTTTGTTTAGATGACGGGCTGACAACCAGTGTCTTGTCTCTTAGTTGGCGCGCCCTCCGCTCACAGTTTTGTTGTGTCTTTGGGTTCTGTAACACAGTGGTTTACGTCATCTACTCACAATCGAGGAACCCGGGTTCAATCCCCAAGAAGGATAAAAACGGTTAGGCACGTTTTTTTTCACCTGATGCCTTTATTCACCTACTAGTTAAATGAGTCCTCAGGGGTTAGGCAACCGCAAGATGCAACTCATAAAATTTGTGTTGGTTACATCTTTGGGAAGGTCAGTAGCTGGCCTCAGTGGACCTTGACAACCTAAGTGCAGACTTCATGTCCCCGACAACATGAATTACAACTCATCCTCAGGCTATGCTCCTCCAAGCAACTCGTCCTCATCATCAAAGGCCATTGCTCGTTAATCCACCCGTTAAACCCCCTGTTTATGAATGAAAAACACTTTACACACGACTTACAAATGATGACTTTCTCGAAGTGCTTCGTTCACGTCCTCTGCTCGAATCGCACCTCTGCTTCAACCACGTGATGAATTTGCTGCTATTTTTAATTTCTACAATGTGATGATATTTTAATTTCAGCAGTGTGATGATATTTTTATCATCACACTGCTGAAATTAAATTTTTTATTTCTAGAGATCTAATTGTAAACATAGAGTTTTCCTACCTAAAACAATGACAAAGGCAGGCAGCAGGGAGCTCCAGGGCCGCTATCCGCCTGTATTGTTTGTTGTTGGTCCAGCTGCAGCGGTCGCGCCTGCTGCTTCACCTTTACAAATGGTCGTATTAACAGGTGAGAAAACGAGGCCAGGTAATCCAAGAGTTCACACGCACCGAGGGATGATTACGAGAGTTCTCATATTAGTGTGTTGCTTTCAAGAAAAAAATCTCACGAAGGGTTAATTTGGACACCGAGCATGGAGACGCTCCCATAAACCTGACCTCGTACTCCTCCAATCCAAACAAGAGCAACCTATCTATAGCTTAACGTCTTGGCCAATAGCGTGAGGAGGCGCGGAATGCTAGTATTTCCTCACATTATGTGAAAACTGTGTTTGGCTAGAGGGCTCTTGTTCCTCATCGAGGGAAGCCCAGAGGAGCTCTGCCACTCCCACGGTTACGCACGCTGCTTTACGTAAAGTAATTCCATAACGTAATTTCTTCACCTCGCCTGGAAAAAAAACGTAGATTACATTATCAGTTTTCCATACTTATGAATTTATGTATTTTCTCGTGAATTTATATGTTTCATGTCTGTACGTCTTATCTTGAGATGATTTCGGGGCTTAGTGTCCCCGCGGCCCGGTCCTTGACCAGGCCTCCACCCCCAGGAAGCAGCCCGTGACAGCTGACTAACACCCAGGTACCTATTTTACTGTTAGGTAACAGGGGCATAGGGTGAAAGAAACTTTTGCCCATTGTTTCTCTCCGGCGCCCGGGATCGAACCCGGGACCACAGGATCACAAGTCCAGCGTGCCGTCCGCTCGGCCGAACGGCTCCCGAAATTTGTATTAATATGTCGATTTTTAACGGAGTGATCGATTCCCTTCAAAATACGACGTATCTGAAGATCACAGTGTTCATCACGGTACTATGTGGGTACTCTGTAGTTGCATTTGCTTTGAGCTCCAACTATTGGGCTCCGCCTTTCAGCCATCTGATGTGATAACACCCGACCCGCTTGGGCTTGAATATCCATGTATGGCAGCTGTCTGCTGGACCATTCATAACGACCGGTCTGCTGGACCATTCATAACGACCGGTCTGCTGGACCATTCATAACGACCGGTCTGCTGGGCCATTCATAACGACCGGTCTGCTGGACCATTCATAACGACCGGTCTGCTGGACCATTCATAACGACCGGTCTGCTGGACCATTCATGACAGCTGATCTGCATTTACTGTATAATTTAGGCTTAAACATGTTCAATTGTCTTGGAAGTAATTAAGTGTTTTGGTAAGTTGCTCCACAAGTCAACTACCTCATTTCTAGACCATTGTTTGCCTATTTCCTTCGTCATTGTTTTGTTGTTCCCTCTGAACCCATTGTTTCACCCTCACGGCTTGCTGTGTGTAATATCTCTCCTCAAATAATTATAGTACTTAGAGTAACTATTTGGCCAAACGTTAGAAGTACGGGTTGAAGCCAAAATTGTTCACTTTTGTACTATTATATTAGGCCAAATATAATGCTAATTTTGTTTACAGATTAACCGAAGAACATAACCTGTACAGAGTCTAATAAGGCAAGCCTAGGCCAAACATGCACTATCATACGCCTAATTTAGTACATGTATGTGCTATACTAAGGCCTAGGAAATTGTATATCTGATTGACAAGCAGTGGTCTATGTTATCTGATATATCTGATTGACAACCGGGTGGTTTATACATCTCTGACTGACAATTTCCAGACGGGCTATATACATCTGATGGATGTAGTTGCAAGAAGTAATACTGACGTTTGTGAGGCGGGTTAAGTATAAGAGTAAGGGAGGGAAGAAGAGAGAGAGAGAGAGAGAGAGAGAGAGAGAGAGAGAGAGAGAGAGAGAGAGAGAGAGAGAGAGAGAGAGAGAGAGAGAGAGAGGGAAGGAGAGAGATATCATTAGTAAGAAGGGAGGGAGGGAGGAAGAGAGACCCCAGTAGCCAGGCTGCTATCATAACGGGTCATCCAGTGGTTCACCTTCGCCACCCAGTCTACTGCTGCGTTATACACATGTTCCGCCCGCCCAGGTGCCGGGGGGAGCCCCACGCCGGGAATAACAAGGACAACTGACGTACAGTCACTCCTTTATGACAGATGACTCTAAATATCTACCTTTTATGATAAACACCTTTAAATATCTACCTTTTCATGATAAATACCTATAAATATCTACATTTTTATGATAAACACTTTTAAATATCTACCTTTTCATGATAAATACCTTTAAATATCTACATTTTTATGATAACACTTCTAAATATCTACATTTTTATGATAAACACCTCTAAATATCTATATCTAAATGGGTAAATGCTTGTTCGGTAACAGGCTTGTTGATTTGTGAAACCAATTATCGCGTAACATAATAGAAGTAATATCCCTTGATTGTTTCAAGCGTAGGTTAGACATATATATGAATGAGATTGGGTAGATATAAAAAAAGAGCTGCCTCGTATGGGCCAATAGGCCTTCTGCAATTTCCTTGATCCATATGTTCTTAACAGCCTGACAGGCGCTCTGGCTGGGGTCGATATCGAGGCCCTGAGGTGATTTATTTATTTATTTATATACAAGAAGGTACATTGGGGTTAAGAGACTACATAGTAATGATGATTTTACATTCTTGTAAGTGACGCTGGCCTAGGGTGTCGGGCGGGTGGGGCAGGGAGCAGACAATGTATATTGACAATTTATATACAGTAAATATTGTTTATAATATAACTAATTTATATATATATATATATATATATATATATATATATATATATATATATATATATATATATATATATTTCCCACTCTATCTTTCGTCTCTTGTCACGTCTTGCTAAGTCTTCCCACTTTCTTCGTCAGTCTTATAATAACATGGAGCTGCGTTGCCTTCAAACAGTTTGGCTTTTATGGTTTTCGGTAGTACAGTCGGGTTCGTTTTGAACCCACAATCGAGAATTGCGGGTTCGAATCCCGGGAGGGACAGAAATGATTTGGTGCGTTTCCAGTCACCTAATGTTCCTGTTCACCTAGTAGGAAATAGTCATTCTAGGAGTTAGTCAGCATGTTGTGGGATTGCATCCTGGGATTGGTCAGTAATTCGACCTTGGAGAAGGGGTGGGGAGGGAGGGACCTCGATATAAATTTAACATGTATATATTCACTGGCTGCCTGTCCTCTGACACAATGAATTATGGATTATTATTATTACACACACATATAATACTACATATAATAATCACACACACACACATGTATGCGTCCTTGCACACACACTTATATCGTATCAAAGACAAGAGTTTCCGCCTTGCGTGTGGGTGGACGCACGAGCACTGGCGGACTCCAGGAAGTAAACACTACCTCACCAAGGCTGGCCACGGCCAAGCCTCATCAAAAACATTACCCAAATGATTTTTTAGATATTCAAATTCAAATTCAAATTCAAATGTTTATTCAGGTAAAGTACATACATACAAGAGGTTATACAAAAATTGATAGATTTATAGATAGAGCTAGTACATACAATGCCTAAAGCCACTATTACGCAAAGCGTTTCGGGCAGGAAAAACATTTAAAGACTAAAACTTAATACTAATTGAGATTAAAGTATATATATATAACATAAAAGTCAGACAAAATCAAGATAAAGAAAAGACACACTCAAGGACATAGACGGAGTAAAAGTAACTGATCTAGTTAGCTATGAGGATATATCAGGTCTAGCAGGTATTGTTGGTATATTAACATACATCAGCATATTACTGCTTGCCTACATGAGGGGGGGTTACAGAGTCTAGAGCCAGAATGAGAGAGAAAGTCTTCTCATCTTGTTCCATAATCCTTTCCTACCATGGCTGCCTTCTTGTCATGCATTACCCATCTGTCATGAACCACCCACTGTTAGTATCATGTACCACCTACTACCTACGTCTTATGGAACATCTACCTGTCATACTCCTTCTTCTTGTCACGTCCCAGCCACAACCATGCACCAGTCACCACCCCACCACCATTTATGCTCCAACCACTACCCTCTTACCATGCACTATTTACACCCCCCGCGTATCATGAACCACCTACACATATCGTGCACCATCAGAGTGTCAGGCACCACCCACTTCCCTCATGCTATGTACCACCCATTGCCCAAATGTTACGGCTGCACCATAATATATCCCCCCATGACAAAATGTCGTATATCGCTCAACTGCCATACATCATCATGCACTAGCCTCTTGTCACGCACCGTCTACCTACCATTTACTTACCTATGGGGCCTGGACAGCGCTTGGGATTCGTAGTCCTAAGGTTCCGGGTTCGATCCCCAGTGGAGGCGGAAACAAATAGGCACAGTTTCATTCACACCGATGCATCTGTTCACCTAGCCGTAAATAGGTACCTGGGAGTTAGACAGCTGCTACGGGCTGTGCAACAAAAAGGAGGCCTGGTCGAGGACCGGGCCGCGGGGACGCTAAGCCTCGAAATCATCTCAAGATAACCTCAAGATAAGATACCACACCAGAAGATCTTAAACTTCAGACCGGTGTCACTGAAATGCATTTCATAAGACGTATTGGGATATGTTATCAGAAAGAGGATGACGGAACACCTGGAGAGGACTAACTCTGTAGCTAAGAGCAGGGATTTAGAGACTGTAAAGGCGTGTCTGACGAACCAGACTGAGGTTTGCGACAGTCTCTGATACCGTCTCCTGTAAAAAGTTGATACGCGAGTTGTAGAACTAGGCTGGGATAACCTGGGAGGCACTGGACTGAGTTGGAGAGTATCTAACAAACAGGAAGCAGAGGATCATAGTGAGAGAGGAAGTGGCAAGCGGTTTCCCGTAGGGTTCATTGCTTGGACCCCAGCTGTTCCTGATTTACATAATTGACTTTCCGGAGGAGTAGTTAGGGTCGTACATGCCAATGTTTATACACCTAAAACTGGAAAGCAGACAGGCTCTGGGTCTGGGAGGACAAATGCCTGTTGGGGTATATAATTCGTTTATTCGGATGCCTGTGTGTATAAATATATATATATGGCTTGACCTTGTCCCTTTGTTTCGTCGTCGACTGAAACGTCGTCGTCTCTTCACTCTCTAGAGTGTGGTTTGGTCAACATATTTCAGCCACGTTATTGTGACTCCCCGTCTGTATATATGGCTTGTATCGAGGTCTTCCCAAGGTCGAAGCACTGACCCTTCCCAGGATGCAACCCCACAACCACCCACCTGTCATGCACCATCCACCTACCACCCACCTGATATAAACTATTCAGCTCCCTCGTTGCACGCACCATTCACATGTCAGGCACCACCCGTAACCACCCGTCGTGTACTATTAACTACTCGCATGTAATAACTCACCTCCTGGTATGCCCCATTAACCTGCCGTGCACCACCTGCAATACATATCCACCATTCACCACCTCGTGCACCACTAATCTACCGTGCATCATCCGTCTAACATGCACCATCAACCTGCCATGCACTCACACATCAACCTGCCATGCACTCACACCTGACGTCTACCAGTCACTTGTCAGGTATCCCCATGTACACCAGTCATGCATTACCTAACTGCCCATACACCTATGTAGTAGAGCCCAACAGCTCTACATGATAGGTGTATGGCATCCATATGGCGTGTATGGCAACAGATGGCATCCTTAACCTAACATACATCAATCATTATCTACTAGAATGCATCATCCACCTACCATTACCTTCTAGAGTGCATCATCCACCTACCATTACCTTCTAGAATGCATCATCCACCTACCAATACCTTCTAGAGTGCATCATCCACCTACCAATACCTTCTAGAGTGCATCATCCACCTACCATTACCTTCTAGAGTGCATCATCCACCTACCATTACCTTCTAGAGTGCATCATCCACCTACCATTACCTTCTAGAGTGCATCATCCACCTACCATTACCTTCTAGAGTGCATCATCCACCTACCATTACCTTCTAGAATGCATCATCCACCTACCATTACCTTCTAGAGTGCATCATCCACCTACCATTACCTTCTAGAATGCATTATCCACCTACCATTACCTTCTAGAGTGCATCATCCACCTACCATTACCTTCTAGAGTGCATCATCCACCTACCATTACCTTCTAGAGTGCATCATCCACCTACCATTACCTTCTAGAGTGCATCATCCACCTACCATGCACCACTTACTCTTCACCTGTTTTGTACCATTCACCTTTCATTCACCGCTTATTACCCACGTGTCATGCACGACCCACTACCCACCTGCCATGCCACGGTGAATGGGTCCTGTGTGTGTGGCGAATGCTGTGTGAGTTGTGAGTGTGTGTGTGATGAGAGGAGTGTGAGTGCATGGTGAGAGAATGTAATGTGGTGAGGGTGTAAGTGTGTGGTGTGAGAGTAATGAGAGTATGAATGTGTGGCGAGAAAGTGAAGTACGTGATTATAGTGAGTGTAGGGTTAGCATGTGCTGTGTGTGTGTGATGAGTGATTGTGTGGTGCGTTGATGAGTGATGAGTGAGAGAGTAAAGATTACCATGGGGTTGGGGGGGATGGAAGGCCACACCCACTCTCCGTTATCAGGCACCACCCCCACCCTTCCCTCCCTGCAGTCTCACCTATGTGTGCTTCCTTTCCAACTTTTGTCAATTTCTCTTATAATCTTACACGTCATTACCATATCTCCCTGTTCCTTTCTCCCGCATGTGTGGTTAAGTCCGGGTCTAACCTTCTAACTCGGCTCCCTCAGCTCAGGAACTATATTTGTTTTATATAGTTCAAAGTTTTAACATTTCGTTTTGTTCTTTTTTGCAGGTGAGAGGGGTCCGTCTAATTACCGAAAGCTACCACAAGCTTCACAAGCTTCACAAAGCTTCCTGGCAATACGTTAGTAATGAATAAATATGATATATTTACTCATTATAATGAGTTCCATGCCGCTGTTTGGAAAGCATCCATTTGGTACCCATATTATTACCTTATACGCGGGAAAGCTCGCCCCTACTGTGGTGCCGGTAACATAGTGTTCACGCCCCGCTCTTCCTCAAAAGTCCATTCAAATTTCAATTCAATAGGGAGAATATAACACCAGAATAAAGGAACAATACGAGTGAAGTGACTGCCGACCGCGGGACTCCAACCCGCGCGCACTAGTCATTTACACCACTGTTAGATTTGCATGGGTGAGGGCGGACAAGGGCATTCAAACCCGTGTTACAAGCATTGGAGTATGACCGGGTGGAATATATATATATATATATATATATATATATATATATATATATATATATATATATATATATATATATATATATATATATATATATATATATATATATATATATGCAAAACCCTGGAGCATACCACATGTGAGTGCTGACCACTCAGATTTTATTAACATTTATGTTAACTTTGTTTTGCATTTGTAAACCATGTTCTAAACCAATTTATTATTTTTTGCCACGCAATGTTTTTCAACTTTTATTAACACATATGAGTCTAAAAACCCAAGAACATATGAATACAGGAAATAAGTCTAGATTTATCCAGTCCATACCTGAAACGCTCATATGGATTGGCATCTACTTGGTAATCTTTCTTATTTCACATATACATTCTGAACCAGTTCTTATTTATTTTGAAACTAAATTTTTTCAAATTTAATTCAGTACTTCAGTTTCTATCGTAAGTTTATATTTGTATAAATTTTAAGTTTATTTTTGTATAACCATACACTGTATAAAACCTTATTAAACCCATTCATTTATTTAATGTTCAATTTAGCCAAATTTAGGGAGTCATAGGCCTTGAAAATTACAAAGTTGCTACTTTCTTTTAATTTTCTGAACAATATACAAATTGGTAAATCCGTTTGTGAAAAAGAAGTTACGATTGGATGGAATAGGATACAAAGATAATGGCACATCAATGTACGAAATACAGTAGAAGGATTTATATCTTGAAGTATCAGTAGTAGAAGGTCTTATGTTATCGTTCCATTTACCTTGAACTTGTGAGATCTTGCTTGCTGTAAAGTTATGGTCCCCATACTATCAAACGGATGCTAGTGAAGAATGACTAAGGAACCTTCCTTATGAAGAATAACATAGGTACCCTACATATGAAGAATGACTAAGGTACCTTCCACTTGAAGAATGACTAAAAAACTGTTCCATATGAAGAATGCCTAACAAAGCAGGCAATTTTAGTCTGGAAGAAAAATGTATTCAAATGTGTTACTGGTCGGGTAGCACTTTATTCATTAAACAATAGGTCAAATTTTCGTGGTCATTGTTGAGAAATGTTTCAAGTAATGTGAAGTTCTCGTGGATTTCCCCTCATGCTTAAACGGTGCTTATCACGGTTGACTGATCACCTGGCGATAAATGCCAAGGAAAGATAAGGTGATAGAGAATTTATTAACCATGAAACAAAAAGTGAGCAAAAAGTTGAGTGGGAGGGGGTAGGAATTGCCTAAGCTACTCTATCCCTTTGAGATGTATTTCTTTCTTATCTCAATAAACATACTTGAACTTGAACATAAGTTGAGTGACGAGAAGGAATGTGTTGGAATATGTGATAAACCATCAAACACTACATATGAATGAAAACAATACATTATCATAATACAGTCATAGCAGATTCACAACTTATAAGTCAAATACTGACCATAAGTCAGCATGTGATTTAAAATCTAAATAGGCATTTTCTGTCATGTTCAGAGCTATGACTTGAAAAGTGCTTCTCTCACTTTCAGTCATAAGTGTAAACACTCTTTATTCAACGTAATACTTTAACTAATCTTACCTAACCTAACTATGCATAAACGAACAATTTATAAAAATACTAATTTACATTTCAGAAAAAAACGTTTATTATACCGGATGGACGATTCATCCTGTCAGTTGGTTGTCTGTCTGCTGTAAAAGTCAAATACTGACTTATTTAAAACTAAGTAAGTCAGCATTTAACTTATAGCGTGTGCTGGAGGATGGGTTATCAGGCTTACATATAAATATGTAGCCTATCGGGAATATGAAAGAGGTTCTGATGAAAATGAAAAAAAAATGCACAGTATGTTTTTATCTATCAGTTACTCCGTAAGCGTGAAGTGTAGCAATGACCCGCGTCCAACCTTTAGTATACCTGCTGCGTTTTTAAATCTTTAAATGTTCGAATTGTGTCTTATTCTCGCTTGACATGTGAATATCTGTGACTTTTACGACTCCTTGTTTAAGATCTTTCTTCTTGTTGACCCTTATTAAAATTTACAAGGTGTAAATATCATGTTATTTGATAAAGCCTTACCGTTTATGCATTGTCAGGCGCCTTCAAAGAGATGTTGTTACTTTTAAAATTGGGAAAAATTGGTAAGGGAATTAAAAAAGAATTAAAATTGGTAAGGGAATAACAACATAACACTCCCGATTCTGCTGTATATTTGAACAACGAAAAGCAAAATATTACGATCCACATATCGAATACTTTATGAAGAACTCTTCCAAGCGAAGAGATGAATGTCTTTTATGCCTTCACATGCCCACTTGGGGACTGCTAGTTCCAACGTCGTCCCCGATGTATAGGCAAGACAACATCACATGATGAGTGACGCTGTCCAATAAACTAGCGACAATTTTAAAAGTAACAACATCTCTTTGAAGGCGCCTGACAATGCACAAACGGCAAGGCTTTATCAAATAACATGATATTTACACAACCAGATCATCACCAGAGATAGTCTGATAAACAACAATGAAATAATCGATAGATACAACGACAATTAGAAGACTAGATATCGGCGAAGCACTGCGTATCAGACAAACTCGGACAGCTATCAAGAGGCAACTAGCACTGCGCAGTTACATTCTACCATCTTCAAGACCAAGACAGAACGTCCAGAACGTCTTGAGAATGGTCCAGGACGGACTGAAACGTCGTCGTCCCTTCACCTTCTAGTGTGTGAAGGACTGTTGGACTGTTGACTGTCTGGTCAATAGTCCAACATAATGTCCCAGCTATCAAGAGAACATATAGGAAGTAAGGAGGCTGCAGTTGGCCTATGGGTCCATGTGAAAACTTGCTCCGCCTCTCTTTCAGTTGTATATTCGGTTGCAGCGGAATTGTATTAATTTCTACTCGGCCTTTGAACCTGTTGCCAGGGTCACTGAAACGCATCTCTTGCGTCAGGTCATATTAAAACTGTACAATCAACTTTTGAAGAATTAATTTTTCAATTTCCCTCTCAAGTGAAGGACGTGAGAAATATAAGGAAGATTCGTGCTAAAAGCATTAAGCTCACCCTTTCTGTCATATTCAATAATGTATAAAAGAAAGACTGCTACCAATATATATATATATATATATATATATATATATATATATATATATATATATATATATATATATATATATAATCAAGTCTTCACATTATTAAGTAATTCTCTCATTGCAATTTTTGGCACTCATATGACCAGTTGCATGTACAGTGTTGCAGGCCGCACGCTAGCTAGTTAGTGCAACAGCTCACGTGTTGAGCGAATACCACATTACCACAAAATTCGCAAAAGCTGGAGTGACATGCACACCTCCGGAGATGCAATGCTGTCTTGAACGCATACAATAAAAGGATAAATAAAGTTCTCTTTACGATAAAGTCAATCATTTTACAAATGTTGACCTTTAAAAGTTAGATGTTGCCGTACTGCCACTTTTTTGTATTTGCTTCTGAAGTATGAAACAATTGTAATGTTCTTCGGTGAATAATAGAAAAAAGCCGTACAGACATTCGAATGTTATATATAAAGTTTCAAAAATATATGCTAACTTATTGTGTACCTATAAAACAAACTTCTAGGCAATAAAGCCTCTGGCATCTCCATCTTGAGACTTCCTCCGGTGAGATGAATGTGTCAGAACACAACTTAAAAGTATTTGAGAGATATAAACGAATGAAACCAGTTGGACAACTTTTGATATACAATTTCCTAGCTAACAGGTGGTAAAATGTAATTATAAATTCATGTATGTAATTTAGGAGACCGATACAAATAATTAATAATTTAACCCACCTCGGACGCGTCACAGGTGTGCGTTTCCAGCGTATGTTCTCAGAACTTTTGCTCCTTGACAATTGTCTTATGTTACTAAGTCCCTATACATACCTAAAACAGTACTATTTACCGTGTGAGTATACATGCTCACATGAAGTAGTCAACGAAATTGATTCTTGTTATATGCAGACTGATAACGCCCATATAACCTTGCTTTGCTAATGTTAGTTTTGCATCATATTGCAACTGTTGGCTCGTTTGGAGTTTATTTTAGACTTGAACATAAATGGAGACTATCACATAGTGAGGGGAAATCAAAATTAGTCACATTTGCAATATGGAAATAAAAATGTCTAGTGAAATATAAGTGAAATGAATATATAGTGAATTGTAAAGGAATGGAGGAATTTGGGAGTGAGGGAGGGGATAGTGGGAGTGATACAGAAGAGGTAGAGAGGGAGGGAGGGATGGAGGGTTGTGTGGTAGGGAGGGAGGTAGAGGTAGAAGGGAGGAAGAGGGATGGAGGGAGGGAGGGAGCAGGAAGAGGGATGGAGGGAGGGGGGCTGAGGGTTCCCGAGCCGTTGGTGTTATGGCCTCAGCAGTACCAGTGGTGTGGGCGGAGCCAACAGGTGGACACCATTTAATATGTGTTCCTGTGTAATATGGGGGCTCGGAGGTCCACCCCGGGTTGCCACGGCCTGGGTGCCAATGGTGTCTGGCCCCCTGGGTGCTCCTTGGGCGCCCAGGGTTACGATCCTGGTGGAAATAAGACTTTGAGTGGGAGGTGGTGGCAAGGCTCCCTTGAGCAGCCAGTGGACAGACAGACAGAGCTCCTGGAGACAGTGGCGGACACGGTCTTTGTCACACAAGACGTCTGTGTCTGGCATAGACACCGTGTCCTGGGGTGTGACACCTGTCTAACAGGTGTTTGCTCAACACGATTGCTTTTGAAGTGATTGGAGCGTGAAGGAATACTTTGATACATGAAGCTCGAGGTTTACGCTCTCGCATGTATGATAGAGAAAGGCTCTAATATCTGAGAGACAAATGGAAATGATTATGAAGTATACAGTAAATCATAAATACTATAAGGTAACAGTGGCTCACCATAAATGTGACGGAGTGTAAACCATTGTCAGTGTTGAACAAAGGTGTAAACCTGTAAACTTAGTGCCAAGACCCAAGTGCTCTAGTACATGAAAAAACTCTTGAAGGACAAGTCCTCTTTATTTTTGTTTCTTGTTTATTTCTTGAGACGTTTACCTTTTTATACTATATGAGGTATTATTGTGTACGGTGTTATGCATCTAATCTATTCCTAACTTTTCAATGGAAATATTCTTCTTCAGTACTGTACTGGTATGTGCAGTATACCAATTTATTTGTTTCCAGTATTGTTATTAAATATGACTGAAAGGGTTAGCTCAATGGTTTTAGCATAAATCTTTTCTAAAGCTCCTATGGTCTTCAGAAAGACGTTTAATTAACTTTAACAAATAATTGTTAACATTTTATTGGGCTGATGCAAGTCACTGAAAGATGCATTTCGCTAAAGTTCACTTAACCTCGCAGGTAGCGTGAATACAATTTAGCCAATGTAACATATGTATTCCACGTAGGGTGATGTAGGGCAAGGTGTTAGTCTAGGGGGATTGATTTTCTCATTGGTCAACTAAGGCAAGAGTCATAGTGGGAGCCAGCAGTGTTCTGTCTTCGTCTTGTGGATGCACCCAAGTGACGTTTGTGTGATCTGCTGTTCTTTGGCAGTATGTCTTCAAGTATTGATGTATGTTGATTATGTTCAGTTAGGATATTTCTCATGATGATCTGGTTGGGTGTGTGTAGAAATGTAATCTTTGATAGAGCCTTATTTATATTCTGATACCATGTTTATGAATTTATATGCCTATAGTGTGGCATGGTGAATAATGTTTGTCGGTAGGTTAGTGATGTCAGGAACCATTGGTTCTGGCTAGCACTGCCTGGGTAATCTCACGGACATTCTTGCTTTTCGGTTTGGCTAGGGAAACGGAAGCATTAGGTGAAGGGAAATTGCCCAATTATTGCAGTTCCGACCAGAATCTAATCCGTGATCCTTGATTGTGATTTGTTACCAAGCCTACTGTATGATGAGACTTTATTTTTTATTTATATTTGTATTGCCAATTTTTTTTTTATTCATTCATATTTAATTGCTGTACTGTACTTTATTCGAAAAGTTATATATTTTTTTTGGGGGGTGAGGGGGACTTGATTTGTCAAGCACTGCTGGAGTAATAAATACTCTTAGATTTGTTAGATGGTCTAGTACTGTACTAGCATTCTGTAGTGTTTTAAATTAGCACACATTCCTATAGCCCTATATCCAACTATGGTATTCCACAGCCTTGGGTAAAATATACGTAGATTCATAATTTACAGTTTTACAGTTGTTCTAATTTAATTACTGCTCATTTTTTTTATGTAACTCCATTCCCAGACTTATACCGAATGAAGCTTTGATGTTCTAAATCAATCCATGTTGTGTAGAAATTTTGCCTTTCTACTTTGAGATAATGATTTTGGCACATTTGTTGTTACAGCCTGATAACATTACTCCAATTGTAACTGAATATAGTACTAATACCGTAGTAAGTAAAGTAGTGATTTCACTGTTCGTGAATGTTGTGTCAAATACAGTATGCTTACTGTTTTTCCCATTTTTTTTTATGCAGAAACAGGCTACTGTGGAACAAAATGTGAGAGCTGATAATGAATTGCAGGAAAAAACTCCAGAGACAAGCTGTTGCAGATGAAACTGCAACACTTGTCCAATGTTTTCACAGACTGGTAGAGACTATTGTGTTGGAAATATGTACAAAAGAGCTCAGAAAGTGTATAGTAATGGTACAGTAATATATTTGATACTTGTAAGGCACATTCCATATTTTTACTCAAGCTGTTAAGTACAGTATACAGTTTTAAAATGTGAACGTATCCCAAATACAAAATAAGAACTCCACAAGTCCTATAATGTGGAATTATCAAAAGGTATGGAGGTACAATAGAGTACTGTACCTGAAAAAATTCTATGTTAAATCCATTGCAATTTAGCAGTTTTTATTTTTAACGTCATTAAAGATTATTATTGAATTGCAAAAAATAGTGCTGTGGAGATGTTTGTATACAAGTACTTCACATAATTGTGATTGGTGTAGCAAAATTTCTGAAATTACAATGGAAAAACTAAAAAGTTCAATGAATGAGTGCTACGAGTGCTTTTAAGAAATTTAAAACTTCATACCTTAATAAATTTGAAGTACAGTCCTGCACTGAATGACTGTGGTTTTTGCAGTCATGACTGTAATGATTCTCTAGCTCTAGTTCCGAGTAACTTGAAGACATTCCATAGAAACTTATGCATTCCAAACAAAGCTAGTCTTTCTGAAAGTTTGATAAGTGAACATAAAAAAAAAACGCACAATGGAACACAGTGAGCTCATTGCCGAAATGGCATACATTGAAAAATTGTCCACTCAGGAGAGGCTGAAGTTGGCAAGACGTCGGCGTATGCAGCAGATGAAGAAATGGTCACAAAAAGAAAGGGAAATAACTGGTAGCAAAAGAGAGAAAACTGCACAAAATGAGGCACAAAAGAGGAGAAGAGAGAACAGGAAGAGTGTCATGTTTATCAGTAATGTAATGCTACTGGAAGCTGCAGCCAGAAACGATATTGAGGAAGGTTAGTTAATCTTTAACATTCGTTTTCCAATTACTGTACTATATAATTGTGTGGGTGGGTAGGTGCCTTTACAAACATCCTGTATGTGTACACTGTATATAAATATTCTGCACATTATTCAGTTCTGTATATTATTCATTCATGTAAATTATACAGTTTAGTATTGACTACACTGTACATGACTCGCACAAATGGAACTTGGTGAACTTGAAAGCCAGATGTAATAGAAATACTATTCTGATGTTCAAGACTGTAATTCGGTATTTAGTGAAACAACATAACTGAAGATTTCTGGTGGAGTGAGCCCGAGCATGTAGTGCATAAAACTGCAAAATATATTTAAAATTAAATATTATTTTAAATAAAAATATTTAAATATTTAAAATTAATTTAAATTAAATATATTAATTTATTTACATTTAAAATTAATTTGAATTATTTAAAATTAAAGAAAAATTAAGAATCTAACATATTTAAAATTAAATAATTTATTTAAATTTTAATTTAAAATATTTAAATTAAATATTTAAATATTTTATATTTAAAATTAAAATTTGTATTTATATATTTGGTACCAAATTGTGCTCACAAGACTGTTCTATAATTTACACTAATAACATATGCTGTACTGGCATTAAATTATGAACTGTATAGTAATCAAGAATGATTTATGCCCATGACATTTCTCATTTCAACAAAATAGGAAATGGGGGAAAGTTCATTAGACTGACTATGCATTATCCACAAACTGTTAATTTGTGGTTTCACAATATTGTACTGTACATCATTTGAAGAAAAAGTAAATGAGAAATGATTAAAAACCAATGAAAACATATAAAATAATACAGTACAGTACTGTATATAATGATTAACATCTTCCCAACATCACTTGTTGGTACCCACCTGTTATTTCACTGTAAAACTAGTGATATAACAGGAGGTAGCTTCTTCAATGGTGTCTAAATCCTCGCTCCTCCAGGTGTAACTAATCCTAGAGTATGTCTGGCAGTGTCTGTCAGTATCTGTTGAGAACTGCCAACCCATCTAGGGTCTTGAAAAGTGTCACCGTCATTGGTTGCAGTAATGAATATTTTTACATCATTGTAGAATTTGAGGCACCTGTTTGAGGTCTGCCTGAAAATCAAAATTTATAAAAATTAAATCAAATATGACCCGTTTAAATATATTACAAATAATTTTAAATTCTCGTAGATTTACATGAAAATTGTATACAAAAAATTTAAAACTGAATATTATAATATTTAAAATTTGAATTGGAGACCTTTCTTGATTCAGTATGTTGAATTATATTTGAAGTGCTCGTGGTAATATTTTTGGTTTCATTCTATATTGCCTAGAAGGATGTATGCCTTTTAAGTCTGTTTAGGTGCCATTGTGTGGTTACTGGCAATCATCTTGTTACAATTGCTCATACCACAGTTTACATCTAATAGACTATTGCCATTTGAATTCTTTTGTAATATTTTGTAGAATTGCATAGATGACTCCAACACAAATTTAGATTAGTGTTGGATGACTCCAACACTAGGTAACCAGAAACTGGATTATAGTTCAGATTAATATTTTAATGTTTAAAGATACTATATTGCAAAAGAAAGTGGGTATTATATAAATATAATATACTGCACCTATTTATACTGAAGGAACTTAAACATACAGTACTGTATTTTGGAAAATATTGTATCTATATATTCCATTTAGAGATTTGATTGTGGTATTGCTTCATAGCAAATTTCTTGTTAATTTACTCAATATGAATCTACAAAATGATATTCATTATATATTTTATAACTCTCGTTCACACACAATACAATAATAGTTTAAGTGGCTGTGAACCAGCAACATTACCCTAGCTAATGTGTAATTTTCTTAACAGTGCAAGCACTCCTGGAAGCTGGTGTAAATCCTGATTCAACAAATGAGGATGGTTTGACAGCTTTGCATCAGTGTTGCATTGATGATTCTGAAGAAATGATGAGACTATTGGTTCACCATGGAGCTGATGTTAATGCACAGGACTCTGAGAAGTGGACACCTCTTCATGCAGCTGCTACCTGTGGCCATCTTCATCTTGCCAAATTCCTTATTGCCAAGTAGGTTTTGGTGAATATATTGTGTTATATAATATGCCAAGTTTTTATTTGTAATAGGTTTTATTAAAAATTTATTTAAATCTTGCTAAGTAAATTACATATACTGTATATTGAACTTATTAATTTTCCATAATGAATCTACATATTATAGTCATGTAATGTGTATATGTGTATATATATATATATATATATGTCGTACCTAGTAGCCAGAACGCACTTCTCGGCCTACTATGCAAGGCCTAATTTGCCTAATAAGCCAAGTTTTCTTGAATTATTATATTTTCTCTAATTTTTTTCTTATGAAATGATAAAGCTACCCATTTCATTACGTATGAGGTCATTTTTTTTTATTGGAGTTAAAATTAACGTAGATATATAACCGAACCTAACCAACCCTACCTAACCTAACCTAACCTATCTTTATAGGTTAGGTTAGGTTAGGTAGCAGAAAAAGTTAGGTTAGGTTAGGTAGTCGAAAAACTATTAATTCATGAAAACTTGGCTTATTAGGCAAATCTGGCCTTGCATAGTAGGCATAGAAGTGCGTTCTGGCTACTAGGTACGACATATATATATGTGTGTATATATATATATATATATATATATATATATATATATATATATATATATATATATATATATATATATATATATATATATATATATATATATATATATATATATATATATATATATATATATATATATATATATATATATATATATATATATATATATATATATATATATATATATATATATATATATATATATATATATATATATATATATATATATATATATATATATATATATATATATATATATATATATATATATATATATATATATATATATATATATATATATATATATATATATATATATATATATATATATATATATATATATATATATATATATATATATATATATATATATATATATATATATATATATATATATATATATATATATATATATATAATGTCGTACCTATTAGCCAGAACGTACTTCTCGGCCTACTATGCAAGGCCCGATTTACCTAATAAGCCAAGTTTTCCTGAATTAATATATTTTCTCTAATTTTTATCTTATGAAATGATAAAGCTACCCATTTCATTATGTATGAGGTCAATTTTTTTTTATTGGAGTTAAAATTAACCTAACGTATCTTTATAGGTTAGGTAGCCAAAAAAGTTAGGTTAGGTTAGGTAGTCGAAAAACAATTAATTCATGAAAACTTGGCTTATTATGCAAATCATGCTTTGCATAGTAGGCAAAGAAGTGCGTTCTGGCTACTAGGTACGACATATATATAATATATATAATATATATATATATATTATATAATAATATATATATATAAAATAATAATAATATTATTATTATTCCAACATGCCTTCTTTTACTGTGCCGTACATGTTGGCTAATATAGGTGCCACTTCCTTACACAATTACTCAAGTTCTGGAGTTGGCCCACATTAGACCATTCTACCACAAATGAGTGGGTCATGCCTTGGGATATTGTGGTGTACTGGATCAGCTTTTTTAATTTTGTCTATCATTGGTATCAAAATGAGGACACCTCTACGGAATTACAGTACTTTAAATATTTAATATTATAATTCTGGTCACTTGGAAATATGATGTATGAAATCCAAGTAGAGTATCATTAAAAAGTCTGTCAATTGTAAAAAAAAAAGTACAGTATAGTTAAAAAAAAATCAAATGCAATATTAAAACAATTTTATTGCATGGCTAGCTTGTTTGAATTGCAGTTAGGTTATTACAGAAGTCTTGAGACCAATTGCAGTAGCATCATGATTTTTGTTTTTGAAAAGTAATGTTGTCCTTATTCTCAAAGTACTGCCTTTAAGCATGTCTTCAAATTCTAATATCACTTGCAGTACATCATTATGAAGTCTGTGGATCTTATCATTTACATTAAAAAATGTTAAAACAAATTGTTAACATCACAATAATCTTTTTATTTGGAAAATGTGGAAACAACAGCTGGGACAGCCAAAAGGGAGCCAACAGGAGAATCCTGCTGGAGAATATCTTCCGTTTGGACAGGACCTGTAGCAAGAGCTGTATCAGAGTGAAAAGATGACGAAACCCTGATCAATTCAAGTAAAGTCGAAAGGCATCCACTATGAGAGTCTCGCCATCAGGAAAGAGCCACATAAACCAGAAGCTGCCAGTTTCATGCCAATTTGAAGAGGTCCACCTCAGGAAAACTAAGCATCTTGCAAAGCCAATGAAAGGACACGTTGTCAACAGTCAAATCGGTCAGTTTGGGAGAATGTTGGATACACCCCAAAAGTGAACCACATGGAATGCCAAACCTCCTAGAATCCATAAGATAAAAGATGCATAATCCAGCATCTCGAGGGGCATCATCACCCCTTGCGATTCAGACAATGAATCGTTGGGGAGCAGTTGGAGTGGAGCTGGACCATGGAGCCTACTGAGAGACCTTAACCTGCAGGAGAAAGGCATTTTTGGAAAAAGAACCATGCAATACTAGTATTTGAAACTTCAACGTAGTTTGACAAATGTGTGTGATATCGGTACATGAGGAGGGATTAACATTATGAAAGCATATAGGTGTGGGCATGCAGAGCAAAATGACCAAGGAAGTGGAGGTAAAATATGATTAAGAGATAATTTTGTGTTACAAGTTAAATGGAACCTTCCCCATTCCTTGATAGAGGGGAAATTAGGAAAGGATGAGTTATGCACATAATACAAAGAAGTGTTTCTGTACAATACAGTTTAGAAATAGTTTACACTTGATGACATAGGTGTATATAAAGTACTAGTTGGCAATTGGAAAAAACCATGATATTTTAAACATTCGGGTTCCACCTTGCTTTTCATGTGTGAGAAACTGAAAATTATTTAATAGGCTAGTTGACAAATATACTAATTATTTTGCAGGAGTGCCAATCTTCTTGCTGTTAATGCAGATGGCAACATGCCATATGATATATGTGAAGATGATGCTACTCTTGATTACATTGAGAGTGAGATGGCTCGCCGTGGGGTCACCCAGCGACTTATCGATGAGACTCGCTCTGCTACTGAAACACAAATGCTCACTGATCTGAAATGTATGAAGAGTGAGGGTCAAAGTCTGATGTTTCGTGATCACCAAGGAGCAACACCAGTATGTGCTGTGCTGTATTTTAATATTTAGTGTTTGTGGTTTCAGTGTTTCAAATACAGTAATTTGAATTAAATAAAATATACTAATATATTAATATTATATAAAATTAAATAAATAAAAAATAAATAAAAAATAAATAAATAAGAATAAATTGTTATTGTTAGCTTTAGGCTTAACAAAATACTAGAACTATAGGGTTCAGTAGCACTTAATGTCACGGTGATTCCCAAATGAATTTTTAGCATGAAAATGTTAATTTATTTTTATTGGCATTTTAAATTCAAAATCATTTATACAAACACCTAATTTGGTTAATTGAGGTATAGATAAGGAAAGGTGTTTTCCAGAAAATTAATACAATTGTTGTAACTATTCTTATTCCCCGATTCTCTCCCTGACTATCAGCTTCACGTAGCAGCAGCAAATGGGTATGTCAGAGTGGTGGAATACCTTCTGAGCCAAAATGTGCCAACAGAAGTAAGAGATCATGATGACTGGTCGCCTCTTCATGCAGCTGCCTGCTGGGGACATGTATGTTTGGTGTACTGTAATTATTTCTTGCTGTCCTTTCCATATACGTATCCCGTGTATGTGTAGTTTACATTCTGTCCCCACTTCCCCATGCACACATTTGACATTAAAACTTTTTCAACTTGAATCTCTCGCTGTGAAAAGGAGCTGCATCGTCTTCATTAATAAAATTGTACATATTCTAATTACTCTTTATTTGGCCTAAGTATTAGGCCAAATAATATTTTTCCTTTATTAATTGTAGTTAAAATTTAGCCTTTTAAAAGTTGCATTACAGTATTTAGCTCCTTTGACTCTTGTACTACAGTATACTTCTTTTGAACTTGAGCTTTCTTTCCTCAGCCGGATGTTTTAGAGCTGTTGGTTCAGAATGGGGCAAATCTTCACGCTCGTACTAAAAACCAAGAGACTCCCTATGGTAAGTTTGTACAACTTTACGAGGAGGATCAACATGTTATACTTGACTGTGATTTTGTTGTCTTGACCCCACCTGATGGCAGACCAGGGCTATATGTTCTTCACCCAGTAAACAAGTCTAATATTAATGTTGGTTAATCATGTACAGGTATATCAATAAATTTGGGGTGGATATAAATGAAAGCTGCCTGATATAGGAAGTCGACAAACAAATGAGTGAATTATATTTAGTTTATGAAAAGAGCAAAGCTTTTATGTTAAAAATTTGAAGAATTAATTCTAATCTTTTAAGATTAATATATTTTATTTTGTTTGTAGGTGCTGCTTATCTTGTAACCATTGTGTCTTGGCCATATTTATATAAAAAATATTTGTGAATTTGTTATTACATAAATTCAATGAAGTTTAAATATTTTTATATCACATAATTTGTGTGTACTGTATTAACCTTTGCTAAAAATGAAAAGGTAAGGAAATATAACCTATTTGATTTGTACATTATTTGATTTTCTTCAGACATATGTGAGGATGCAGAGCTGCGAGAAAGAATCATGCAACTCATCAGCGAACAAGAGACTAAGAGACTTCATGATCAGACTAAAAGGGTGAGATTGCTACTCCTTATATTGTTTGAAAAAGTTCTTATTGTTCTGAGAATCTTTGATTTTTATTTGCCTAAAAGTGAGTAGAATCTCGGTACACAATACTGTATAACTAATGTTCATATTTGTAGCATTGTGTAGTATTATTCTATTTTATATTAAACACATGCTTGCATATACCATACACTTAATGAGTGTACTATACAGTGTGTAATTAGAGCAGAGTTTTCTTGACAGTCAAAATTAACACTTTGATAATTACAAGGTTGTTCTTTTTCTCACTGTTGGTTTTTGACTATATATTAATGTTGATGCATCACAAAATATTTAGTACACTTTCTCATATAGTGTATAACAATTTCAGAGGCTGCTGCTTGTCCGCATATACCTTTATTTTAACAAATACTCCTATTTTCTCTTAAGAACCGAGGAAGAAACCTTATAATTTAACCATCTTTATTTCATAGCTCAAGTAAATAATGGTTGCTAAAACTGTAATAATGAGTTATGCAATTATCTAAAACTGTAAATATGTATTTAATTCAAACATATTTTCCTTTCAGGTTCGTCGTACACACTCAAACACACGCACACAGTCTGTACGCCGGACATCTATTCGGGAAAAAACACTGACGCCAAAGAAAGAAGCTCAAGAGGAGGCAAGAATACGACTTCAGTTAGAACATAAAAAAAAACCTTTGGTAAGCATGTACTAAAATGTTGAATTCAACTATGGTAAACTGTGCTATAGGAATGAGGGTATGAAGACTCTTGCCTTAATCATTATGCTGGATGAAGTGTATGTATGCTAATGTTGCACATTTCCTGTGGCCATCTTTAGGAACACTCAAATGAATGATTTAAATTGCAAATTTTCTTTAATATTATGGAAAATACCAGGTTACCTCTATTTCAGATCTATGTTCATTCATACCTAAACAACTAATGATACAGATAAATATATATCCTATACCCACGCTTAAAAAAATATTTTAAGATTGTCTACTGGTAGCTATAGTCTTACATAGGCGAACACTGTGAAAAATTGGTCACTGTAGTGAAACAAAGCTATTTTGCCTATATCAAAAATAAGTCTGAAACTCTTATAATAAATTAGTTTTACATGTCCAAACTTTTTTGTTTAACTGAAGAGAGAATATTTTGGTACCAGATTTTTTGTAACACTGAGTGATTAAGGCTGCCTTCAGTTGTTTGTTTGCTTTATCTTACATTTGTTTGAGAACTTTTGCCAGGGCTCGGGTTCATGGAGTACTGTATACCCATATATTATTTTACTTTCATTTACAACATTTGTTCACACTGTATAATTTTGCCCACTTACTGGTGCTCAAGCTCTCTGTAGACATGGCTTTTACTGATTTTGTATATATTAACTAAAATGAATTTAGGTGCTCTTGTAGAATGACCTATAGGAAATATTTATAACAGAGCATAGCTTCTGCAAGTGTATATGTTAATTAAACTTTATGAATCTAGTTTTAAAGTATGATTGCCATTGTAAAGTGTTTTAACTTTTACAGCAGGAAGATTCTCCATCACTGGGTGGGTTACGAGCAGTCAAGGAAGGAGGAGAGGGCTCTCCCCTGACTTCATTCCCAGCTGTTATTCCTGCCAACATCAGCAATAACAACAGCCCTAAGTGAGTGTCAGTCAGCATGACTAATTTTCCATGAAACATGGCTTGTCAATTGGTTTACAACCAGGTCCATAATCACTGCCGGGTGAACAGGGGCAAGCAGTCAAGAATCTGTATTCAGTCATCTCTCCTTGTTCAGGGCATGAACCCAGCCAAAATTGGTGCCGTGGTGTGGAGTAAGCATGCTACTGTTTTTTCACCCTTCACCTTAAATTACTTTTCCTCACAGAAAAGTAATCACTCAAAAGTAATCACTGAGGCACTTGCTCCTCACAGAGTGAGCATGTTCACATCATGGAAATTGGGAAATAGATTTATGATAGGTGTAATGTTGAGATTAGAGTTCTTATATTTCTAGCATATTAAACTTTAATTCTTAATGCTTTTATGATTTTTAGGGACAATCTTTTAGTAGAGGAAGAAGAGGAAGAGTTGAAGAAGGAAGAGAGAGAGAATGAGAAAAAAGAAGATGCAGGAAAAACCAACACCATTCCTGAGGAGGAAGAAAATCAAGTATCTTTATTACCAGGTTAGCATTCTTTAAATTTACTACATTCAAATATATTATACTGATATGCAACAGCATGTTCAAAATGTGCCATATGCCAAGATAGGCAGTAAATGTATATGTAAAAGTTGTCCATCTCTAGACAGTTCCATCAGAGTGGCCTTTCCCAGGTTCCATTTCTCCATTAAAAGCTTCTTAACCCACCCTCCAGAATTTTTATTTAATTAAAAATTATCACAGGATTCTCTCTCCATCAGTTTATTTCTTTTACATATATATGTTTAAAGAATGACAATATAGAATCTGCTATCTACTGTTTAGTGATGTAAAAGAGGGTAGTGATACATTAACAGACTAGAATGTGTGTGCGCTCTCCTGGAAATAGTCTATAGTTGTTGTGATAGCTCTCGTCCACAATGCCTGGGGTGAGATTCCTGCTAATAGGAAATGTTTTGAAGAGTGGTTGATTTGGCTGCAAGGATAGTAAGTTCTTAAGTAAGAGTTAAGATAGTAAGTTCTGCTAAACTTCTGTGAGCAGTACAGAAGATGCCAGACAAATGGTTGAGGAATTAGCTATGAAAACTTGGAACCGTGGGGTAGAGCAATGGAGACTACATGATAGAAGTACATTGTTGCTGGTAGATGGAGAGCAAAGCAAAATGGAGCAGGTAGGAAGATCAAAGTTTAGATGAGGTGGCCTGAGGGTTATTCTGTTGTGGCCATACCCTTAGAAGGAAGCTTCCAGGAAAACAGACATCAGAAGTGTCTACTCTCTGAAGGTATATAGAAATTATTTGGCCATGTTGAATGAATGGACAGTGATTAACTGGTGAGTGTATTAGTGAATATAAGAATAGGAGGAAAGGAAGCCCCCCAAAATGGGCAGACATTGGATGTGTTAAGGACAAGGAAGCAGGGTTCATGCAAGTAGCACATAAGTGGTACGGAACAAGGCTTGGTGGCAGCAGTTTGTAAATGGAATGAATGTTTGAATATCTTCGATGCAATTTTTGTTTAACCTGTTTACTCCTATCTGTCAAATGCCTTCCCTATCTGTATGAAAGTGGAAAATTAAGTAATTATTTTTTCTATAGACTCGTAGTGCTCCCTTTTGTTTGTTATTAAAATTTAAACATTGTGGTTTGTATTTATTTGATTAATTTTTTCAGCAACAGTTGCAAAGACAGAAGAGTTACTAGTGAGATCGGGTAGTGACAGCAGCAGTCTTGTTTGTAATAATGGGTTTAAAATAAAAACCAGTAGCCCTACAAAAGATAGATTAGAAGGCCATCAATCCTCGCCTCCCATTCCTCCCCCTCGAAGTTCATCTACAACGCGGCAGGACATAATCGAAACCAATGCTAATGGAGCCAATGGAATTGGAGGAGGAGGAATGGTAACTCACAGTGGAGAAGGAGGGAGTAAAATAGACATTCATGTCACTGTTACTGTCAATCCGTTCTCGCCTGGAACACTGGCTGACTTAAAGAAACAGCGTGCTATGTCCCGTGCATCACAGAGTTCATATACTCTGGCCTCTGCTGGAAGTACATATTCTCTCACTGCACCGGAATATGACCCTCGAACTCATGGACGAAATCCAGAATTTACGGCTTCATCTGTACGTGTTGATACAGTTTCATACAGACCACCAGCATCTCCATCTCTTACACCTCGTAAGTTTTGCGGAGACCCAACTGAGGTTATTGGAGGGGTAGATGCACAGTCTTGTTGTAGTATGATGTGAACAAATTATGGCATAAAACCATACACAATAGTGCAATCTGGGGGTGATGCCTCTTTTTAAATATAAATGAGGATTTTAATTTACAAAATGCATTAGTGAAAAATGGCAACAAATAAGTTTCTGGTCCTGTTAAATAAAGGACATTTATAGGAACAAGTTTTAATATACTGTATGTTATTCCCAACATAACAAAGATGTTTCACAATTCTGATATAGACTTGTATGACATAAATAATAAGTTTTAATAAACATGGCTGTTTTAAGTGTTCTGGTTCAACGTATATGTACTTTACTCCATTCCTAAGCTAAGCCATATTCAGTACCTTTATACAGTTTTGGCTACTTCAAGCAACAGTATGTTGGGATGTTTCCGTAAAGCCTTCCCCTACCTCTCCCAAACCAATAGATAGGGGGCATTGATAATATTAAATATGAAATTGTGTAGCAATTTTATTATTTTTGTTTCGAGTACCTTGTTGATTCGCTAAATTGTGTACTAAACCTTTTCGTTTTTTCTAAATTTAACAATTTCATGGATTTTGTAAAGTACGTATGTGAATACCTGGAGACCTTTCATTGGTATTGATTAATGAGAAATTTAGTGTCGAAAAAATTAAAAGTTGGATGTCTGGTTAAATATTTGTTATTATCTTGCCAATATATGGCAAAATTTAGAGCTGGTGGTGGTGGTGATTATTTGCCAAGCTAATGGACAGTTGTATCATGCAGCTAGTGACATAATTTTAACATGTAATAATGTGTATGCAAGTTTTTGTGCTGTTATTCCGTGAGAAATAAAAAATTATTTAATATTTTCATGATGCATAAATACTTAAAAGTAAAGTAATTGAACAACCTTCCATGATTCAGTATCGCTTATTAAGATATGCACCAATTTGTATTCTGTATTTCCTCCTGCTAGAAAGACTTGGTTTCTTAGTGTGTGTTGACACACTTCTTAATGCTGATGCATAGACTCCATCACTTATATATGTCTTTTCATAATTAAAATTGGTGGACATAATTATTTGTAAGCACATAAGGACTGAAATGCTCAGTTTCTTGGATATTTTCAGACCTGCACACTAGTATAATTTTTTTGTTGACAACAGTAGTTATTGCAGTGTTTGACAGTGTGTATAGAGTTGCATCTTATTGCATGATAAAGGTTCATAGGTATTCTAATTAGCATCTTCAGATTTGAGGCAAGGGACATTATTTTTAAATCTAATAAGCCATATAAGAGCAAGGTTGCTTTCAGAGCATATTACAGTTAGTGTTTGAATGTAGATCCTGTGCATCCGTGTCCTTGGTTTTATCAGGGAAATATTTTTATCTCGACAAAAGAATACGTAATAAGGGGGAAGAGGCTGACTTTTATCCTGACTTTAGCACTTCGTCCTCCAAAGTTATGGTCTTTGATGAACGGTAGTTGCTCGGTAATTGGTGTCTTGGCAAAATATCCTATCATTGTTGAGAAGTTCTTGATAGCAGCTAAAAGTGCATATTATATTTATTTTTCAAATGGAAAAACTAGTAAACATAATGCTGCTGCATGTTTATTATTGCTGTTTATATTGTTACTAAATGCCTCTGACTTGGTTATGTAAACACAAGGAATTATTATTTACATTAATATAGTTTAAAAGTCTTTCCTACATACAAAAAAACATTCATTTGCTGTAAATTATATACTTGTTCTTCCAAAGCATTCCAGTTCACAGTACAGTACTCAGTAATGTGCTTATTAATATAGCTTATGTATAATCTGTCTTCCAATATTGTGTAATGTCTGTACTCTTTTGTTTTATAAAAGAGTTAGTTATAAATGTTACAAAGGGTTCCTAAGGGTCAGTTTTGTTGCGAGAGTCAAAGGGTGAAGCTTAGGTTGAAGTAGACAATCAGTAATTGAAACCATCCATTATGTTACTGCTAAACTCATGGCAAAGCTACTTTGGTGTACCGTATTTCTTAACGTCGTGTATAGCACATTGTATTTCAAGCCATAATTACTACTATTAACAGGAAAACCTGGCTAAAGGTTAATGCATGTTTTATCTATATAAATGGTTATATTGTAAAATGAAGCAGAGGTGCATTTAAGTGATAATCATTTTTGTTTAAGGCAGTGTGCAGAAATGATTTGTGTAGTTAAGTTCACCGATCATTGCTCATTTTTAATGAATAGCCCAAGAAGTACTATAGTATCATATTGAGATGTTTATATAAAAAATTAAAGTTATCTGGTGTTATTCAAGGCACTTTTTAAAGACTAGTTTAATCTGGTAGTTGATGTATTGATTTCTTGTATTATAGGGCATAATATTTGCCTGGAATAAACATTTTTATATAAAATGAAATTTTGAGTTGATAACTATTATTCTGAATTTGTATTTGGACATGCCTCATTAACTTGTTTTGGATATATTCCGTTTGCTTCATGTACAAAGTTTGTCTTGCCAATTAATGCCAGTTTTTCATTCCAATGTGACGACTTCGTATGGAAAGCATAAAGGCATGTGGAAGATACAAATTCTATTTTGTTTGTTGAATCTCGGCAGTTTTAGATTGTAAGAAAACGTGTAAATCAAATGCATATATATTTTTAACTATACCAAGGTATAAAACATGTTGAAGATGAATAGTTTAATAAATATTCTTTGTTAATGAAAATAGATATATTCTCAGTGCCACAATGTGGTGGATCAGTGCCACAAAGGTTATGTTTGCAGCCAGAGTGTATAGTTTTTTGTTTGTTTATTACTACTACAGCCAATTTTGCACTTTCTGGATAGAGGTTTTGCTGATTCACAAGTTTGTGTTTTGATTTGTATGAATAAATTATCCTGTACAGTTGCAAGAGGTGTGAGTGAGGCTTCAGTGTGCCAACCAGTCACCCTAAGCACACATATATATCGACTCCTTTGCTTTTTTGTGCTGTAGTCAAGCATTTATTTTGGTAATATCTATGGATGTGTCTAGAAAGTTTGAAAACCCATGAAGTTCTTTGAATAAACGAAGGTACAGTGTGATAGTGTCAATAAAGGTTTATGTAAGCAGAAAACTCGGAGATTATTCTGTAATAACATTTTGTAAGAAAGTAGAGGGAATAAAGTGTGTACAGAGTATGAAATGAGGAAGATGACACTGAAGTAATTATTGTATGCTAAAAACTATCTTTGATTTTTTTTTTTTTTTTAGAAGTGAAAGTGATAAAATGGTACATGACAGAAAGACAGTGGATAATGCTAAAGTGAAGTGTGTTGATATACAGTAGTGCAGATGTTATTACCATCCAACAGCCTGATCAGAGACTGGGCCTCGGGAAATTTGACCCTCGAAATCAGCAACTGGTAATCAGCAGGTAGGTTGGCTGTTGGAGAAAGCCAGGGAGTTTTGTTACTGATGACTGAACAGTGTTTGTATACTGGTGACTGGCTTAAAAGTTAAACAAAAATCCATGTACAGTATTATTACAGTAAATATATAAAAATGAGCTAGGAGAAGGAGTTGGCTGATAAAAGTGTGGGCATCTTATCTGATATTAATTTTCTCCAGACAAGTAATCTTGCAACATCCACAACATGAATTATATAGACAGATATGAACAACCAACAATAGTAATCAACTTCATTACATTTCCCAGCCTATTTCCTTGCCTGTAAATTCCATGCTGAATCTTGCCCTTTGCAGTTTTGCGCACGGTTTCGATATTCCTACAGTGATTTATGTGCTCTTGAATTTCAGTCTGCTCTGTCCCTCTGGCAGTCCATGGCAGCCAGTTCCAGTGGTATTCACTATGAGGGGCTCTGTTTCCCACCATATATCTACCTACCTTGTGGAGGTTCTGGGGATCAATGACCCTGTGGCCTGGTCTCTGACCAGGCCTCCCAGTTGGTTGTTTGGTCAACCAGGCTGTTGGACATGGATACTAGCAGCCTGATGTATGAATCACAGCCTGGTTTATCAGGTATTCTTTGTAAAGTATTTATTGAATATTTACAACCCAATCTGGGATGCTGGGTCTGTCCACAGGTCTGACTTGAGGTAGTTCTTCCCATTATACCGTGGAACCTCAACTTAAGAATCCCCCCTACTTAAAAAAATTTCACGTTAAAACTCCAATTTTGTCAGAAAATTTGACTCGACTTGCAACCTTTGCCTCAACTTGTGACTTTGTTGATATATGTAAGGATCAAACGAGCATGTGGTTCCTGATGGCATGCATGACCTCGCCTCAGTTTACCAGAGCCGCTCGCTTTGTGACGATTGCGCTTGAATTCTTTGTAAAGAATTTCATTATTTTTCTGCTTTTCTTTTGGTTTTTGAACATAAGTTCTTAATACTGTATACAGTGGTACCTCGGAATGCGAGTGTCCCTGTATGCGAGTTTTTCGGAAGACGAGCAGGATTTACTCCAAAAATATGTCTCGGAAGGCGAGGGTTACCTCGGGACACGAGTTTGTTGATACGTGTACAGGCCGACTGGCGCGTGGTGGCATGGCGATCGCGCCTCAGTTTACCAGTGTCTCGTGTCCAGTGACTATCCCACCTGAATTCTTCACAAGGATTTACAGTTTTTTATCATTTTTTTGGCCATTTGAGCATAAAAGTTGTCATTATATATCTTGCCATGGGTCTCAAGAAAGCCATTGGTAAGGTTCAACCTAAGAAAATAGCTGTGAGTAGAGGATGTCCCTTCTTGATTAAGAAAATGTGTGAAGTATGGGAAGAACTGCAAAGTTTTGTTGAAAAAACTCACCCAGATAAAGCTGTAGCAGGCCGTTGCATTGACCTTTTAAATGATAATGTGATGTCTTACTACAGACAAGTGTTAAAATGTAGGGAAAAACAAGTGTCATTAGACAAATTCTTAGTAAAACAAGCAAGTCCTAGTGGTATGCAGGCAAAATGTGCCAGAGTGTGCATACCAGTGAAGTCCTCACTGCCTGATGTGATAATGGAAGGGGACTCCCCTTCCAAACAGTAACTCCTCTCTTCCTCCCACCTCCTCACCATCTTCCATATGCCTACAGCATTCAACAGCAAAGTCAGTAATAACTTGAACATAGTTTTGTAGGTTTATTTAGATGAATTAGGTATAAAAATTTAGTTTGATGTGGGTTTTTTGGGGTAGTCAGGAACGGATTAATTCATTTCCCTTTATTTCTTATGGGGAAATTAGCTTCGGAATGCGAGTTTTCGGAATACGAGGCGTCTCCAGGAACCAATTAAACTCTTAAACTGAGGTATGCCTGTATATCATGCCATGGGTCCCAAGAAAGTCAGTGGTAAGGTTCAACCTAAGAAAATAGTTGAGTAGAGGATGTCCCTTCCTCATTAACCACTGTGCTGCGTCAACTGAGAAATCTCGTTCTGAGAGTTGTACAATTTTTTTTTAATTAGGCTATATTTTAATGGTTTCATCACTCTGTGTCTTGAAATGAAAATGGTTGAGTTTGGAAATATTTTGACATTAACTTTACCTGAATATTTATAAAAACAAAAATATGTCCTTAACAATTGCAATATGAAGTTTTTGCCAAAAACAGGTGTGCAGTGCAGGGGTTAAGAAAATGTGTGAAGTATATTCCTCCAAGGAGTGCCGGACCAACTGGGCTGTGGTGGGTGTGTGGGCCTGCGGGCCGCTCCAAGCAACAGCCTAGTGGACCAAACACTCACAAGTCAAGCCTGGCCTCGGGCCGGGCTTGGGGAGTAGAAGAACTCCCAGAACCCCATCAACCAGGTATGAGAAGAACTGCAAAGTTTTGTTGAAAAAACTCGCCCAGATAAAGCTGTAGAAAGGCCATTGCATTGACCATTTAAATAATGTGATGTCTCACTACAGACAAGTGTTAAAATATAGGGAAAACAAGTCTTTAGACAGATTCTTAGTAAGACAAGCAAGTAGTGAGCCACAACCAGGTCCTAGTTGTATGTCTGCAAAACATAGGATAGAGAGAAGTCATCACTGCCTGATATTATAATGGAAGGAAGACTCCCCTTCCAAACAGTAACACCTCTCCTCCACACCACCTCACTGTCTACTACACGCCAACAAGTCATCAATAAAGGTAAGCTATAACTTGTACATATTATAGTACAAAATGTGTGCATATTAAGCATGAAATGTATTTTGAAGTTACTATTTTTGGGAGTGTGGAACAGATTAATTCAATTTATATTATTTCTTGCGGGAAAATTCATTTCAAGTTACGACCTGTCTCTAGGAACGGTTTAAATTCGTAAGTTATACACCACTGTATAACCAATAACACAAGGTACTTTTCCTGAGGTTTTTTGTCCCACTGTCATGACTAGTTGCAACTGCAAGCTCTTTTATGTATGTTTAAAAACCACACAAGGCAAACATTAGAGCACAATTGGTGGTCACCTCCCCCTCCCTCCCAATTTGGCTTTTGCAAATGTCACAGCACGATTGATAAACCGGGTAGATTTGAAAGTTTACATTTGTAACATCATTTTCTGTGGGTAATCCTGTAGTAGCCTTTGTTTCACTAAGTGTATGACAATTGATGCAATTGGCCTAATAAATTATATTCTTTTAGCCTTGGAGGCAATTTGCCACTCTTCCTTCAAACCTTCCTCTATGGCCTTACATTTAAGATACACTTTGAGACTGGTTTCTCAGCCTCTTTTTTTTTCACCAACATTTGGTCCTGATTTTCAGGATTAGAGCTTTTGCTTTTCCACTGTTTGAGCTGTACGTTTCCCAGTAGCCTCATTGGTGAATCTGATTCCTTGACATGCTTGCATGCACTTAGTATAAATACAGGTATATAGGATATAGCTGGTGAATTAATAAAAATTGTTAATAACCATTAATTTGTGTGCATTTTTTATTAAATAAAATAATGTTTTTCTAAACAATATTTTATGGGATAATTTGTCAAATATGACTTATTAGAGGTTTATCTGAGTAAAATGCCCTATTTTGCACCAATCTCGGTTGTGTGGTGGTCAGTATACGAGCTCAACCAAACATTTCATAACAATGCTGCTGCTTTCATCATTTTCCCTGCCACTGCAATTGTATAATTAATAAACTTGATTTTGACATAGTATAGTAAACACAGGTTGTGTGATGTGACTCTGGTTATTCAATACATAAATGGAGGAAGGTCAAGGCAAGAATGTGTTTAGGCCTAATATGAGTATTGGTTTACATAATGAAAAATGTGCTCTTGAATTAGAGCACATCTGTTATGTACATCTGTTATGGATACAGATGACTTGCCCACTGTCTGCTAAAACTATGTAGACTAAGTTAATGTAGTATTGAGGTGTACAGAGAAGACTGAAAAGTGGATGTAGGCACAAGTAAAGTTGTGGAGAACGGAAAGACATGAGAATGGTTAAGTGGTCAGTTTAAACACCTGGGGCCAGATTCGTGAAGCAGTTATGCAAGTACTTACGAACATATACATCTTTCCTCAATTTTTTACGACTGGTTACATTTATTAAACAGTTTACAAGCATGAAAACTTCCGAATCAACTGTTGTTGTTCGAAGCACCAGGAGGTTGTTTATGAGCTCATTAACTGTTTAATAATTGTAAACAAAGCTGCCAGAGATTGAGAAAAGATGTATAGATTTGTAAGTGTTTGTGTAACTGCTTCGTGAATCTAGCCCCTGGTCTATATAATCATACTGGCTTAGCACTTTCTCCTCACAATTACCTTGCCTAGACACCTGGGATGTATGAATACAAGGAATTTGTGCAATCCAAGTTGAGAGTAGTATCAGTCAGGGAAAGAAGATTGGTTGTGCAATAAAAGCCCTACTTAGGAGAAATCAGGTAAGTTTAGATTCTGGAAAGGGTCCGCATGAAGCAGTGATATTTATAACTTTGTGTATTTAGACAATGATGTGGATGTAAAAAAAAAAAGTAGAAAAGTACAATCTAAAAAGTATGTGTGGTGTTAAGAGTCAAAGTTAGGAATGAAAAAATGTAGAGAACAAAATTTAATAAACTGCAAGATTGGGGAGAGCACATAAAGATTGTATTGGCATGCTGAAAGAATGGGTGATGATAGTGATGATGGTATTAAAGTAAATTTGAGAGTAGGAAGAGGAATGGCATGAATGAAGTAGGCAAACATGAATAAGAGTGGCTGTAAGGAAGAGGAGACTGAAAGAGTGAACACAACGTTAGAAAGAATTTTTTCAGTGTCAGAGTAGTAGATAAATGGAATGCATTAGGAAGTGATGAGGTGGAGGCTGACTCCATACACAGCTTCAAGTGTAGATATGATTGAGCCCAATAGGCTCAGGAACCTGTACACCTGTTGATTGACGGTTGAGAGGCGGGACCAAAGAGCCAGAGCTCAACCCCCGCAAGCACAATTAGGTAAGTACAGGATGTGGTAAGGGTCAAGGCTGGGTGAAAACAGTTGGTAAAAAGGGAGTAAGAGTAAATGTATTTGTATATAATGTATACATGATAATTTATAAGGAACATTGTACACTTGGCCGAATAAAACGGCGAGTTGCTGGAATGTGGTAGTATTCAGTTGAAATTGTGCTGTACTATATTTTGAATAATACAATGAGTGGACGAGTGATATTTTTAATTATTATTTAATGTCTATAACCTTTCCTCCTAGGGTAATAAGTGTCCAACCCCATGGAAAAGGTAAATGAGGTAATAATTATGTATATAATGAAATGTGGTAATCATAAATTAGTTTTCCCAGTTAGTGCAGGACTGCTGAATACAGTATTTCTAGTACTGTAACTTCATACATATACAGTATACTGTGTTTATATATAAACAAATTAAGCTCTAAAAGAACAGTATTTAATTTGCTCAGTTTCATTGCAAAGGTAGCATTTTGTATTCAACTATTTCCAGTCTTCTACATTCTTAACTACCTCTATACCTACACCCATTTGCCTCCAAAATGTTCCATAATTATATTTGTTTACGTTTGATCAAGGAATCTTATTGTGAGTGTGTCAGGGCAACTGTGACATTGTTCATTTTAGTAATTTGAAACAAGTAGCTGTATTTAGGTTTGGACTTGGAGGTAATAATGTTGGTACAGGTCAAGGTTATTAGTACTAGGAAATCCATGGTTGTGTTAATTAAGGTAATGAATGTACAAACTTTGAAACCGAAGGAAAAACCATTACTGATAAATAATGTACTAATGAAGGATTGATGTTAAGTTACTAAATTTGTTGTTAATGAAGATTCACTTAATTTATCTTTTCATATTATGTAAAGTATACATTAACCTTCCACATTTGTGTGTTTGTAAACATTAATTGTAGCTTGATGTTAATGGGAGAGCTGTTAGGATTTTGTGCAACAACCAGGAAAAACTATATATTGGTTGAGTTGGTTTACTCATTTATTCACAATCAATTTTTGTTTAATTTATATCTTAAGTCAAAGAACATGGTACTCTTAGCCTCATCCTTAGGAGTCTCCAGCATGTGTCGAGTCTTCACCAATAGCATAATGGTTGCAAAGTATTGGTGAACCAACATTTATCCAGATAATGCATTAATATTTCTGTGATAAACATAACTTTTATAATGACATGGTGAAGCAAGCATTGACTATTTAGGTTACAGAATTAAACATTACTAACTTGTAATTTTGAAAGCCAATAATGCGCCAATTTATAACGCCACCATTGATAAGTGTATAATATAACCTTCAGAAGCATAAATGTGCACAAATACAGTAAAGGTTTATTCATATGTGAGCCATTGCTGGATAGTATAAACTATGATTAACCAATCTATAGTTTTGTTTCACTCCTTTTTTTATCATGTTCTCCAAGGGATGCCCTAGTCGATGCCATGTGACATTTAGTGTTTGTGTCAGTTTAACAACATGACCCATAGGGTTCGAGAGTTACACTTGTATTAATTAATGACACCAGTGTGTATTTGTTCAGCTGTCTAAACTAGATTATGGCTGTTGCGCACATTAAAGGTCCCGCTTGTGAAATTTTGTAACGCTCACATCAGTGTGAAGGCTTCTACCCCCACTTAAAGTAATGAAATGCATTTATTTGAAAATTTTCACTGCTATTTGTGCACTACTGTTGTTTACTAATGGGTCAGTCTTCTGATGACATTGGCTGGTCCATTATTTGTTCCTGATGAAGTCTACATGTGCTGTCTTTTACCAGAGACAAGCAGTTTCATGGCATAGCTTTATGCAATTATATACTCTATTCACAGGTTACTTTTCATATGCCAACATTCGTTTCTCATTTGTTGGGTTAAATTCCAGTGCCTTTGTAGCCCTGGAGCCATTAAACTCCTCCCATTCCATGATCATTCAACAATGGTATTTCCACTAATGATCTGTTGGATAACATTCATGCCTATCCTATCTCCCAGAAACAGATTCCTTACTCTGTCAGGTGTTATGGATAACAAATGTGCACTATTAAATATGATCTAACACTGTAGCCTTATTCTTGCTACTATAGCAGGTGAGATATGGTCTGGCTAGATTATGTATTGGATACATATGATTATTTCATCGGCACTTGATGGAAGAAAGGCATGTACCTTACTGTCAGAGCTGCACTGACCCACTTAATTGTGCATTCTCTTTTAGAATGCCCCAATTTTTTAGGATAGTTGAAAATTTTGTGAGTTGAGAATACATGCCACCACTACAAGATTTGCTAACTGGTCTTCTAAGCTTAGCACCACTTTTTGATAATTACTTGTGCATTTGTTTACTTATTAATGGCAAATATTTCTAAGAAGAGCATCCCCTTGTGTATAAAAAAAGTCTTATGAAGGGATAAAGCAATTTAATGTACAATGCAATTTGTTCCAGATTGTATTTACAGTCAGAATTTTTAGGAATGTTGTCTTTTTTATCGATATATCTGGGATCCTTATTGCAAGTGATATGTACAAAAATGTGTTTAAGTACAGTAATATCAATATACTGTACTTCGCTATTTATATACCAATTTAGCCTTTCATATCAACAAATGATTACAGCTGGAGAGTGAAGGTACTGGCTGATAAGTTTGAGGATTCATACTGGTACAATCAACATAAAAAGGTAAGTTTTGATTGCAGACAAAAAACTAAAAAAAAATTGGGCTAAAATTTCTACAAGGCTGATAAATAGGCTTCGTTCAGCAATTGTTTAAATGAAGACACGCTAACTTTTTTGCATGCATATGAACATTGTACTGCAGAAGTGAGTACAGGTACAAATAAGTATGGGTCCATTGTATAGCTTCAAAGGATTAAAAAAATACCATAATTGAATCCAGTCTTACTGGCCCAGTCATTAAGTACTGTCATCTTGTGGCAGTAAGAGCTTAACTTGACAATACTAGAGATGTCGCAAGGGACTTGAGTGTTTGACCTTTTGAGAGGTGACTCCAGGCTGGACTCTGCACTACTTCAGCACCTTCCCCTACACCAGTATGAACAAAGAACAGTTTCATATGATACATGTTTCACAATTGCAACATGATCTTTTGAATGCTCTTTTCAGTCGGTGGTGATGTATACATTTATTAATAGTGTGCAATCATCCTGTATTTATAAAAAATGCCAGTTTTCATCTAGTCTATATGTTAGAAGGAAAAATATAAAGATAAATGTCATAACCTATATCTGAATATAACGCTGAAATTTTTAATTAAACATTACAAACAATTCCATGTGCTACTTAGCCATAACTATTTTTTTTTTTACAGTGCACACTACAATTTTGATACATTAAGTTTAAACTGTATAGTACTATTAATGTTTAGAAAATAAAGTTGTGACAAACACCCACATGGAAGTTTTATAGTTTAGATAGGCTTAGTTGCCCATGAGAATGCCACTTGTATCATGGAGAGATTTCACTTCTCAAACCTCAACTCGAGAGCAGCTGTCTGGAAAGAATTATGGATCGGCTCCACATGTAAGAGGAGTTCCCATAGGGAACACGGCATCACAGATGTAGTAAATACCTAGGCTGTTACTGTATTGGGGCTGGAGTGGGCACAGCCATGAGTGGGGAGTCCATTTCGTTCATGGGTGCTGGCTGATTCTGAACATCCTGGAACTCCTGCACTCTTGTCTGAAACTTCTCATAGAGTGCCTGAATTGCTTCACCCTAAGAAAAAATCAAATGTTAGCAACTAGTATTGCACATCAGATACTGATATACCAGAAATCCTATACTGTATCTGTATATGCAAGACATTTGGAAATAGATCACAGCATTTAATAAGATTCCATCAACTCTTATAAAGTTAATAAAAAGACTTGTATAAAGTATTTGATCCACTTCTGCCTTGCTCGTTAGTAATTAAATTCAGTTATATCCTGAACTCTTCCAGTCACTGTTCTGGCATACACTGCAAACTACACTTTGCCTTTATTAAGCAAATTGTTGAAACTCCTTAAATTTCCTTCTCTTGACAGGATTTTAGATTTACTACATAAACTGGTACAGGGTATATCTCATCACAGATTGCAGCATTCCCATACTTCAGCACTTACCTCTTTTCATTGTCCAATTACCATTTAATAATATTCTACACAACATCAATAAAATCAGACAAACCTCAAGATATTTATCTTGGCTTATGTAATCACAAACATTGTACTATCAACAAATAGGCAATAAAATGGATATTTTATTGCCTATTTGGACAATCGACTTGAGAATGGTCCAGGACGGACCGAAACGTCGTCGTCTCTTCAATTTCTAGTGTGTGGTCTGGTCATCAATAAAATGGATACTTTCCTCTATTTCCTCCACTAGCACAGTGTCATGGTGTTTCTCTACATCTGCTACTTTACTTGCATTTAAAATGTGCACTAATAATACATAATTTCATTTCACATATCTTTAACTCTGTAGACATTATAATTAATTTCTGGCACACTGTATATTCATTATAATTTTTTTAGTTTTTCCCACTTTACTATTATAATCATCCCCAAAAATTATTTTGTAACTTTTTGATATCATACCAATCAATATTAACTACTCAAAAATAGTTATTTTAATCATAGTTTTAACAATTCTAGCATATGTAGTCACCACAGTCACCTTTGCCTCTTTTCAGCTAAAATTTAGCATACTGTGCGTGCATCTTGAACAGTTGTACCACGAGTGCAGTTCATTGCCTCATACTGCTCTGCATTTATTAAGTCATACTCCTACCATTCTCTCAACCTAGTTCTTAAAATTCTTGCCTAATTTCACTCTTTGTTCTTATTTCTTTTAAGAATCATTTCCTATAAACCTTGCACATCAAACTTTCCATTCTTAAAATTTTTCATTAATTCCATCCTCTTTTGGTCTTCATTTACTTTCCTCATGTTCCACAAGCAATAAGATATTTCGTTTTACAAAATAACATATAATTTTCCTTATACATTCTGAAGTTTTCTTAACAAAATCAACAGATTATGTTATTTTAGAAATGAAGATTGATAAAGATTAAGCCACCCAAGAGGTGGCACGGGCATGAATAGCCCGTAAGAGTAGAAATGAAGATGGATATAGCTACATACCTGATGAGGTCCAGGTTGAAGAACCTTTTGAAGGGTGTCAAGGCGAGCAGGTGGAAGCTTTGGGTGAATGTACCACACTAGTTTCATTACATGTCGCATGACATTTTCCCGGTTGATATTTGTAAAGAAAAATTCATCAAATACTACAGTGCAGAAATCCTCTGTTGTGAAGTCATCTGACATGGGGATCAATGCTGCAACCTGCAAAGCAAAGAACTTTATTGTACTAATAAAAATGTAAAGTAAATAAGTATTTTTAGTCCCCATGACAGAACCACTAATTGTCTTAGATATTAATTTGGCTTAATGCTTTCTCCTGATAATTACCTTGCCTTACATTTTAATTCAATTTTCATTAATTAATTAAATTTATAAAACCTAATATTAATATATACAAAATCATTATAGGAAGCTTATTTCATATAATAATAATAAGGAATAAAAGTAAATAATCAAAGGACTTGGTTCAATCCATCATTATGGCTTTTAAAGTGATGTAAGTCTGAATCATTTATCCAGCATAATTTCCTGGAATGGCTTGTGAAGCCATATTTATTTTGTATATAGAGCTCAACTTACCCTTCTACACCGAATTACGGTTCATCTTATGGTTACCCTAAGCTAACTACTGACCTTCCCACGAATGTAACCCACAACCATTGCCTCTGTACTTATTTACTGCTAGGTGAACAGACTCATCATGTTTAAGAAAATACTACCCAAACATTTATGTCCTGCCACGGGAATTGAACCCAGGATCTTTCTGCTGCGACCCAACTGCATCACTCTGCCAGTGAATGTTGCACACTTTATTTCTCATCATAATATGCTTTCATTATGTTATTCCATCTTCCTAAAATGCTGTAAGAAAATATTAAATCATAAAAGTCAATCTTCAAATTCACTATGAAGTTATGGTGTAAATGTGAACCTTAGAAAAGTACACATTCATTACACATTACTCAAATCTGTGTATCTGCCATAGTGGTACATAGTAAATAAACATAGCATGATTTTACCTGTGAAAGGATGTGGCATTAAATGCTATGAATGAGCGGGCTTGGATGTTTCTCTCTCATACAATCATTAATACAGAAGCTCATTACTTGTAACAAGTTACCTTTTGAGAATGTGTTAAACTGTCTGTATCAAGTTAAGTGTGTCATGGGACATAACCAAATGTTCTATCTTCACATCACATGCTTATAATATGGATACCCAGCAGGAAAAAACCATAATTCATCCCCAGATGCTCACTAGCATTTTGAGCAACAGTGACAACATTGTTTAATTTGGTGTTGTGGAAACAGTCTTGATTTCCTTTTCCAGTGGAGCTCCAGGCCACTACCCTGACCTGGCATCATCTACAAGATGTCCCTTATCAAATTTCTGCAGTAAACCTTGTGTTTGTGCCCATTTTGATAAATGGAACACAGACAATCCCACTTTCCCTAATTTACCTCATTTGTTCAAAATACAATATATAAAATAACATTGAAAAAGAAGAATTTATATGTTTCAAGTTTTGCAAAACATGATCAACTAACCAAGGAATGAAGAAAGGTGTCTTGAAAAGCTCTGTCTTGGTGACACGTTGCAAGTGTTCCCAACACGCGCATGAGAGCAGTCTTGTCCTTGCGAGTGGCAGTATGGAGGGTGTAATACATAGCCAATATGCAAGCAACACTACTCTCCTGGAGATAAGCTTGGTACGCATCTGGAGGAGGACCTGTTGATAGCATAATTCACCATGAGTTTTGTAGTAATGGGTAATTCACTAGAAGCTGGTCAAGTAATAATTAATATTACCATATGAAAATCTTTGACTTTTATATAAAGCAATACACTGACTCATGACCTAGCATTTGTAGTATAAGCAGGTGCTGTGCACTGTAATGTAAAATACAAAGTGGTTTACTCAAGAACACATGCTATTAGAATTTTTCAAATTCAACTAATGAAATTCTAGTATAAATCTTAATTTTTTAAAGAAGTTATTTTGCACAATAGTTTAGAAAATTCCAAAGTTAAAAAGATATAAAGACTGAGACTTCCACAGCCATGTTATTTGGGTGTTTCCTTATGAAAAATCTGTGTCCTTTGTCCAAGACACATGACTCGGGTCCTGATCTCAGGACCTGTGTCCTGAGAACATATTATGCAGTCAAGCAAGGGTGACATACCGCATGGTGCCAGAGGGAACCTGCAAGCATCCATTGAGGGCCATACTATGACGAGGAAGTCACTGGAGAACTGAATCAATCAAACCCAGAAATTACCTTCAGAGGTATTACCATTCCAAGCATTTGACTAGCAATGCTGCTAATTGCAAAAATAAGATTTTCACTACAACTGACTAGGCAGCCTAATGAAGACCACCAACTGCCACAAGATGGCAGAACCATGCTCAACTGCCCCGAGTCAGTCAACATACAACCTAACACTGAACAAACACTGACTGTATATTGGAGAAAACAGAAAAGGGGGAAGGGGGATATGCATAATGATATAACTCAAAAATGGAGTGGTCATGTGGGTGCAGTCTGTAAACATGGCAACAAGTGAAGTGTTTTTAAACAAAGATTTCCCAAAATATATATTTTACTAAAATGCTGTGTTATAGCTGAAACATCTGTACTTACCAGAATGTTCAATAATGGTGATTGCAGATTCTCTTTCATCCAGTGGTAGCTTGGCATTAAATCTTCTTACATCATCATCTACCATCAAAGACACCAGGGCTGGCAAAAATTTTGTGACAATTTGAGGGTCCAGCTTAGGCTCTCGAAATAACTGCAAATGATTACAAAATTATATTTTGGCAAAAATTATGTGGCTGTATATTCATATACAGCATACTGTACACAGAATTGATCGATAGTGACAATTCGGAAAATATCATTGGCTCTGATGATAGTCTAAGATGAATCACGAGAATGACAAGAGAAATAGAAATTTGGGAGAGAAGGGAATGGGGGGGGGGGGAACTCCTCTGCTATGAAACGCATTTTGATCTACTTTTAAACAAAATGAATAAACAGAAAATTAACCTACCTGACTCTCAATCATATCCCAACTGTGTAATCCTAATGCCAACATTCGCAGCATTAACACCAATACAGAATTCTCCTGAAAAGCAAGAATATTTAGGTTAGATTACACACACACACACACACACACACACACACACACACACACACACACACACACACACGTGTCTCATAGTACAGCCAACTTGAACACAGGATCATAGATCCTGTGTACAATTCTTGGGCAGAATGGAAATAGTTAAGCAAGTTTCTTTTCACCTAGCAGTACAGTAATTAGATATCCTGGAGTTAGGAAGCTGTTGTGGAGTTGTATCCTAGGGTCAGTTGTTTGTCTTTGGGGGGACCTCGATAAAAGTAATATCTCATTTCTTCCACTATATATCACTGAATTATTTTTTAGTAAAGATTCATATCTGGCTGAAGAGAAAAGCAGTTGATTAGTAATATTCAAGGAAACATGATTTTTTATTTCAGTACAATGTATCCTAAATTTGTAGGTGAATTTTCTTTTAACAGGAGGTACAGTTATAAATATAAGCACATACACAATCTGAAACTAGATACATTAACTTACCCTTGGCATGGCTTCATTATTCATAAGGTGTTGCAATAGTCGTATAACAGAGTTGGCCAAGAAGTTGATAGCATAAGGATCACACAAAATCATCGAAAGATCCCCTAAAACTTGCTCCTGACCACGTCTAATACTATCCAAAAATCCTTGTAGTTCACGAGACCTTAGAAATAAATGGAGATTGAATTCTTTAATACTGCATCAGGAAAGATGTCCCAGGATAAACTTCCAAGCAGAAAACAAATATATAATTATATGGTCTCATCCTCCCATTTTTCTCTTTATGACACTAACTCCCTTCTTCTGTTTCTCCAATCCAGTTTAGATTATGAAATACTATAATAACTAGTAATGTATCTTGTAAAATTTTGTCAAAATAAAACTGTATTACCAGTAGGCAGCCTCTCCTACATACACACACACACTGCAGTGTTATTACGTTTCCCACTTTCGTGGGGCAGTGAGGCATAAGCCCAGAGAAAACTGATGTGTAATAAGAGCAAAAGAGGGTTATACATATTTAATAAATTTGTAAAATGTAACACCCATTCATTATATCAGTTACCACCAGCTTCATAAGATCAGGTGTAAAGTGCTCCTTGTGAATTGTTATACTGTACATTATACTACAGCACAGTATACAAAAACATTTACAATGCAGACGATGAGTCACAATAACGTGGCTAAAGTATGTTGACCAGTATAAAGTATGTTAACACACACTAGAAGGTGAAGGGACAATGATGTTTCGGTCCGTCCTGGACCATTCTCAAGTCAATTGAGAATGGTCCGGGAATGATAAAAAAAAAAAAAAAAATTCACCCCTTTTCACAAGCAGTTTACAGGACTGGAGTCATTTGTGACAGTTGTCTTGTGGGACTTTATGTGTATGTTCAGTATATCAAATATAGGACTCATCATTAGTTGCATTGAATATTTAGATTCCTATATTAAGGAACCCTTCCTTCAAGAATCTTATGAACACATTAAAACATACGAATAAAGTAAACTGCAGAAGGCCTATTGGCCCATATAAAGCAGCTCTTATTTATATCTTACCAAAACTAATTCATAAAAGTGTATGTCTAACCTATACCTGAAACAATCCAGTGATCCTATGTCTATCATGCTACACAGTAATTTATTCAATAAATTTACAACCCTGAGTATTTATTGAAGTCTTTCCTGAATCAAACTTATCTATTGTTCTGTATTTTATTTTGAATTGATGCATATAAAACCTTATTTATATCCCTCTTTGTTATATTTTTCAACCATTTGTATACTTGAGCCATGTCTTTCCCTTACTCTTTGTCTTTCTAGACATAGCTTTTTTAATCTCTCTCTTCACTGACCTTATAAAATATTTTTGCTTTTTGAAAATAAAAAGTTGTGAAAAACAAAACGGATACTGCCTCACCTTTTGGCATCTACCTTGCCTTCTCTGATACAAGCATCCAAACACCAAGTAAACTTGTGGCATGGATCAACAGCAATTATATCATGGACTTCTTTGTCATGTAATGCCATAAGTAGCTCTGCTCGTAGAGAACAATAATGAATGAATCGTGTCCGAAGGAAGAGGGTGCGTAGAAACTGAAGAACCATATCGTACAACTTCACATTCTTGCCAATCATGTGCACTAGCTTCTGCACCATCTCACCTTGACGACGAGCCTACAGAGGAAAACAATAAATGAAATATACATCTGAATTAAAAATGAAAAATCATTTAAATAACAAAAATACAGTTAATCATTTAAATTAATTTCAAGTGGTAATGTCTTCTCTATGCACTTCCTTTCATTTATCTTTACAGCACATTCCTAAGGTTACTCTTCCTAACATTCCAACACAATCAAAATAATAATATTGTACTGTAATAATAATACAGTACAGTATTAATAATAATAAATATATCTGTAAAATTTAAACATTGAATATACACCTGGTATATAGCAAGGAGAAAATATATTGAGAGAAACCCACAAGGGAAATTTAAAAGCAGTACTGTACATGCATTCTGAGAATGTGTAACAGATAATTGAGACAAGACACTATCCTTCACTAGAAGCAGTGCTTTTATGAGTAAGGCCAAATCAGTATACAGTGGCACCTCGACATACGATTACTTACGACGACTACTTACGATAATTTCGAGTTACGATATAAATTTCATCGAAAAATGCGACTCGACATCCGATATTTGTTGGTACACGTTCGGGTCGGCCGAGCGCATGGTTCCCGGTTACGCGGTCCGACCTGCCTCAGTTTACTACAGCTGCCCGCTTAGTGACGATCGCGCCTATAAGAAATTCCGCTTTTGTGGTGATTTTTTGCATTTTGAACATTAAAGTAATTATTATATAATATGCCATGAGTCCCAGGAAAGTCAGTAGTAAGGCTCAACATATGAGATCCCATGTAAGAATAACCATAGAGCAGAAACAAGAGATCATTCATAAATATGAAGATGGTGTGCAGGTAGGTGAACTGGCTAGGCAGTACAACAAATCTCAGTCAACGACATCCACCATACTAGCTAAGAAAAAGGACATTATTGGTGCTAAAGTGATGCATCATTACAGACAAATGTTAAAGCGAATGGAAAAACAATTGTCTCTTGACAAATTTGTAGTGAGACAAACAAGCACTGAACCACAACCAGGTCCTAGTGGTATTCAGGCAAAACGTAGGAGAGAGAGTACCCCAGAGAAAATATCACTGTCTGATGTGATAATGGAAGGGGACTTCCCTTCCAAACAGTAACAACTCTCCTCCTCCCCCATCACCATCTCCCATACGCCATCAAGAGCCCTCCATAAAGGTAAGAGTAACTTTGGTACTGTATTGAAGTTAGAAAAAAACATTGTATTCAGTATAAAATGTATTTTTATGTTAATATTTTGGAGAGTGGGGAACGGATTAATTCAAATCCCTTTATTTCTTATGGGAAATATCGCTTCGACTTCCGATATTTCGACTTACGATCCGTCTACTGGGAACGGATTAGCATCGTAAGTCGAGGCCCCATTGTACCTTCCTAATAATTTATCAATAAACTTTTAGACTTACAAATTTGTATAATAAGTGCATATAAAGAATATATCAAAATTTAAACAGAACAAGTTATTTATTTGTGCTACATTTACTAACCTTTGGTGAAGGACTAAAAAATAAATTATTAAGATTTTCTACATTAAAGAGAGTGTCTTCTTTGCTTGTAATGTAGCCTGTTAATAGAGGAGAAACTTCATCTCCAAAAAGTGCTTGTGAATCCTTCCATATCTGACGTTTAACCTCTGTGTCACATGCTTCGTATAGCTCTCTATCTCGTACCTGAAGAAAGTAAGTGTAGAGACAGAGTAACACAATATTTACAATGAACTTGTGCCAATTTAGCGTTATATTAACTTTACTCCATCTGTTAATCAGCTCTGAAGAGCAAAAACCAAGCACTGAATGTCCAAGAAGCCCAATTTTATGACAGGAATGCATTTCTAATTTTCCATTGCAAGTTTATCAGTCAGAACTCTGTACATAATTCCCCCATAGGAACAATTCAATAAATTTTGGATTTCTGAAGTACCAAAAATCATGCATAGAATGCCAATTAGTAGCTCCCTGAAGTAGTGCACCGTGGCTGGCGAGCCTTACGGCATCGCACCAGGCCTTTGAAACCCATTTGAGCCTACTGAGAGTCAGAACTATTTAAATAGCAGGCAGTTTAATATAACAGAACATCAAGTGGAGCCATATTATTATTATTTTTTGTGTAAACATAATAACTACTTAAGGGAAAAATATAATCCCATATCTTTTAGCAAGAAAGTTATTCCGTGACAATCTGAGCCAAGCAATTTATGACTTAATGATTACTAATGCTTAAATATAAAAGAAGCAGAAGAGTTAAATTAAAAACATTAATATAATGGAGTGCTAATGAAAAGAAAACCATGATACACCTCAAAATGTTAATAAATGCAATTAAATATATCCAATAACATTAAAAAAATAGAGAAGTATTTACCAATATTTTCAGATACTTGTCCTCAACATGAGACATGTGCTTCAGTATGCACATGACAACAGGACGAAGAGCTTTAATCTTGATCACAGGAAAACTTTTGGTGAGTAGCTCCTTCAGTTTACGGTCCCTATCTCTGCCCTCACGTTTTCCTAATTCAGTAATCTGAGATATTAACTTGTCTCGTAGTTCCTGTAAGACAAAAATACAGGTGCAAATATATTATAAATATGTACAGTATATTATAGTACTGACTCTACAAAACTCCTTTGTTAAATGGTCTGAATGAGTAACGAGGAATAGTGTTTTTATAATTTGTTGCTTCAACAATAATGTTTAAATGATGACAGCTTTTCAGATAATTTCAGATCATTGATCTGCATAATACCCTAATAGAAAAAGGAATATAAGCCTTATTGGTTGAGCTAATGAAGCATTAGCAGTTTAGCACTTTTCTCTTAGTGAGAACTCAATCAAAAATTTAGTTCAATGAAACTCAATAAATAAATAAATAGCTCGATAAAACTGTCTAGATCAGTTATATGTATTATACATAAATAACTTAATATAAACTAAAAGTAAACACAAACCAGATATTTTTAATTTCTCACTTGAAGCTTAAATCATAGTAAGATTTGCTTATATAGATATCTGAGAAGATACAGGAAACCAAACAATACCTTCAAACAAGGTATAAACAAGGTACAGTTTATTGAGGAGAGCACAAAGAGTTTAGAAAGATGAATAGAAACACCAAGTTGACAGCAGACTATCTGGAGATAAATTTTCAGCTGTAAGGACTTTATAAAATCTGAAGGCTTATACACAATTTCAATAGTTCATCTCATGTAGCCTCCTTGGTTATTATAACGTTGGTCTCTGTAGACTATGGGGCCACACAGTGGTCTCAGCTAGGGTGATCCAAAATCCTCAGTAGAAACTCAACTTCTTTCTTGAAAGTTTAATTTTTTCTTTAATAATATTTCTTATAATTGTCGATAGGAGATTGAAGATTCATGAACCTCTGATATTTAAAATGTGTTCTCTAATTGTGCCAATGATGCCTCGATCTTTCATTGGATTTCTTTTAAACTTCCCACCATGTCTTTCATCCCAGTATACTGTAATTTAATTGTGCAGATTTGGAACCTGACCATCTAGTACTTTCCATATGTATATTTGTAAATACGAGACATTAAACCCTTAAAAGTCAAATTTTATCTCCAGTTAAGAGTTTATCTCTACTTTTTCTCCAGTAGAGAAATGCTAAAACTCTCATCTTGGCATTTTTTTATACCTTCACGAGTAGTTATGGTCAGCTGATATACCTTGAACTTCAGTTTAAACATTCAATAATAAATACTTAAATTTTACTTCTGGCATAAATCATTTCTTAATTATTTATGGAATTCTGCATTAAAGTACTGTATGTACAATGTGCAAAAAACCTTTGCATATGATACTAGTTCCTCTCATACTATGCAGTACAATACACAGCATAACTATTCAGGTAAATATAATTCATACACTGTACTGCACATTAAAAGCAAAACCAAATACAGTACATATCTTTAAAGAATGAAGGTCACACTAAATCTCACCTCCATGATAGAATTGTGGAAGTCAAGTCGTTTGACTCCATGCAGGTCCAAAAGGTGCAGCATGGGTCTGAGTGATGGCAGAAGGATTCCATTTTCTACCTAAAATGCCAGAAAAAAAGCACAGTACAGTAAAATACAAATAAAAGGTGGAAATGTTTTTGAATTTGGCAGTTAATTATAAAAAACCAGCGTTGAATGTAATGAAACGCCATTTTCTGGGTGAGACCCGGAGGCTCCCCGGAGCTTTACCGGCTGATATGCTAATGTCAGACTTTGGCATCAGTCATGTGTATGGAGTTCTAGGGCCTACCGGGGACCACGGCCAGAACCTGGCCCCCTCAGAGAGGCAAGGGGAGCAATGGCCTATAGAAACCCCCGTGTGGTTGGAAGCATTCTATGTCTGCCATCGACCGGGTCAAGCATCCAGAAAGGTAAGCATTCCAAAACAAACCCCTATTCTGGTGAAAATTGCTACCTAAAGCCGAACTAGTGGATAGAACTCTTCGACAGAAAACAAGGAAACTAGTATGACGTCATACGTCACCACGCCGCTGTCTGCGCAGCTCCCCCCTCCCCGGGAGGGGGAAGGGTGAGCCCCAGACCTCCCACGCCGGCTATCCACCCATCAGTTCTGAGGCTGGATGTCAAAACATGCGAAAAAACGCCGACCGGAGGGAGGGAGGGTTGCCGGGGAGCCTTCGAGTCTCACCCAGAAAATGGCGTTTCATTACATTCAACGCTGGTTTTCTGGGGGGAGCCCCGTCGGCTCCCCGGAGCTAACTACCCACAGAGGAAGGTCAAAGGGACAGAACCGGGAGGCGGACACCACGCACCCCCCAAGGAGGCGAGACAACCGGCAGCAAACGCCAACTCAAGGCGCCACAGCCCTGAAAAGTCTCGGGAACAACACGAGAACAACGAGCAGCAAGGCCCCTGCACGAACACCAAAAATCCATGCCCGAAAGACCGCAAGGCCACGTCGCCCAGACGGCAGTGAGAGCAGCAAAGCCACGAACGCCACAGGCATGAGGGAAGAACACAGGCAGCTTAGCCACGAACGCCACAGGCATGAGGGAAGAACACAGGCAGCTTAGCCGCAAGAACACGGCTGACCACCTGGGACACTACCACCCGTGAACCGGGAAGAACAGAACCGGATCAACGCAAAACGCGCTCCGGACCCAAACGCCGTGGCACGCAAACAACAGCGGAGGGCCGCCACTGAACACAAAAAACGACACACCCCCGGCCCGACCAACGAAGCACCAACAAACCCTGGACCCCTCCAGAACGCAGAAACTCACCTGGCGAACGGTGGCACGAACTTGACACGACTCAACCGCGCCCAGAAGAACCTGGGAGCACCGCCAGGTGAAGACGCCAGAGCCAGACCCTGCCGGACCCGCAGGAGAGCAGGGAGAGGCGAAGGAGGTGGTCAACACCCATGACACAGGGAAAACCGTGGTGTCCTCCCCACAACTGGGAACCAGGACACCCCCGGCGCGAAGGGGCACATACCGCAGCCAGGGAGAAGAACAAGAGGCGAAGCACTGTAGCAAAAAGAGCGCAGAACACCAGCACTGAAACACTGCCCAGACCAAAACAAACTCTACGGCGCATGCGCATAACACGCTGGCCGAACCGCACACCCTCTCTGCGGGAAGGCGCCAGCCAGGACTACTGCACGAGAAAAGTAGCCAAAAGAGGAAGCAGGAACAATAAAACCGGCCAAAGAAGCAAAGAGCCCAAAAAGGAACCCAACCGGGCGACAAGCAGCCCAACCTGGCGATAAGGAGCCCAACAGGGCGACAAGGAGCCCAACCAGGGGACAAGGAGCCCAACAGGGCAAACAAGGTCGAGGAGCCGACAGACGTTCCAATAATGCGGGAAGTAGCGAAAAACCTTCCCATACCCTCGAGAACACAGAAGCCAACACTAGTCCTGAAGGCACACGAAGGCGCAGGCGCACCCGAGATCAGAAGTCACGCAGAACCCCATCGAACGGGGAAACATGACGAAAACACCGTCCCAAAAAGGGGTGGGAGGAAACATCCACCCACAGGACGGAACCAACCGACTCAAAGGCCAAGGAACCGAGCCCGGGGAGGGGCCGACGCCCAACAGCACGTACGGCGAGTGGGGAGGAAAGACCCCACTCCGCGTAACCACAAGCCCCGCCTAGAGGGGGATAAAAACCCCCACGGGGTCCAACAGGGCCAAGGCCCTCCAAGCCAGCCCCTCCCCAGCCCCGGGAACCTACACGACAGGCCCCGGGGCCGAGGCGTTCCCCCAAAGCCCCGGCCGTACCAGAAAACCGGGGCAGCCGTGAAAACACTAAGGAAGGGAGCCCACTGGCAGACTCATACAACACGGCTGGAGGAACAGGCTCAAATGCCCCCGTCACTACCCCGGAAGGGAAATTCCCCGAGACTTCCCGAGTCTCAACACCATCAAAAACCCCGCCCCGAACCTACAGACGGTAAGGAACCGGATGCAGGCAGGAAGGGTGAACCAGGGGAAAGACAAGGGGGCGTGGATGGAACCGAAGCAACCAACACCCTCAAGTCCCAAAACGAACTACAACGGGGCAGCCCCGGGGCTCCCGGGGAGGACACCACGAGAACGTTGCCACCACCAAGGCTCAAGTGCAACGCCCCTGCTGCCCGCACCCGCTTTGTCAGCACAACTGGGTAACCAAGCCACAACGAGCAACCAAACTCGCAGGACTCCGGGTCGAAGGTGTCACCGACCCCACAGGCAGCAGACGGAGGCAAAACAGAGAGTCACCCAGAGACAAAGGGTGAGAGCAACCCTCAAACTCGCTGGAAGCGAGGGGGATGGGACTCTGGGGTCACATCCATCGGACCTGCGCGCCCCCAGGGGTTTCCCAGGGTCCCGAGCGTTTACTATAAGAGGACTCGCGCTCAGGTAATCCTAGGCAGGGTACTGCTAACCGGCACCTAAAGCTACCAAACAACTTTCTAAGAGCTGAACCCCCGGGACGTGTACACTCACAGGGACCTAGCAGGGGGTACCACCAGAAAATACTCAGAACACAAGGGACACAAGGGGCAAGAACGAAGGCAGACCCCCCCACCAGGTAGATAAACAAAAAGAAAAAGAAAACCCCCCAAGAGGACAGCGTACCCAAGCGGAACAGAGCCGGCCGCTATGATTGGTAAAGACAAGCTGCACAGTACCCTGTGCCCCACCAGTGCAAAAACTGCCCCTTACTCTAAGGCGAACAAGGGAGACAGAACACCCGAGCACACAAAGAGCGGCCGAAAACCAAGCAGTAAACGGCCAAGCAGGGGCAGGACCCAAGGAACTTGTGGAAGGTGGCCCCAAGCCCCAAGGGCAGTACTTACAGGGCACCTAGGGAAGGGAACCCTAGGCGCATGCAGCCCGAGTACTGGAGAATCACTCCCGGCTCACGCACCACCTAGAAAACAGACACCACACTCTAGGTACAGTGCTGAAACAACCACTGGAGCCGGAGCACATAACCGTTGCCTATAGCATCAGCCGAAGAACTGATGGGTGGATAGCCGGCGTGGGAGGTCTGGGGCTTCCTATTCCCCCTCCCAGGGAGGGGGGAGCTGCGCAGACAGCGGCGCGGTGACGTATGACGTCATACTAGTTTCTTTGTTTTCTGTCGAAGAGTTCTATCCACTAGTTCGGCTTTAGGTAGCAATTTTCACCAGAATAGGGGTTTGTTTTGGAATGCTTACCTTTCTGGATGCTTGACCCGGTTGATGGCAGACATAGAATGCTTCCAACCACACGGGGGTTTCTATAGGCCATTGCTCCCCTTGCCTCTCTGAGGGGGCCAGGTTCTGGCCGTGGTCCCCGGTAGGCCCTAGAACTCCATACACATGACTGATGCCAAAGTCTGACATTAGCATATCAGCCGGTAAAGCTCCGGGGAGCCGCCGGGGCTTCCCCCAGAAACTTAATATAAATTAAAGGGGATCCTCCTGAAAAGAATTGGCATAAGGCATTTTGAAAGTTTATTCTAATGAAAATTCATTCTTGGGGAAAGAAAAAAAGTTCATCAAGACATTTAATAGCTATGGTATTGAAAAATTGCATATGTAAAAGTCTTCTATTTGCCAATTTCAGAGGAGGTACATTTTACATGACTGACATTTCATAGCTACCATGGGACTCTTTCTTATTAATATACATGTATTGTGTAAATAAATATTGAAAATAAATCAATATGGAAATATTTATCACTTATTCCTGAAAATAATAAATTTCCTACATGTAACCTTTATGCATAAAATGTTAGCCAAAATAAACCTATAGTAGAACAGTACCATATAACAGTTCTAGTCTATTACTTACCTGGAGTGAATTCTGAGAGTTTTTCTCCCCAAGCCTGGACAGGGGCTATTGCTTACGTAATACTGTACCCCATACATAAATGGCATATCTCTGAGGGGGTATACTGTATATATATGGAGCACAGTATTATGTACTTGAATATACTGTATATTCAAGGGGATATACAGTATACAAAAATGCATTCATAAGGGTATGTACATTGAAATACATAAAAACTAGTACGGTGCAACAGGAATATACATGAAAACTAGTACAGACCACTGTTAATTCTGACTGTACTAAGAGGTTTAACACGTTTACAGCAATCTAAGCTTTAATATAACTTAATATTGCAAAATATTGGACAGAAATATTTTATTTACCTGAAACTCTTCTATAGCCTTTAGAGGATCTGTACAGTGTGTGAGTGACTCCTTAAGATACACCCCTCCTGGGATGCCGATTTCTTCTAAGCCAAATCCAGCCATCGTGCACTAAATAATTCTGTCATATATAAATGATACTGGAATAATAGATACTGAAATTAGTTTATATTCTTATAATTATACTATTCAATGATGCAAATATTTAACACATACATCAAGTCCCAATTAACTATTTCATAAAATATGTTTAACCTACACTTCAAACAACCTAGGTAAGTAATTAATATCAGGAAGCACTAAGCTAGTATGATTACTGGATGTTGTTGAGAGGCTGAGGTAGAGATTGATATAAGGCAAGTAGGTCTAGGAGCTCTAACAAATTGAATTTGCTATATCGCTACTTTTAATCAAACCTAAGAAAAAATAATATATAGTGCTGTATAACATTTTGAATTTTATATAGCGTGCTCAAGATGTGATGTCAATATGACACAGCATAGTTTGTAGGCTGGTGTAGGTTGTGATGCTTCAGTCTTCTAGCTGAGTTCATAGTATACTGCTCCTGCAGTTGTTTTAGATTCAGCTACTCGAAACAAGAAGATCCAAGTAGCACAGGTTATGGTGAGCCCATAGAGGACTTACCTGTTGTTCCTGCAACAAGTAGAGGTGTTTTTCCTGCAGGCCATATTCTGCTTTTTATAAGATAATGATAAGGATCAGTGAGGCGTTAAATGTGGTGCGCTGATCTTTTGACTGGCCTCCTATGGACCGCCCCTCCCCCCCCCCTCCACCCCTTTAGCATTGCACTGTCTTGACAGGAGCGTGCAGTCATCGGAAGGACAAACCCTTCATGCAAACTGCACCTACTATCAAGAAGACAGGAGCTTTGCTACATTCACAACTATATAATTAACCTCAGCTTCTTCTCTTTTACTGCTTATCTAATTTATTATTTCTTTGATATTTATATGCTAAGTTTATAGGATTTTTTTTTACAATAATAAGGTTTTACCTAGTAATTCTGGTGCAAGTCAGCAGAATTGCTGCGCCCAGCCCCCCATAGCCCGTCAGCTTGTCTGTTTACAAACAGACCGCGTCCCGAGGCCCGTGGTAATCTGCTATTTTGAATAACAAGCTAATTTATTATTATGTTTATCTTATATTTTCTACATATATAACAATAAATCATATTCTACATGTACCTAGTCATTTATTTAAACGTATATACAGTATATAATGGAATCGAACACAAACTAAGGTGATGGTTCTTCTTCGTGATGTGGAATGTCTTTATACTGTATTTTTTTTTCGTGATAATATATTGTAATAAATAATATGTAAATAACATTTCCTCCATCACCCACAGAATTCTATATATAATGAGATTCATAAGTCTCATACCTGAATTTATCTGAAGGCCACTGACACTAGTGGCCTCGACGAATACAGGAAGCCGGCGGCTTGGCAAAGGTTACCCCCATTTGCCTTGATAATTTGTTCCAGTTAAATTTTAAAATGTAACAGTTTTGGTAAATACAGCTTCAGCGGGTTCATAACCCAAAACAAACCCCCTAAAATCAAATACAATCAATTACAATTAAAAAAAAAATACAGGTTTGGAAGGCCTATTTGCCCATGTGTATAAGGCAGCTCCTATATCCAAAACGACAAGAATTACCGACCTTGTGGAAGGCTTACTGGCTTGGTACACGAGGCAGTTACCATTATATAACCAACTAATATTACGGGGTCTGTGCCACACTACCTCACGTTACCATAACTTTTCCACTCTTCTTACACTGTTCCACTCTCCCTCACACACTGTTCCACTCTCCCTCACACACTGTTCCACTCTCCCTCACACTGTTCCACTCTCCCTCACACACTGTTCCCACTCTCCCTCACACTGTTCCATTCTCCCTCTCACTACCCACACTTTGTTCCACTCTCCTTCACACTGCTCCTCTCTCCCTCACACTACCACTCTCCCTTACACATCCCACACAGTTCCACTCTCCCTCACACATCCCACACACTGTTCCACTCCTCACACAACCCACACTCTTCCACTCTCCCTCACACTATCCAGTTCCACTCTCCATCACACTACCCACACTCTTCCACTCTCCCTCACATTGTTTCACTCCAAAAGGCAAACGTTTGCCTTTTATATATATATATATATATATATATATATATATATATATATATATATATATATATACATACATATACATACATTACATATATATATATATATATATATATATATATATATATATATATATATATATATATATATATATATATATATATATATATATATATATATACATATATATATATACATATATATATATACATACATATACATACATACATATACATACACATGAGAGAATGTGCAGTGACATTAAGTCACTGCACATTCTCTCATGTGTATTATACATATATAAAACGCTAAACTGTAATGCCAATCCTGACCTCAAAAGCTTCATAGAAGGTTGTAACAGAACCCATGAGCACCACACCAGAAATAAATAGTTTTGATATTCCTAGAGTACGACTTAATCAAACTAGAAATGCTCTACAAATCAAGGGGCCCAGAATGTAGAATGACCTTCCCAACCATGTTAAAGACTGTACCTCTCTCAACCAGTTTAAGATAAAAACGAAGCACTACCTAATAAATTCCCTGTAACCTACCTTACCCGTCTATTGTCAACCAATGTCTGTTTTTTTTTTAAAGAGCGCTGTTTGTCGACAGAATTGTATTTGTGCTGCTTTTTCAGCTATGTTCTCATTTCTTGTTTTCATTTTACTCTTTATGCTCAATTAGTATTAAGCTTTAGTCATTTAAGTTTTTCATGCCCGAAGCGCTTTGCGTAATAGTGGCTTTAGGCATTGTATGTACTAGCTCTATCTATAAGTCCACCAATCTTTGTAAAAATCTCCTGTATGTATGTACCTTACCTAAATAAACATTTATTTATTTATTATTCATATATATATATATATATATATATATATATATATATATATATATATATATATATATTGTTATGGTAATCTCCTGCTTCGGCAGTAGATCCTGCCTATTCCTTTACCGCCTATTCACCAACATATCTACATGCTCCAGAATAAGGAATCAACATTAGCAACAACACGTGCTCAGAAGCCTGTGTTGTGATGCTTCAGTCTTCAGCCAAGAAGCCCCTCCACCCTCAAGTACCCGCGACACCTGGACATCCTGCTGTCCGGGGCCAACTCCACTCGTCGGTCGACCAGCCACTAACCGCTTATTTAAGACTGCCGGTGGTAGTTACCTGCACATGCCGGTCGGGATGGGATGGGATGGGAGTCTATTACATCCAAAATCTTGCTGCCGGATGGGAGCCGGTCGGCCGAGTGGACAGCACGCTGGACTTGTGATCCTGTGGTCCTGGGTTCGATCCCAGGCGCCGGCGAGAAACAATGGGCAGAGTTTCTTTCACCCTATGCCCCTGTTACCTAGCAGTAAAATAGGTACCTGGGTGTTAGTCAGCTGTCACGGGCTGCTTCCTGGGGGTGGAGGCCTGGTCGAGGACCGGGCCGCGGGGACACTAAAAAGCCCCGAAATTATCTCAAGATAACCTCAAGATCTCAAGATAACATCAGTACCATCTACACTAGGCCTGGTCACATATATAAGCACTGGTCAGTCCTCAGAATACTTTTTGTGCTCTCAAGCAGTAACATATTGTGACGGTGTTCCCCCCCTTATATTTCTCCCACGCCAGCTGTAAGAGTCATATCTACTTTACCCGAATGTTCTCTGCCTTCCTGAGAACATCCTGAGAACAATTTGACATGTGGGAGCATGAGGTGTTCTCGCATAGGAGAGAAATTAACTAAAGAAGAGTGTTTTGGCCAGTGGCTTAGGCCCTCTTGGACGCCAAGATGGCGCCGACTCCTACTTTCGCGCCAAAATGTTATGACGTCAGTTAGTACCAGATTGGCCAAGAACGGTGACGTGGTACAGCGAGCCAATGAGAAACGCCCCTGGCAAGTGTGACGTCACGAGTGGAGGTAAGACGGGACCATGCGCCCCGTGGCGCGGGGAGTTAGATACGACACGTCGCTAAGGGCAGACGTGCGATAGGGGGTCCTGTCAGTCTGACAGTATTCGCCCCTCTCCGGTGAATATACGCATCACCAGTGGTCTCCGAGCATCCTGTGAGGTCTTCCTGAACTCCGTGAGGCGGACAGAAGAAGGAATTGACGGGAAACGAGCAACAAGTGCTCCAGTGACAGGTGCTTAGCAAGAGTGAAGCCTGGGCAGTGACGTCAGGGACGACTGTACAGTTTCACCAGTCGGGTGACGATATTCGAACCCCAGTTGGAAACAAACCCAACTATAGGATGGGTTAACCCAAGTATCGCGCTTCCAAAAGGGTCGCCCAAGTTGGAAAAGACGAACGCTGAAAGAATATTGTTGAAAACATCTTGATAACTGATTAAACCAAAATTATTTATTAGTCAGAAGAAAGACAGAAACGCGATCTATATGTAAAACCTCTACCAGACAAATATTTTAAGTAAAACCGAAGATATTTGTAGTTGTATAAAAGTGGCAGTTTTCATCGCTCGTCAAACTCGAAAACCGCAGCATTCATCTCAGAACCATGCCTATTTCACGCAGATTCCTTAATAAACGTAAGAGTTTTATATGTCACAAGAAAGACAGATATATAAGCTTCGTTCTAAATACCTTACCATGGGCATATTTAAATTTAAAGCGAAGATACGTGTACTTTTATAATAGCCGAGCTCCGACTCCAGACACATCGATCGACGGAGCAACTCTCTCAGAACAATGCTTATTTCACGTAAATTTGTAAATAATCGTAAATTTTTATATGCCTCAAGAAAGATAGGAATATAAGGCTCATTTTAAACACTTTATCATAGACATAATTAAAGTTCTAATGAAGATTCATGTATTTTAATAATCGCCGAGCTCCGACCCCCGCATAGACTGAGCGACAGAGCAACTCTCTCAGAAGAATGTTTATTTTACGTAAATTCGTTAATAAACACAAATGTTTTACGCGTCTTAAGAAAGATAGAAATATAAGCTTTATTTTAAATACATTACATTAGACATATTTAAAGCTCAAGTAAAGATATATATGTTTTTATAGTGGCGTTCAGTAGCTTTTCGGTCATGGAGTGCAGACGCCTACGCACTTGCCAATATGTTGTGTAATTAACAAAGATACGCTAATAAAGCCTAAAATATTACATGCCTCCAGAAAGACAGAGCTATAATCGTTATTGTGAGTGCATCAAAGGAAATATATCATGTTGGAGACCAATGATATAGCAATTTTAATTTAAGTTTCGAGTCCCGCCCGGTCGAGAGAGATGAGGCGACTCTCGCCCCATCTATTGGAGATTCTGTCCACTAAAGACCCAAAGCTACTCAAACCTTCCTAGCATTACGTAAGCAATGAAGTAATATGGTATATTTACTCACTATAATGTGGATGCTAGATGCAGAAAATGAGAAAACATAATTTTACTCTGAAAAAATATCATTTCAAAACAAAATAAGATGTAAATATGTAATATCAAAGGAAGTCGATGGTCCAAGCAACAATATCGTGGAGCGACTTATCCAAGATATATTGCTCTCTGGAAAGTGTTTGCTGGCATATCACCCTTCTGTACACAGTGATCCAGTCGTCGAACTTCTCTGCTCAAATTATCGCAAATTTAATTTTTTTTTAGATATATACAAGAGTTGTTACATTCTTGTACAGCCACTAGTACGCGTAGCGTTTCGGGCAAGTCCTTAATCCTATGGTCCCTGGAATACGATCCACTGCCGCGAAGAATCGTTTTTTCATCCAAGTACACATTTTACTGTTGCGTTAAACAGAGGCTACAGTTAAGGAATTGCGCCCAGTAAATCCTCCCCGGCCAGGATACGAACCCATGACATAGCGCTCGCGGAACGCCAGGCGAGTGTCTTACCACTACACCACGGAGACTGCAATATATCACAATTTATGATGTTAACAAGTAGAATGCGTATTTTTAATCAAATCTAACGATATTAACAAGTAGAATGCGTATTTTTAATCAAATCTAACATAACTAGCCAGAAAACGTTAAAGATTATTTAAAAATACATAGTTGGAAGTTAAATCAACTCCATAGAACAATATTTTTGTTGTAGATACTAATCGTTATTTGTTGGTATGCGTTCGCTACTTAAACTATCATGTACTGTATTTATGTAAAATCTCCCTGTTTCTTCGGACATGGAACACGGAACCTTACACGCTCTCTGATTTACTGTTTAATAGAGATTCACAAATAAGCTTATGATTGTATACGTTATCAAAAAGGCAGTGACAAAGTCAATTTTGCATTTTAATCACAGAGATTAGATCTTGGTGAGATAGGAAAGATATTCATATTTTAAAGAAGGATTTTTGAACCATCGCTCTCCCTATCGATAGAAACTAACTTTTTTTTTGTTATTATTAACAAGCTTAGGTATACACAGTAATGTGCTGCTACCCTATTCTATATGAAAGATTACACAGTGTATATCAAAAACTAGCTATAAGTTCATTAAATATTCCCATCTCACAGGATGGTTAGTTATACATGGAATCAGGGGATAAAATACCAGCCTCAATAAAAAAAAAATCAACTGTGACTAACAAGAACACCACTTACGGGCTATTCATGCCCGTGCTACCTTTTGGGTGGCTTAATCCTCATCAATCTGTAACGGTTCTATTGTTACGTAAAGTATGGTGACAAATAAACACAGACACTAAGATACTATATATATATTTGGTCGAATATACAGAAGTACACCGGTGATACTTTGGTGTGAGTTGAGCGCACTGAGCATCGGTACAGTATCTCGCAAGTGTCTGCTCTAGACCACACTTGAAAGTAGACTAGTTAATGTTTGCTATTCTTGCTGCTTATATTGCTCGGGCAACACCTCACCGTGTTGCCCGGGCAACGCCTCACCTCATTCATCTCCAAAGGTTGACAGGAATATTAACACTATATTTGGAGCGAGTATATTATTGGGATAATATACTCGCTACAGAACTCCCCCTCCCAGGGGATGAAAGGAAAAATACTTGATCAAGGAACTTAGCTGGTCGGTGAATTGTACGCCCTGCTCGCGTTACATAACCATCAAAGTTAACTTCCTCCTCTTCGCTGATGTCATCTAACTGGGGTCGTAGGGTGGGAGGTCGCACAGGATCGTCCGTCGTCGTAGGATCAGGTTGTGGTGCAGCTGGTAACTGGGGTTGTAACATGGGAGGTCGTACAGGATCGTCCGTTGTCGTAGGTGGCGGTGCTGCTGGTAACTGTGGTCGAAAAGTGAACTGCGTAGTCGGCGGATGTGTCTCTGGATTTAGCAGTGTCGCAGACGTTGAGACGAAGCCTGGAGCAGAGCAGAGAGCTGAGTGAGGCCGGAGTCGTGGAGCTCTATGTGGGAGAGCGTGGCGGCTCGATTGAGAATTGTGAGTGTCTGAACTCGGGGAGCGAGAGCGTGGCGGCTTGATGCGGTCGTAGTCTGCTGTCTGCTCTGTGTCGAAGCTGTAGCGTCTTGGGTTGATTAGGACTGTACACGCCGAGTACTACATTGTTGACTGTGGAAATTGTAGTCTGGTACCAAAAGATGTAGGCAGTGTGTGGACAAGCTCGGTGTAGCAGGAGAGAAGAATGTGCATAATTGTTGCGTCCTTGGGTCGCTGGTGGAGCATTTAGATCCGGGGCGGATGGGCTCGGGCACCAGGACATTAGGAGGTAATGTAGGCACGTAGTTAGGACAACGAGGTAATCACATCTAGAGCTGAATTGTCCTGAAGGCGACGAAGTGTCGGAAACGCAAGCTGTAAGTCCTGTACTGCGCAAAGGGCTTGAGTCGGCCGAGTATCAAAATGCAGTGAACGTGTAGATGAATCCGATGACAGAGCAGCTGTCGTGGGCGTAGGACAAGCAGTGCCCTGGCAGCGACGGAGAGTCGGCAGGACAAGCTGTAGATCCAACATGATGTAATCATTGATGAGGCTGTCAGATGAGTGAGTAACGATCGTGGAGCAGCAAGCCGTAGTAGATGAAAATGCAGAGATGGACGCGATGAAAATCATAGCTGTGGCGAGGGTGTTGGCAGTGTTCCATCACAGCAAACAGTAGCAGTAGAGGTCCAGTGAGAGTCCATGTTGTAGTCCATCGTGGCTGGGTATCGTCGAAACTCTCCGGGGTCACCAATGTAACGGTTCTATTGTTACGTAAAGTATGGTGACAAATAAACACAGACACTAAGATACTATATATATATTTGGTCGAATATACAGAAGTACACCGGTGATACTTTGGTGTGAGTTGAGCGCACTGAGCGTCGGTACAGTATCTCGCAAGTGTCTGCTCTAGACCACACTTGAAAGTAGACTAGTTAATGTTTGCTATTCTTGCTGTTTATATTGCTCGGGCAACACCTCACCGTGTTGCCCGGGCAACGCCTCACCTCATTTATCTCCAAAGGTTGACAGGAATATTAACACTATATTTGGAGCGAGTATATTATTGGGATAATCTACTCGCTACAAATCAATCACAAGAAACAAGGGATACATCTCCCGTCACACAGGGTCCAGTCGCACCTCCACAGATCTCCAGTATCATCTATTGATACTGTTAATGGTTCAAGAGGACTACCACTTACGGGCCTACCTCAAGGTAACAATCAGGTGAGAACATAAAATATAAGGCTGATCTATTAGCCTCCGTTAGCAAAATCCGGGTGCAGCATAAGAATATCTTCCAATATTCCTAAGTGTATGAAGTAATTACAGAGTTCAAAGTACCTTATACCATTTGGTCTGAAGTCACTTATAACAGGGCAATCACAGATATAGTGTTGGTGAGTATGTCCCAGCTCTTGTTCACATAGTTTACAATTGGAATATTCACCACTGGGGGCTATTCATTACCTGCAGCCACCTGCGATACATATCGATATCCTAGCCTAATTCTGGCAATTACAATGTCACACTGTCATTGTGACACTAGTGGAAGTTTTATGCTGTCCGTTCATATAATTCTCGATTCTAAACATGTTTACTTAGTTTAGTTCATTAATTATGCACCCCATATATCATCTTGTGGGCGGTAGTGGAAAAGGTTACAGAGGCACATAAACATGTCATAGCTCTTTATACTCTTGCTTTCTGGCTTTTGTGTGTCAGTGACTGCTCTTCTGTCTTCCCTAATTTCCTAAAATATTGTGGCTTTGACAGAAGAGATTGGAATGCCCATATCCCACTCAACTTCAGGCTTATCACATTCAGTTTTAGCTGCCTTGTTTGTGTCATCATGCTGGACAACACCTATATGAGAAGGTATCCATACAAATGAGACTTTGAAACTCCTACTGTTTGCAATAATAATGTTGTTTATAATGGAAGTTACAACTATAACCTTTTGAAGATCAATGCTAATTTTATCTAGATAATGTAATAAACGAAAGTTTTCTATGTCAACAGAAAGGCAGAAATATAAGCTACACTTTAAATACTTGTCATAAATATAACTGAAGTGAAAGCGAAGATATATGCATTTGATACTGTACAGTTTCTTGATGGCTTGCTCTAAGAGTGTGAAGCCCTTCACACCAGCCTATAAATTGTGTAATTTATTTCCATATATGCTAATTAACCTTAAAATCTATATGTCAGAAGGAAGGAAGATGTAGACGTTAATGTGACAACATTTCAAGAAATATCTCTCTCTTTAAAGTTATATAATAAAATCCTATCGCCGGTGTCCGGACACATGAAAGGTACTTAGGTATCAGTGGCCAGCCAGGTGGAGATCACAGGCTGTACAATACTGATAAATTATGTAATTCACAGAGATACGTTGATAAATGGTCACTGCTTGATCGCAAGCGGGGATGTTTCTGGCGGGGGAGAAGGAAACAATTGCGCAGCGCGTCCCGCGGCGTTGCGCGGGCAGTTTGGGGCCGTATAAATATGGGCGCACAATGGGGCTCTGCCCTCGCCGCTGCCCTCGCAACCACTCCCCGGCCGCCCGACTTCGCACGAGATGGACAACACGCCAGCTGCCTCGGTACCTGACCTCTCTCTCACGGACATCCTGGGGCCCTCGACACCCCAGACCGTTCCGGCAGGGCCCTCCTGCCCTACACTTTTAAACCCAAGGTGAGGTTTTCTGTTCAATTCTAGTCAGGTCCTCCCCAGTGCGGCGTGTGCCAAGCGCCATCCCCTCGCGGTACGTGTGTGCCGCCTTAGTTAGTCCTTTGGGCTCTCTGCTGTTAGTTCCCGGAGAGCTGGGGCGCCCTCCTTGGGCCTGTGCCGGGCGCCCCCGTGCCGTGCTGGTCGCGTGGCTGGCTTCGGGTCGGCGTGCCCCGGGCCGCGTCCCTAGTGGCCTGCGTTTGGTCTCCTCTCATGTGGGGCCCCGTCCAGCCGTGCCCGTACGTGCCCAAGGGGCCCCGCAGCGCGGCGTGCCCAGGCGCGCGCCCTGCCCGGGGCCCCGTCGGCGGCCAGGCGTGCCCTTGCCGGCGTCGCCATGTGGCCAGGCGTGGTGGGCCCTACGCCCTTTGTGCTCTGCCTTGGGGCCCTTCCCTCGCCGCCATCGACCACGTGTCTGGTCGTCTGGGCGTGCTTCGGCGTCCTTCCCGCCTTTTTCCTTCGGAGCTCCCTGTCGCCGGCCCGCCGGGTTCCCTGGGTGTCCCAGGGGGCCAGGTTTCGCCTTGTCCGAGGGCATGTGTCGCCGTCGGCGACGGATTGTGGCCAGGTTCGGTCCTACGCCCGGGGCGCATGTTCTCGGCGGCGGCGACACGTGGCCAGGCGTGGGCGGCCCTATGGTGGGCCCCGCCTCGGGGCCCATGCATGCCCTGCCGGATCGTCACGTGCCTGGCCGGCAGGGCGTGCTTCTGCGTCTTTCCTGTTTTTCCCTCGGGTATTCCCTGTTGCCGGTCTGCTGGCTTCCCTGGGATGTCCCCAGGGGTCGGGTCCCCCTGAGCGGACAAGCGTCGCCCCTGGCGACGACTCGTGGCCAGGTCCGGCCCTCCGCCCGGGCCTGCTACGGGGCACACGCCTGGTCGTGCTGCCACGTGGCACGGCGTTCCGTGGCGCGCACGGTTGGGCTGTGTCCCGCCCTTCCTGTTCCCTTTTGGGTGCTAATTCACGTGGCTTTGCGCCACGGCTTCCCACGTCGGGGCTCGGGCTGCCTTGCGCCCGTACGGCCGAGCCTGTGTGCGCCCCCCCCCCTCCCCTTTTCGTCTAGGCCCTGAGCATGCCGTGTGGCAGCGCATGGTTGGTAGGCCACGGGGTCCTTGCCGTGTGTGGTGTGCTCTCTGCTAGGCACGTCGCCCTCGGACGTCTCGCCCGGCCGTGTTGCCCGGGGTGTTAGCCCCAGGCCCTTCGGTGTCCCGGAGTCCCCAGGTACGTCTTCCCCAGAGTGGCGCCGATCAAGATGTCCCCAGACGTCCGTCGGCCGGTGTAAGTCCGGCATGTAGTCCCCAGACGTCCGTCTGGCCGGTGTTGCCCGGTGTGTTATTTCAAGTTTTCCGCCGTCCAGGCCCTCAGGCACGTGCCCTGCTTGCCTGGGGGGGTAGCCAGGACCGTTACTCCATGTCCTCCGTCTGGCCGGTGTTGCCGGCAGGTTGGTTCCCAGGCGCTCCCGCCTGGCCGGTGTAGCCTGGTGTGTTTGTCTTAAGCGCCCTGCCCGTCCGTTGTAGCAGGGATTCCTCCTACGTCGTAAGTTCAGCGTTCGTCCGCCTGTGTCGTCTGTTGTTCTTCTTCGTCGGAGGGAGACGCCGGCGTTGGAGCAAGGACCCGAGATCAGCTCGACGACGCCGGCAGGTTTACGTCTAACGGTACGCACCACAGGCCCTGGGTTCGGCGTTGCCGCCGGCAATCCAGGATGACTTCGTTATGTCCGTTAAGTCCTCGGCGTCCAGTTCCAGGGGCCGTGCCCTGGACAGGGGGGTGGCCCCCATGTTGCCTGGGGCACGGTATCCTCCAGCAGATGGCGGCGTCGAAGCGTCGTCGGGAACGTCGTATATTTAATGATTCCCATTCTTTGCCTTCCTAAGACACTGTAAATTAAGACTTTCTCACACTTTATATGGAAGGTTTCTTATTTTGTACTAGCAGACATCTCGCGACATGCCTTGCCCTTATTCATATTTATGTTCTACATTTCAGCATTTAAGCCTCTGCTTTCAGATCACCTCGGATTCATTTTGCCACCAGCCTAACTTATGTTACTCAGGCATTTGTAGCCTTGTGCATGTCGCACGTTCAAATCTTCGCGTTCGCTGTGTTACAGTATGCTTGTTCACTTTTCCTTGTCTTACGTCATTAAGTAAAGTCAGCCAGGATGTCCTATTTGCAGAGTTATAAGTAATTTATTAAGTAAAGTCAGCCAGGAGGTGCTATTTGCAGTATTTGCGGGCCCTTAATTTGCTTTACGTTCCCTGGCCCTGCATTTTGCCTAGTTTCCTCAGTAGTTACAGTACTTTCGCTTGGCTCTTGCAGTTTATTCACGTCGCTTATTTGGTTATATTTATGTTATGCATCTCCTCCGTTCTCTTAATGTAAAATGGCTATATATCCACGCCGATTGTATACCCTTATTTTGTACTTGCAGATACCACGTGCCATGCCTTGCCCTATTCATAATTATGTTCTACATCTCAGCGCTAACATGCCTCCTGTTTCAGGTTACCTCGGACTCTCTTTCCCAAACAGCCTCCTTAATTTGCTCCGACAGTTGATGCGTTGCTCATGTCGCATGTTTAATTTTGCGTTGCTGTGTTCAGTATGCTTGCCCACTTTTACCCTGCCTTACGTCATTAAGTAAAGACAGCCAGGATGTGCTATTTGCAGAGTTACCAAGTAATTTATTAAGTAAAGTCAGACAGGCAGTGCTAGTTGCAGAGTTACTAAGTAAATTATTAAGTAAAGTCAGCCAGGATGTGTTATTTGCAGAGTTCCTAAGAATTATTAAGTAAAGTCAGACAGGATGTGCTATTTGCAGTATTCGCGGGCCCTTATTTTAGCTTCACGTCTCCTGGCCCAGCATTTTTGCCTAGTTTCATCGGTAGTTACAGTAGTTTATGCTTAGCTTTGCAGTTTAGTTTCCTCAGTGGTTACAGTATTTACGCTTGGCTCTTGCAGTTTATTCACGTTACTTATTTGGTTATATTTATGTTATGCTTCACCTCCGTTCTCTTAATGTAAAAATGGTTATATATGCACGCCGATTGTATACCCTTATTTTGTACCTGCAGATATCACGTGCCATGCCTTGCCCCTATTCAGGTGACCTGGACAGGGGGGTGGCCCCCACGTTGCCTGGGGAACGGTACACTCCAGCAGATGGCGGCGTCGAAGCGTCGTCGGGAACGTCGTATATTTAATGATATCCCGTTCTTTGCCTTCCTAAGACAATGTAAATTAAGATTTTTACACACTTTATATGGAAGGTTTCTTATTTTGTACTGGCAGACATCTCGCGACATGCCTTGCCCTTCCTCTTAATTACGTTCTACATTTCAGCACTAACATGCCTCCTGCTTTCAGATTACCACGGATTCCTTTTCCCAAACAGCCTACCTTAATTTACTCCGACAGTTGATGCTTTGCTCATGTCGCATGTTTAATTTTGCGTTGCTGTGTTCAGTATGTTTGTTCATTTTTCCTTGCCTTACGTCATTAAGTAAAGTCAGCCAGGATGTGCTATTTGCAGAGTTACTAATTAAATTATTAAGTAAAGTCAGCCAGGATGTGCTATTTGCAGAGTTACTATGTAATTATTAAGTAGAGTCAGCCAGGATGTGCTGTTTGCAGAGTTCCTAAGTAAATTATTAAGTAAAGTCAGCCAGGATGTGCTATTTGAAGAGTTACTAAGTAAATTATTAAGTAAAGTCAGCCAGGATGTGCTATTTGCGGAGTTCCTAAGTAAATTATTAAGTAAAGTCAGCCAGGATGTGCTATTTGCAGAGTTACTAAGTAAATTATTAAGTAAAGTCAGCCAGGATGTGCTATTTGCAGAGTTACTAAGTAAATTATTAAGTAAAGTCAGCCAGGATGTGCTATTTGCAGAGTTACTAATTACTAATTACTAGTCTTTTGCTGGGTTACCTTTATGCTTCTCCCCTTCCAACATTTCAAGAAATATCTCTCTCTTTAAAGTTATATAATAAAATCCTATCGCCGGTGTCCGGACACATGAAAGGTACTTAGGTATCAGTGGCCAGCCAGGTGGAGATCACAGGCTGTACAATACTGATAAATTATGTAATTCACAGAGATACGTTGATAAATATTAATGTTTTATATTTTATTAAAAATACAGATATATACTTTGTTTCATACGTTAAATGTAACAATATTTCAGTATATATTATATAAGCATAGTATATATAATTCAGTATATACAATATATAATAAGAGTGTCAGACAACGGAGGAAGAATTGAAACAGGAATTTCCTTTAGTACTTTTTTTTTTTTTTTTTTTTTTTTTTTTTTTTTTTTTGAGATATATACAAGAGTTGATACATTCTTGTACAGCCACTAGTACGCGTAGCGTTTCGGGCAAGTCCTTAATCCTATGGTCCCTGGAATACGATCCCCTGCCGCGAAGAATCGTTTTTTCATCCAAGTACACATTTTACTGTTGCGTTAAACAGAGGCTACAGTTAAGGAATTGCGCCCAGTAAATCCTCCCCGGCCAGGATACGAACCCATGACATAGCGCTCGCGGAACGCCAGGCGAGTGTCTTACCACTACACCACGGAGACTGCTAACTTTCTTATATTAATACATCTTCAGAGCGAACCATTCCTTCTGAAGATGTATTAATATACGAAAGTACTTAGAGCATTCTATTGTGGTTTTAATATTGAACAATTATACATATACGAAACAGACAAATCTGGTGTCCGAAATAGTAAAAATATTAGTGTGCGATGTGATCAATGTAAGGGGGATATTGGGTGTGCCTCGTATCCCCTACAACAACAAGAAGTTCGAGAGCGATGAGGCCGCCACCTACTAGCTTCAGGATGTCGTCGAATCTAAATCAACAATATACTACCGCCGCTACTTTCTCGGAAACGTAAGTACCTGCCGCTTTACTTCTCTCACCCTGCCTAGCCTGGCCTGGCCTGACCTGGCCTAGCCAGACCTGACCTGGCCTAGCCTTACCTAGCCTAGTCTGACCTGGCCTAGTCTGACCTGGCCTAGCCTTACCCAATACTAATCACCACACGTGACAGCCCAAACGAATCGCAAATAAGTACACGTAACAAGTCATATGCCCGGACACTCTTTCACCTTGGGGACTGAGTGGTAACTATTGTATAGAAGAGCCGGCTCCCTGAGAGTGGTAAGAGGGCGTGATAAGAGGCTAACGTGTGGTCTTGAAGGAAGTCGATAAAGCAGACAATTTTCAAAAGGAAGGGCAGCATAACGAGCAGACAGGAATGGACAGACAGTCGGTTATCCCATAATGTGTAATACGCCCCGCACAGCATGGGTGGAGTGGGGGGGGGGAGGTTGTAGCAGGGCACAGTATGGTGATGGTGCGGGTGAAGTACACACCCACTGAATTCCTGCCATCAATAATTGTTTTCATAACCATTAGAACAATGGCATCCCTCCAGCCACCATCCTTCCACTGACCCCCTCCTCTGGTCCTCCACCTCAGACAATAACCCCCCACACCCCCTCTCCCTTCCAGACATCAGCATGTCAAAATCAGTACCATAATGTGTTTAAACTATTTAAACTAAGTCATTGTGTATCTCAAGGTATCTTAATTCATTTGAAAGTGTACATGTGCATTCGTTCATATACTCGCCTAATTGTGCTTGCTGGGGTTGAGCTCTGGCTCTTTAGTTCCACCTCTCAACCGTCAATCAACAGGTGTACAGGTTTCTGAGCCTATTGGGCTCTTATCATATCTACACTTGAACCTGTGTATGGAGTCAGCCTCCACCACATCACTTACTAATGCATTCCATTAGATATAATCATATATGATTACACATAATCATAATCATTCTATACACATAATCATATATGTGTACGTCAACGTATACATACATGCATATATATACCTCATATTAAAATACTGATAAACGAATGACCATGAACAAATTAATTTATAATTGTAGCATTATATATAATTTTAATAGACTAATTACGTGTTTATACATTTGAATGGTCCAGACAGGTGGCCAGCCTTGGACATATACACTTCTGGTAGGCACAATGACCTCATGTTAGACCCTTGATAGATTATGTGAGAGAGAGAGAGAGAGCTGGGGCAGGGAGGTGCGTGCCCCAGGGAGATAATCCATGCCCATGCCCCGCCTTGAGGTCAGTTCTCGAGTCACACCAAGAATAACAATCGAGCAAGTTGGCCTGACCAGGATGTGGCATATTAGGGAGGGTTGAGGAATAGGAAGCCTGTCTGATAGGGCTCTTGGAAAGCAGCTCTCCCTCAGTCTACCTACCTATCTATATGGAAGAAATGTATCTAGGCCCTCCTCCCCCCTGCCTATTCTCTCTCCCCCACCTTTCTTCCTTCATTTCCTCCCTCCTTCCCTCCCCCTCACTGGTGAGAGAGTAGGAGTGTGAGAGTAGTTAAAGAACTCGTAGTTCTCACGCTCGTGAAATTGTCTGCGACCCTGGAGGAGTAGAGCGGAGGGGGGGGGGGTGAAAGTAGGTGACGATGGAGGAGTAGAGGGGAGCATTATATGCAGTGAACGTAGGTGTCTATGGAAGAGTACATCATAGAGGATTGTGAAAGAAAGGTGATGATGGAGGAGGAGAAGGGAGGGGGTGTGAAGGTAGGTGATGATGGAGGAGTAGAGGGGAGGAGGGGGGCAAAGGTAGGTGTCTATGGAAGAGTACATCATAGAGGGGGGTGAAGGTAGGTGGCGATGGAGTAGAGCAAAAGGGGTGGGGGTTGAAAGTAATCCTGAGTTTAATTTTTTAGTTATATATAGTGACACCTCGGCTTACGAATGAATATTTATGAACTTTTCGGGTTACGAGCCTAATTTCTTCAAAAAATTTGAATCGGGTTACAAACTTTGCCTCGGGAAAGGAGTTTGTTGATATACGTATGGGCTGACCTAGCGTGTGGTGGCATGGTGATCGCGCCTCAGTTTACCAGTGTCTCCTGCCTAGTAAGTATCGTGCCTGAATTCTTTGTAAAGCATTACATTTGTTTTGGGATTTTTGGCTATTTGAACATAAAATTTGTTATGATATATCTTGCCATGAGTCCCAAGAAAGCCAGTGGTAAGGTTCAAGCCAAGAAAACACATGTGAGAATGACCATAGAGGAAAAACAAGAGAGCATTCATAAACGTCAAAACGGTGCACAGGTTGTTGAAATAGCTAGGCAGTACAACAAATCTATGTCAACAATATGCACTATACTTGCTAAGAAAAAGGACATTATGAGCATTAAAGTGGCAAAAGGCATATCAACAATCCCGAAACAAAGAACACAAACACTTGAGGATGTTGAAAAGTTTTTATTAATTTGGATACACAACAAAGAGTTAGCAGGTGATAGCATTTCAGAGGCCATCATTTGTGAGAAACCAAGGCATTTGCATGAAGACCTTTTAAAGAAAACCCCTGGAACGAGGGGGAAAAAGATGAATCAAGTTTGAAAATGTGAAAAGTTTGTGTGACAATAGAGCCTCGTGGAAAACTTTTGCTGTGGTCATTACCAGGTGGAATGCACCCAGGATGGAGTATCCGGGCTATACATCTTTTAAATCATAAAAGTAATAAACATTTCCCATCAACCTTACAAACCATATTAACCTATTTTCATGTATTTCCCCCATGTGCATTTTAACAAAGTTACTAAATTGCCTTTATCATTCTGTAAAATTTCAATTACAGTATACTGTATATAATTTTGTTAGTATAAATGGACTGAATATTCTGAAATCACTATTAATTTTACCATTTCAGATTCAAAGGTGGTCTGGACACCCAATTTGGTCAGACAGGTGAAGAGAGCATTTAGGATAGTTCGAAGAGATGAAGATGGTCACAATTGTGTTTGAAGAGGCAAACGCCCCCCTTTGCTCCTGACATTATGTTCAGCCTATTGACCCCTGCACACCTAACACAAGGTAGGTTGAAAACTCCTCCTTCATGTCATTGGTTCATTAGCCAGAAACTTAGGGCCCATGCAGGAATATCCCTAAAAAAAAAAAAGTGGCCCCAACAATGCATCCTCCAAGTCTGGAGGATGAGCAGGAGCATTGTCGAGAAGCAGGGCCTTTAGTGTCAAACCTTTCTCTTGCAGATATTTTTTGATGGCAGGGCAAACCACTCTACATCGCAGTTTTTCTGCACGTTATATATTTTTTAAAACTCTTGGATTTTCGGAATGATACACGAGCAAGGGTTTAATTTTCAAATCGCCACACAGCACAAGAGTTAGCCTATCCTGACACAAGTTAGCCCAAGTTAGCTTGTGTCCGGGCAGTGACGTCTCCTCTTGGGTAATGTATGTCCTCGGCAATTTTTTCCAGAATAGCCATGTCTCCTCACAATTAAACACTTGTTGTGGAATATATCCATCAATACAGTATCTACAAAATCTTTAAAATCACGAACAAATCTTTCAGCCCCTACTTTGTCTGAGCTGGCACCCTCATCATGCCTCACAACACTATGAATACCACGTCTTTTTTCAAAATTTCTCAAACCATCCCCTACTCACCTTAAACTCTTTCGTATCTGCAAAACTCGTTCTAGGGGTTTTCTTTATAAGATCTTGCATGAAGATTTCATTGTTGACCAAACCACACACTGGAAATTGAATAGACGACGACATTTCGATCCGTCCTGGACCATTATAAAGTCGATTGTGATGAGATGAGGGAAGCAAGAGCATTAAGTAGGCAAGAGAGAGGTGAGGAGATGGCAAGTATGTACGTATGTACATGAATAAAACATGTACATACTTATACATAACGCGTGTAAATAGTGTAATAAACACAATAACAGTATTTTGGGAGGAGGAATGTTGGCGAGTAATGTGTTGGAGGAGGGAGGGAGGACTGGCAGGGTGTGGCAGCTCACTCATGTTTTTTGGGCTCACCATACCAACATAGTGGATCATTATGGTGAATACATACGTAGGTGGGTATATACAATGTGTGTATATAGTGTAATAACAGCAAAAACACTATTTGATTGTAGAATATGTCGCATATATGAGGCCCATAATTTTGAGCATAGCGATGTTCTATACTTTGAATTATATAAATTCCACAAATTACACACTTTTAAATAATATTACAACAAAAAAAAAGAAGAAATGAATGAGAAACTTCAAAATAATTGCGCAACATTTTATTAGCAGCAACTGCTGTCGCACGGGGTGGCGGGGCCGACAGACCCCCATCGCTCCAACGCTCAGCGCCCATAATTTGCTCAACTTCCCAGCTCCATCGCAGCTAAAGTAAGTCACATACAATATTTTTTGTTTAGTTTCCCCGTGATCAGACTCTGCATTTTAACAATATAAGAAGAGAAAAAAAATTTTTGGAAAGAATTTATTTCTTGTGCACTAGGGTGTTATTTGGAGACAGAGCAAGCAGTTCAGTGGTTAACTACTAAATTTTTTTTTCTCCCACACACGCACCCCCCTAGGAAGCAGCCTGTAACAGCTAACTCCCAGATACCTATTTACTGTTAGGTAACAGGGGTCATCCCCTTTTGTACAAAGAATCTGCTAAAGCTTTTAGGGCTAATCTTTGACACTCGTTTGTCTTTGTCGCCCCATATTTTTTACGTCCGAGTTGAATGCTCTAAGGCCCTTAACTAACTTTAGGTCATGTCCCATACTTCTTGGGGAGCTAATCGACACTGCTCCTCTCTTTACATTCCTCTCTCGTTCTGTCTAAACTCGATTATGGCCCTGTTTACTCGTCTGCTTCTCCTTCTACCCTTCACCATCCGGACACACTGCATCATACTGGGTTACGGCTCAGCTCTGGTACCTTTCCTTCGACACCTACCCTAAGCCTGTATGTTGAAACTGGCGTCCTGTTTCTACAGGATCGCCATGATCGCTACTGTCTTCTCCACCTTGCACGGTTCTTACAGCACCCTCACTCTTGCTTATGTCATGCCTTGACCTTTACCCATCCTGTGGTTCCTGTTCCCCTTCACCACCTATCTCTTTCTGTACGGTTGTCTCTCTTACAAAATGCTCTTTCAGTTTGTGTTACCAATATTTCCCCTCGTGTCATTCCGTCTTTGCCCCTATGGAGGGGTCCCCGTTCCTAAATTCTGTAAGCCTTGACCCACATGACTAAAACTTTTACCCCTCCTACAGTTCTAAATCACCTTTTCCTTGAACACTTTTCTTCACCCTTCCACTCTACAGTATTTCCGTCTTCACCAATGGGTCTTAAGTCTGCAGACGGTGTAGGCTACTCTGTTGTTTTTCCTGACTGCACCTTTGTGTCTCCTGCCTCCGGAGACTAGCATCTTCATGGCAGAACTTTATGCTATTCTCTATGCTCTTCATCAACTCTTTTCTCGCTGTCAATCCTCCTCTGTGTTTGTAGTTGACACTTGCAGTGCCTTCATGGCTCTAGAATCCTTTAATCCAGTCCATCCTTTGGTAGTTGAAATTCAACATTGGCTGTTTCTTATCTCCAGTAGATTTAAGACAGTGGAATTTCGCTGGATTCCCACCCATATTGGTGTGTTCTTAAATGAGCATGCGGACACTGCCGCTAAGGAAGCTATCCGCACCTGTCCCATCTCCCGTAAAGGTATTCCTTATTATGACTTTTACCCAGTTATTCATTTCCCCATTCTTGCCCGTTGTCAGGGTTGTTGGTCTTCTGTTACTGGTAACAAACTGCGTGCTCTTAAGAGTAGTGTGTTCCCGTGGCCTTCCTCCTACCACCGTAACCAGTGGTGGGAAACGGCTCTGGCAAGGTTGTATATTGGTCATACACGTTTAACTCACGGGCACTTAATGGAGCGCTGCCCTGCTTCTTATTGTCCAAACCGTTGTCTCTACATGTCCTGACTTCCAGGACTTACGTGTCTTGCTTCCCGACCATCCCTCACTGTCAATTGTCCCTCGATAAAATTCTTGGTAAATTCAATACCTTTGATATTGTTCGCCGTATGCGTTTTTGTTCTTGTATTGGCGACGTTAGTGATATTTAGCGCACTATGATTATCCCACACATTTGATGGTTTGATAATTACTGTACTGTACAGTACTTTGGTTTGGAATGTATCAAATAAAGTTGTTTCATGTATTCAAATGTGTGAGAAAATCCACTGGGGCTGTGAGATGAAGCGAACCTGTAACAAAGGCATTGCCAGTTGCATACTCTACCACCATCGTTCGTAGTTCGCGGGGGAGGGGACAGACGTGTCGTCGTCGCGCTCCGTTAAAACACTGGAATAAACCGGGCTTTTTTAGGATTACAACCATGGATTACGGCCCACAGTGATCACCAAGTGCATAGTGACCCGTAGGAAAATAGAATACAGAAATTAACAATGGAAATTTGAGTTAAATACAGAATAAAGGTGGTCCCACGTGGTGAGCCAGGGTCACCAGGCTCATGTGTACAGGCATAAGCGATATATATCAAATATAGCGAGCAGTGATACGTTGAACAGTGAAGTGGAACGTGTAACACAACATATAAATTAGTGGATAGTGTTAGAGAATTGTACAAAGAAAAAGTATAAATGTAAAGTTGTGGAGGAGGCATCACACTAGGCTGTTTACACCACAGCCACGAGGCCTACACAGTGTAGAGGACGTCCCGCAGTAACAGTGTACTTCCTCAGTGATAATATACTGGCAATATATACTGTAATACGGGCAAGTGGAGCTAGGAACTAGTAACAGAGTAAGTGAATAACATTGCAAGCCGGAAGAAAGCAGAAATTCCCTTAGGATATTACAGGCACATAATCAGTGTATAAATCAAGTAACTGGCAACCAGTGACATCCTGGTTGCCCATCCTGCCCCCGACCTGGGACAAACAACGGTCAACTGGACGGTCCCAAGACGACCATATTTTCTCCACAAGGCGATAAGTACCCCCAAATAAACTTGAACAAATAAACATATGTAATATTATAAATATACTGGATACATATTATATATACTTACATATAATACTTAAATATATGCATATATTATTATAACATCACAAACCCAACATGGAGGTGTGTGGAGGCTGCCTTAAGTCACTTCGGAAGAGTGTTGTAGGCATTGTTTGTAACATTTGTAACATAAGTTTTCACCTAAGTTGTACAGGATTACCTACACAATATGCAAACCGGGAAGGTAACTACTGGATCTGTCAAAGAGACAGACAGATGTGGGAAAACATCATCAAACTAATGAATAACATTCCTGAAGAACACAGGCTACAATTCACACAAAAACTACCAGAAATATATGCAGAGTATATAAAGACAGCAACGAACTCTGAACACAACCCAGGGACTGAGAATTTAGAGAGTCAAAGTAGCAATGTAGACGGGTATAGTGTCGAGGTACACAAAAATGAAGGCAATAGTGTAGAGCACACTGGTGATATGAATAAGGAGAGAAAAAATGAGACGAATGAGAACACAAATGAGAAAGACGAAAGCAACAAGGAGAAAGATAAGGGCAATACCGAGAATGAATGCAGAAACGAGAAAGTTGGAACAAAAACAGAGGTAGCCAAGTCGTGCACGGGTACAAACAAGAATAATACAATCACAAATGAAAATATTTGCTGGTATTATGCAAAAGGACAGTGTAGATATGGGCACAGAGGCACGGAATGCTCATTCATGCACCCACGGAAATGCCGAAACTGGTTAGGGAAAGGCAGATGTCGTTTTGATACAGAGTGTAGATATTTTCACCCTAAGCTATGCACACTCTCAGTCAATGAGAGGAAATGCTACGATCTTCACTGCCCCGATTTCCACGTCAGAGGTACACAGCGCCATATAAGAGAAGAAGTCCAACATAATAGCCCTGAAAATTTTTTAGAGGCAGGTACAAACAGAGGGAGAAACAGACAGGCAGAAACGTGGCAGGAGTACGGATGGAGAGGGGGAAATGCCCAAGACTGGACTACAGTTCGGCATCAAGCCCACACATACTACACCCCCCAACTACACAGAGACTACCACACTCCCCAGTATCACTTCCAAAACTGGACAAACCATTGCAACAACAACACACCCTGGGTCAGGGTAGAGAGGAGGGAGAACTACCAAAACCTTCCAGAAGTTACACACAACATGGACAATCATTCATATTTGCAAACATTCAAGGTTTAAAGCCAAAGTCAAGAAATAAAGTTAAGTTCATAAATGGCCTTCTATTAGAGTCAAACTCAATATTTGGGGCATTCACGGAAACTCATACAAAAGATTACATGGATGGTGAAATCTGGATTCCAAATTATAATCTATATAGATGTGATAGAAAAACTAGGTCAAATGGAGGAGTAGGTCTGTATATTAAAGAAGACCTGGTATGCACAGAACTACTAAATTCAACTAATGAGGTGGTAGAGGTACTTGGAATGAAGGTAGAGAAACTAAACTTAATTATTATTCTAATATATAAACCGCCAGATACAACGATTGAGGAATTCACAGAGCAGATGCACAAAATAGAGAACATACTTGACAACCTAGCAAACCCAGCTCCAGATATTATCTTTCTTGGAGATTTCAATTTACCGAGTCTAAGATGGAGAACGGCAAACACAAATATCATAGCAGGGAATGACCCGGGAAATAACCAACCACAGGTTAGAGAACTTTTGAGATTCTGTGACAAATTCTCGCTCAATCAACAGATTACAGAACCAACTAGGAACGAAAACACACTAGACTTGTTATTCACAAACAATGATGAACTAATCAGGGATATCACAATCTCAGATACTTCATACTCAGACCATAAGCTCATTGAAGTGCGAACTAGCATAAATAACGGTAGTAGGTCTAAGAGACCAAACAAGCGAGAAGGAATATTCAATCAATTCAATTTCAACAATAAGAGGATTGACTGGGAAAAAATAAATGTAGACCTTGCAACCATTCAATGGGAGACGGTCTTAAGCGACAAAACTCCCACACAGGGAATAGCTCAACTGACAGCTGAAGCTTACAAGGTCTGCTTGAAGCACGTGCCTGTGAGGAGGGGCAGAAAGAGGACCACTCTAGAAAGAGAATGGAGACGACTGTACAGGAGAAGGAAAAAAATAACGGAAATGCTTCGGCAGACACAACTATCACAAGCAAGGAAAACAAGCCTAAGCAGGGAGATTGAGGAAATAGAACAAACGTTGAAGCGATCATATGAGTCTGAGGAAATGGAATTGGAACAGAAAGCTATACAAGAGATAAGGAAAAATCCGAAATATTTTTTCACATACGCAAAATCAAAATCCAAAACCTCGACCAGTATTGGACCGTTAATTACAAATGAAGGTACGTACACAGAGGACAACAAAGAGATTAGTGAAATTCTAAGAAGCCAGTATGAGGCTATGTTTAGCACACCAATAAACAACATGAAAGTTGATGACCCAGACAGCTTCTTTATGAATGACATTCAAGCTGCAGATAATATAATGGATATTACCACAAACTCGGAAGACTTTGAAAGAGAAATTGATAATATGCCTATGCACTCAGCTCCTGGGCCTGACTCATGGAATTCAATATTCATAAAGAAATGTAAAGTACCAGTAGCGAGAGCACTCAGCGTAATATGGAGAAAGAGCCTGGATACAGGGGAGATACCAGCAGCACTTAAATCTGCAGATATAGCTCCGTTGCACAAGGGGGGGAGTATAGCCTTGGCAAAAAATTATAGGCCAGTTGCACTAACATCACACATAATAAAAGTGTTTGAAAGAGTGATTAGGAATCAAATTTCTAGTTTTATGGAAAACAATGAATTGCACAATCCAGGACAACATGGATTTAGAGCGGGAAGATCCTGTCTGTCACAGTTACTCAACCACTATGACAAAATCACAGAAGCCCTAGAAGAAAAGCAAAATGCAGATGTTGTATACACAGACTTTGCAAAGGCGTTCGACAAATGTGACCATGGGGTGATAGCTCACAAAATGAGGTCAATGGGAATAACTGGAAAAGTAGGACGCTGGATACTCAATTTCCTGTCGAACAGAACACAAAGAGTAACAGTCAATCAGAAAAAATCGAGTCCAAGCGATGTTAAAAGCTCTGTACCTCAAGGTACAGTCCTTGCACCGCTACTGTTCCTTATTCTCATATCTGATATAGACAAAAATACACGCCACAGCTTCGTGTCGTCCTTTGCAGATGACACAAAAATCAGCATGAAAATTACCTCTGCTGAAGACATTGAAAAACTACAAGCAGATGTCAACAAAGTTTTTGATTGGGCAGCAGAAAATAACATGATGTTTAACAGTGATAAATTTCAGGTACTCAGGTACGGCAAAAATGAGGATCTGAAACATAATACAGGGTACAAAACACAATCGAATCTTCCCATAGTAGAAAAACAGCATGTCAAGGATTTGGGAATAATGATGTCCGACGATCTAACGTTTAGGGAGCATAACCAAGCAAATATCGCGTCAGCCAGAAAAATGATCGGATGGATTACGAGAACTTTCAAATCCAGGGATCCCATCACAATGGTTGTACTCTTCAAGTCACTTGTACTGTCCCGTCTCGAGTACTGCTCAGTACTCACTTCCCCTTTCAGAGCAGGAGAGATTGCTGAAATAGAGGGAATACAGAGAACATATACGGCACGCATAGACGAGATAAAACACCTAAATTATTGGGATCGTCTCAAAGCTCTCCAAATGTACTCTCTAGAAAGGAGACGAGAGAGATACCAAATAATATACACATGGAAAATACTGGAGGGTCAGGTCCCAAATCTACACAGTAAAATAACAACGTACTGGAGTGAACGATATGGAAGAAAATGCAAGATTGAACCAGTGAAGAGCAGAGGTGCCATAGGCACAATCAGAGAGCACTGTATAAACATCAGGGGTCCGCGGTTGTTCAACGTCCTCCCAGCGAGCATAAGAAATATTGCCGGAACAACCGTGGACATCTTCAAGAGAAAACTGGACGGTTTTCTAAGAGAAGTTCCGGATCAGCCGGGCTGTGGTGGGTACGTGGCCCTGCGGGCCGCTCCAAGCAACAGCCTGGTGGACCAAACTCTCACAAGTCGAGCCTGGCCTCGGGCCGGGCTTGGGGAGTAGAAGAACTCCCAGAACCCCATCAACCAGGTATCAACCAGGTATCATTGATGGTAAAAGTCTTACAACTGGATATCTTGTGTGACGGGTTATGGTATCACAGCTATACTGAACCAAGATGGTATGGCTCTCCCTCACATAAATGAAAGAAATGCTGCTATTGGCCTTTCAGTGTGTAAGTTGCAGGTGGAAACAAATGAAAATTATCAAATAAATAATTAAACAATTTACTGAAATAGTAATGAACAAAAATAACACATGACAATACTTGACTATCATGTAATGCAAAGGTGAACAAGTTAGTATGACCTTAAATGCAAAAAATAAACTATAAGCAATGAATAAAAGTATGAAGATATACTGGTGTTCTGAAGACAGCTACCATACCACCATGGCATCAGTCACACAATTTTGGCTGGAAGTGGACGACGGGTTAGAGACACGAAGGTGATCTTAGAGCACTAAGGGAGAGATTGCCTCTCCAGGGAGGCAGCGCTCTTTATATAGTCCGGCGGTGATGACTCATCCAGTGTCAACACGAGGTGGACATCTGGTCAACTAGCAAACTGCTCGTTGTGGCTGGCGGTGCCTTTGTGTTGAGCTGTACCACTGTCAGTTGAAGGCGGCTAACTGCTTGTTTGTGAGGACAAACTGCCAGTTAGCAGTGGCGCCCGGCTTGCCTCTGAGTCGTACCAGGCCGTGCCAGGCCCTGGGGGGTATGGAGAGGTGGCAGCACTGATGACTCTTCTGGGCTGGTGTAGATGTATACTTCCAGTGCAGAGGCATTGAAGGTGAAGGGAAAAGGCAGTTCCACTGCTATGCAGGGGATTCACGTGACACTTGTGAAGCCACAGAAAGTCTGGAGGCCCTACTGAAGCCAGTCCAAGTATTAAATAAAACCCCTGAAGTACGCCGGTGAAGGGTAAAGTGAAGGGTGAAGCAAGACCGTATGCCCCAACTTCAGGCACACACAGAAAATCACGTTTTGGTCCCGCCTCTCAACTGTGTATTTGAAGTTGGGGCGTATGGTGTTGAACTGCTTCAGCCTTCACCTGAGTGCTTGTAGGTCTTACGTAAGACGTTGACTCAAGGAGGGGCCTCAAAACTTGCTGTGATTTATGGGGAAATCCGGTTGTAAGACTTTTACAAAGTCAGTAATATACTGTGGTAGAGTATGCAGCTGCCAGTGCCTTGGGCAAGGGTTTACGTCGCCTCACAGCTCCAGTGGATTTTCTGCTTGGTGTATATCAGGTTGTGATTTTGTGTGTGTACCGTATTGTTATGATTGCCGTCTGATAAGTCCTTTCTGGCCTCAAGAGTCATTTTTACCCACCTAGAAAGATTGCAGATGGCCAAAGCAGTTATTTAAGTTAAGAAGGGACAAGTCTTAAACAGAATTTTGCATAATATTTGACTGTAAAGGGGTAAATTGAGGTAGATTGAAAAACAAAATGGTGAACCGGGCAGGCGGTACTCAAAATTAGGCGAGTACACTCGGGAACTTTTAAAGTGCAACCAAACATGCTTTAGGCTCTCACAACAAGAGGTGAGTGGTGGTGGCTCAGGTGCTCAGCCAATCAGAGCACCTAAGGAGGGAGGGCAGGAGTGAGAGGGGGGTGGTATGTGGAAGTTTGGTGACAGTTGTGTGTAGTTTGTTCATCTTCATTGTAAGTTTCATGGCTTGGTGTGCATTTCCCTAGTAAATTTAATTAGGGAAAAATTCAGGTGTTTGATTTTTTAAATCAACTTTTTAAATGTTGAGTTGTTAAAGCCTCAAAGTGCATGGAGTTGGTTTGGGAGTATGGCATCCTCGTGCTGTTGCGTGCTCGCGTGAGGTAGCAAAGGTGATGTAAAGTTGTGGGGTGTACATGCTTGGGACGTCCTCTCTCGGGATGGCTGGTGTTAGACCTGCGTGTTTGTCGGTTGTTGAAAAGCCGTCATCCTTTGCTGTTGTGGTATTGATTTTACATTGTTCATCTTGTAATTAATACTGTAGTGCGATATCTAGGGCTACCATTTGTAGGTTTAAAATGTCTAATACAAACAGTTGTCCAATGAGTTTTAATAGGAAATATCATCCACCAAGCACCATTGTACAATTATATTAATTGATAGTATATGGATTGTGCAGAACTGCTTAGAATGATCTTTAACACTTGGCTATATTGGTCATGTCAAATACCTGCACGGTGAATGCTCAAAGACCCTTTCTTTATTCAGTGTTGTCACATACCTCATGGGGGTATGGATAGGCAAACACTCATTTGGTTAAACTTGCCTTGTAGTACTTTCAGAGTTCAGTAATTTGGAATCTGGTTAGCACTTTCCAAATAAATTGACCTTTAAAGTGAATTCCTATTTAGGTTTAAAACATTATACCGAATGAGAAAGTCGGATTATATAGCCGAACACCAGAAATGTTGTTATTCAATTTGGTTGCCTAAAGCACGTTCAAGGACTACACATTACATGGCATTCCAGGATTCCTCTATACCTTGCCTTATGGTGTAAACATTGCCACAACCCTGTGTTTTATTGATTTAAATGGCCACAGGGAGGCATACAACACTGCAGATTATGATGTCATTAGTTATCCACTGTGCTGACAAGTGGGCTGACTGATGTTCGTTGACACCTGTATCGTGCTTCAATTTAATCGCCAGGAGATCACCCTCTCACTAGACTCGTCTGTAGGAAGTACAGTATAGTATCTCAAATTACCTTAGATCATAAATAGCATAAGACTTGGGGGTAGGAGAGGGGTTGCAGTGTTTGTCATGGCTCTCAGTTGTTCCTGGTATTAGGCAATTTAGTTCTGGAATCATTTTTGTTGGCCAATGTTAAACTTTTTCGAAAGTAGATGTTTTTCTGAAAGGGACGGGGGGGGGGGGGACCTCTATGCTTGGATACAGTTATCTAAGTGAATACTTAGATTTATACAGTAGAATAACTACCTTCTTTTCCTTAGTCAAAAAGGTTGCTTGTTTATTTCTAGGGATTTGTATTTTCTTATATTTTTAACTGCAGCAACTTTCAGTGAATGATAGATTCTTACTGAAAGGACCTTTACTTCATTGTTGTTGCTTTATGGTCATCACATTGTGTACAGGGATTCCGCGAAGCTTTTGGGGTTAGTCTTTGACACTCGTTTGTCTTGGTCAGCCCATATCTCTTGCCTCCGAGTTGAATGCTCTAAGGCCCTTAACCTCCTTAAGGTTTTGTCCCATACGTCTTGGGGAGCGGATAGGCGCACGCTCCTCTATTTGCACTCCTCTCTCGTCCTGTCTAAACTCAATTATGGTTGCCCTGCATACTCTTCTGCTTCTCCTTCTACTCTTCGCCATCTTGATGCTTTGCACCATACTGGGTTGCGTCTCGGCTCTGGTGGCTTTCGTTCGACTCCCGCCCTTAGTTTGTATGTTGACACTGGCTTTCTCTCTCTTCAGGACTGCCGTGATCGCTACTGTCTTCGCTATCTTGCGCGGTCCTTCCAACATCCTTCCTCTCGCCTCTGTCGTGCATTGACTTTTCCTCCTCCTGTGGTTCCTGTTCCTCTTCATTGTCTCCCACTTTCTGTCCAGTTATCTCGCTTACAGGATTCTCTTTCTGTTCATATTTGTAATGTTTCTCCTCGTATTGTTCCTTCATTACCTCCGTGGAGAGTCCCCCTTCCCAAGTTTTATACGTCCCTGACTTGTATTAGTAAAGCCTTTACCCCTCCTACAATTCTGAAAAGCCTCTTCCTTGATCACTTTTCTTCGCACTCCCACTCTATTTCCATCTTCCCTGATGGGTCTAAGTCTGCGGATGGTGTGGGCTACTCTGTTGTTTTTCCTGACCGTACTTACATGTGTTGCCTCCCTTCGGAGGCTAGCGTCTTTACGGCAGAACTTTATGCTATTCTCTATGTTCTTTGTCTCTTGCTTTCTCATTCCTCCTTTGTGGTTGTAGTTGATTCTCGTAGTGCCCTCATGGCTCTAGGGTCCTTTAATCCTGTCCATCCGGTGGTCATTGAGATTCAACATTGGCTGTTTCTTATTTCTAGTAAATTTAAATCAGTAGAGTTTTGCTGGGTTCCCAGCCATATTGGTGTTTCAATGAGCGTGCGGATGCTGCCGCTAAGGAAGCTATCCGTTCTTGTCCCATCTCCTGTAAAGGTATTCCTTATTCCAACTTTTATCCTGTTATTCATTCTTCCCCGTTGGCAGGGTTGTTGGTAACAAGCTGCGTACTCTCAAACTTAGTGTGTCCCCGTGGCCTTCCTCCTACCACCGTAACCGGCGGTGGGACACTGCTTTGGCACGGCTGTGGGTTGGTCATACCCGCTTAACCCACGGTCACTTAATGGAGCGCCGCCCTGCTCCTTATTGTCCGAATTGCGTTGTCCCTCTTACAGTTGTGCATATCCTTGTTGAATGTCCTGACTTCCAGGACGAGCGTGTGTCTTGCTTTCCGACCGTCCCTCGATAGAATTCTAGGTGAATCGATACTTTTGATATCGTTCGCCTTATGCGTTTTTGTTCTCGTATTGGCATTCTTGGTGATATTTAGCGCCCTCTGATGCCTTCTTTTGGTAATTACCTTACCTTCATTGTTGTTTCATTTTAATGTGGTGGTTGTGATATAGATTGTTCTGTCTCACGTGCAAGGTCTTGGATTTTTTTCTGTTTTATATTAAGAAATTGCCAGTCTTGTTACTATTTGTAGAGATAGAGATCTGCATTAAGGCCTCAATATTATATTCTTTTTAACATGCTATGAGCTATTTTTGTGGTTGGTAATATTTAGATTAATGTCAGTGATGTACAGTATATGACAAGGGTTAAGACCCCTTGTGGTATGACAGCATTTTTCCCAGTCATTTCTTTAACAAATGAAAGGGTCCTCGTAACCATTCTTTTGTCCTTTCTACCATGTACCTGTTTGTTGCTTCTTTGTCTTTCATTTGGTACTTTGGCTATTAAAACAATGGCCTTTGGTAATGTTGCAATTACCATTTCTAAAAAAAGCAGGTTCATTAGGCAGGGTTTGTTTTTAGCAAAGTTTTACAAAAATTCCATTCCTTCAGGACCTTGCAGATGTTAGGTCAAACTAATTGACAGTAATCTGTTTTGCCCTTTCAAACAATGATGGTTTTAATCTAGGTAAAATATTTCAGAATATCTGAAGTTTGGCAGACAAATCATTTAAGAGCCTTGATTAAATTTAAGTTACCAAAGACTTTGAAGCATCTATACAACATGGTTTTCAGTGTCACTTTTCTAATGTTTAAAGATCATTTGTAAATTTAACAATTTAATCATAATTTGTACAAAGCTTAGGTGTTGCATAGCTTTAAGTTTACTTTCAAATATGAAAACTAAAATATTGACTAAAGTTTCTTCCACTTTAATATTTCAGACTAATTTGCAATTTGTTAGTTTGTAAATTTAATAGGTAGTCCACTTTTACATATTTTCAATGCATTTTGCATGCACCTATGTAACAAGTTACAAATAGGTGTAAATTTTACCAAGTATTTATTTTCAAAGTAAAAAATTCAGATGTTTAAACATTGCATCAATAGTAGTAAATAATTTCCAGCATACTTTCAGGATAAGGTATATAAAGTACTTTCATTAAAATTTTTATTTAACAAGTTTTACATATAGTATTTATAATACATCTAATATTTATTAGTTTCAGGTTGTGGGACAGATGCTCCTAGATGAACAGAAGATCCAAAAGGCCAAGACAACTCCAGAGACAATCACCTGTAAAAGAAAAATAAACATTAAACAGGGACACTACTTTTATTATCACCAATGCCTAATAATAAGCCCACAAAATCCTAACAGCCTATCTTTTAAGATAGGCTCAGCAAGGCCTATCCCTTACTCTGGTTTTAGTGCAGAGCTTGTTCCCTGAATGGGTGCATTACATCCACCACTTTAGTGCCATCAACACATTGTACATAGGCATAACTGGAAGCACTGTACAATGCATGCCAGGCACTAAAGTTTTAGATGCATCCACCCATTCAGCAAACAAGCCCTGTGAGAATTAACAATGTAACCATTGTTAAGGGTCCCTAAACCTATGCAAATCTAGTCCATCTATTAGATGGGTAGTAGAGCAAAGCTCTGAAAAAGCCAAGCCAGGGAAATCTGCAGGACTGCCTGGTCCCCTTTTATGAAATGGGGTAGGATCAGTACAAACTGCATCTTCCCCTGTGGGTTGTAACAGTAGGACATGGTTACACACCTATAAATGGACTAGATAAGAGAATTAAGATTAGGTCATTGATATAGCTAAAACATCAAATTCAAACTCACCCTCTTTTGCAGAGTAAAGGAGCCTCACTCCAAGCCAGTCCATGCATCATAATCACTTTCACCTGAAAAATATTTCAACAAAATTATTTTCAGATTTAAAGCCAATCTTGCTTTACTTTTCAAATTAGCATTCTTCAGATGGAAACAATTTCTTTCAGGAATTTACCTTTCCTACATATTCTAGTAGCAGTAGTAAAGATCTAATTTAGCAATATAAATATATATGGCATCAATTTGCCAAGTTTCAGTAAATGTCATTTGAGAAACTATCCACAACTGCACTTCAATGGCAATTTACATTTATCTTTAGCCAATGCTATATTGTTTAAGTTATTACTATTTTTTTTTACTTTTATGCAAATCTATTCAGATTAACCTTTACTACAACTCGCTTGATTCTGTGTGATTCTGTGTGCAATTAACTTCCAACTGACAGAGGGAGTTCTGGAAAACTATGTAAATTTAAAACCAGGCTAAAGTAAACATTGAATATTTTTTTTACTTTCAAGGGAAAAATACCATCACTTAGAACAAAACTTTTCCTGCCATTACCTTTATTTGACTCATGATTACCCTTAACAGTGTTATACATTTATAGATTAAAGCTTATTTAACAAACATTTAATGTTAAAGATTTATATTTCATTAAAATTTTATTAATAAAACACCCTCAACTATGCTGTTTAAGATCTAATGCCCCACATTACAATTTTCACAATTTCAACATACCATTCTATTCAATACATTCCTGAAAGGACTAAACTTGCAGATATGGTACCCACTAGCCTAAGCCTAGACTTCCATACCCTAATATTTAATAGGTTTTTAGCAATTAACTTCTACCCTCTAATTCCAATGTACACAACACTACTTACTGTAGATCTGCAAGTATTTTCCTGCAGCTCTTTGTTGCCAGGACCTTCCACAACCTGTCATGTGAACAGTAAATATTACTAAAGTTATTTGCATAGCGATGTTTTTGTTCAAACCTGTACCACCAGTTTAACAGTTGCCATTTTAAATGGCACACAGTATCTTGTTGTCCCATCTTTATTACAAACAAAGCTATAGTCATTTCAAGTCAACATCCTATACAAATTTTATTTTCCAACAATAGTCATGAACATTGCAAACAAACTTTAATTTAACAACCACGTATAACATTTGTATAAAAGCAATACAATATTTAGATATACAAATTCTTATTCTTTTGCAACCACTGCTTGCTACTAGGGGGACAAATTTATTCTGTTCAATTATGTACCAAGCTTTTTAGTCTGAAAATTCATAATTAACCCAACTATACTACCAAGACAATGTGATTTTACTAAATTTAGTAATATTTTTACACTAGAAACTATACAAGGCCATATTCTCTCCAGTTATCACCACACTTCTGCAGGTGTAAGGTTCTATCTCCCCCATCTGCAGCACTTATGACCACACTTGGTCTTTATAAATTTCTTTATGAACCTGATACAGTACTGTTAATGGAGTAAATTTGGTGGGAACAATTTAGCTACAGTTCTGCCAAAGGAATGATTAACACACCATGCAAGCCAATATTAAAGTTAGAATTATTTATTAAAAGCAGAAGTTTTTATCATATGGGATGTTATTTTAGAAGAATGGGTGGTGTGGTGGTTATGTTATGGTTGAGTAACATGGTACAAGAGGGCAAGTAGTTGCTGAGCAAGTATGCCAATTTCAATTTCTAGCAAACTGGCAGATACAGCAGAAGTGAACACTTTACTGCCTTTAGAATCCATGCAGAAAGTTCCTACTAGAGTGTTACTGCCCACCATTCACTAATGACTAGGGGAAGTTAGCTCAGAGCATCTTTGATGCGCTTTGATGGCAACGAAAATGTTGCCCCCCTTCAAAAGCCAAGCTTGTCTACAGCACTTCATTTTTAATTAACTATGTAAGGGGGAGATTCTGAATAGCAAGCGCCAATAGGCACTGCCACTGGCTTATGGCAAAAGATTCTGTAGCAATAGAACTATAAGCCACACTTTCTCCCCCCCCCCCCTCTTCCTCCCAACTGTTCAGTGTCAAAAGGGAGGGGGGGGGGGGGTGTCCATTTACTGTACCACTTACATTTTAGTGTGGGCTTCATCCACTATTCTGATGTTAGCTGGAACATCTGTGCCAGCTGCTGGTTTGAAAAGGAGGCATACCATGTGCCAATTCAGGAAGCTTTCCACGTTCCTCACTGCATGTCAGCTCAGGAACTCACTACCATGTTGGGAGGCAGTTGAAGACTAACCAATCAACATCCCAGGCTGGAGAGCAGTGCCAGCTCGGGGAGAATTTACCACCTGCAAAACATTTAATACTCTTAATCTACACCATCTATCATCTTAACTAGCCCCCAAACCTTACAGTTGTCAGCATTAAACTGCATCTGGTAGTCTTAACCATTTCAAAACTAAAAATACCGATGCCCTATATAATTTGCCAATTCTGCAACTATTGCAGTCTAAACCATAATCTTGCGAATAACCGAGGTCCAAGGAGAGCTTTTAGGCACTACTTACAACACTTCTCCCAACTTAACCCCATTTATACTAATTTCCTTTGGTATAGCCATGACCTAATCAACTTCAGTCAGCATTCCCAATGATCCGAGCCCCTATCAATTTTGCGCCACTATCAAAATCTCTGCTGAAGAGAAGGTACACATAATCACAAACCTTATCACTATTTCCTCAACTATGCAACCTAATCCATGAACATTTAGTAATAAAACTATGCGATTCATGTATCTAGTCAGGTTTCTCAAAAAGAGTAGAGAAATGGCACTTGCAATGTTAGATTCTAGTAACTTTCCTCACAATAGACTAAGCTAATTGGTCACTAAAGCGTTAAAGTTAACTCAAACTTTTCCTTTAAAACTTGCTATATTAGGAACTTTCCACGACCGGCCTTTACCCGACATAATTAAATAGGGTAAAAACGGTATATTAAATGCAGTAAAACTACGGTAAATTCAATATGATAAACTTGCATTCTTTAAGCATGGGCTGCATAGTAAGTGAACTAAACTAAATGTTAAGCACCCTGGCAAACCACTTCGTTCTATTCAATTTCTTTATTTCATCACTGTCCGGCTAGAATTTTTAGATTAGATTAAAGGAATAACACCCTCCCTGGTAACTGCTGAACTAGTTAACCAACTACAAATATTTAGGTAAAATACTTTCATAAAACCCGTCTACTTCCCCCACCAGTAGACTTGTTCAGCTAAAGGCATAATGTAATGTTCCACTTTAGTAAATAAAGACTTAAAAAAACACTACCCCATCTGTGTAGTTACCGGTTACCTGACATTCTACGCTTAAAATAACCCATCTATTCCCCATAATTGTTCGATATAACTTACCTCTCACCCGCTGGTCGAGTACACAGCAGTATATATCCTCCTCCATCACTCACCGCGTGGATACTATTTCATTCTGGTTGCAAATTGCCTCAAATCACCTACGTTGTCCATAAACATATATAGAAGAGCAACTGACCGTAACACCCGTATAGCAATCATCACATAACGTGGGAACATTAGTAGTACTGCTGTCAAAACATAGATGGCGCCAGGACAAACGGTAATTCCTATGGACTCGCCTAGTTATGCGTAGGGAATTGAGCTTCAGCTGTTTGGTCCCGCCCCTCAGCTGTATTCACCAAGTTGTACTCACCTAATTTGTGCTTGCAGGGGTTGAGCTTTGGTTCTTTGGTCCCGACTCTCAACCGTCAATCAACAGGTGTACAGGTTCCTGAGCCTATTGGGCTCTATCACATCTACATTTGAAATTGTGTATGGAGTCAGCCTCCACCACATCACTGCTTAATACATTCCATTTGTTAACTACTCTGACACTGAAAAAATTATTTCTAATATCTCTGTGGCTCATTTGGGTACTAAGTTCCCCTTGTTCGTGTTCCACCCGTGTTAAAGAGCTGTCTTTGTAACTATCAAAATGCATATATCTTTGCTTTCACTTCAGTTATATTTATGACAAGGGATTTAAAATTTGCCTATATTTCTGCTTCTCTGATGACATTAAAAACTTTCGTTTATTACAGTACCTACATAAAATTAGCATTTATCTTCATTAGGTTGTAGTTCTCATCAATAGGGAGAGCGTCGGTAAAAAAAAAAAATTGTTTAAATATAAATATCTTTCCTCTCTCAATAATATGCCCGAAACGCTATGCGTACTAGTGGCTTTAGGTATTGTATGTACTAGCTCTATCTATAAATCCAATATTATGTTTGTAAATCGACTATTTATGTACTTTCCTGAATAAAATGAACTTTACTTTAATAATATCTAATCTCTGTGACTAAAACGTAAGAACGACTTTATCTATGCCTTTTTGATAACATATACAATTATAAGCTTTATTAGTGAATCTCTATTAATTAAACAATATATCAGAGAGTGTGTAAGGTTCGATGTTCCATGTGCGAAGAGACATGGGAGATTTTACATCAGTACAGTAAATGTTTTAAGTAGCGAACGCATACTAACGAATAACGATTAGTATAGACCAACACTATTGTTCTATGAAGTTGATTTAACTTCCAGACATGTATTTTTCAATAAGTCTTAAATATTTTCTGGCTAGTTATGTTAGATATTATTAGAAATACGTATTCTACTTGTTAATATAATAAACTAAATTTGCGATCATTTAAGGAGAGAAGTGCGACGACTGGATCACTGTGTACAGAAGGTTGATATGCCAACAAACACTTTCCAGACAACAATATATCTTGGATAAGTCGCTCCACAACATTGACACCTGGACCGTTGACTTCCTATGAGGCCACATATTTACTTATTTCATAATGGAAGTATATTATTTTATAGTAAATATATGTTTTCTCGTGTTCTGCATTAAGTACCAACATTATAGTGAATAAATATACCATATTTCTTCATTATTTAAGTAATGCTAGGAGGCTTTGAGTAGCTTTGGGTCATTAGGTGAACAGAATCTCCAATAGATGGGGCGAGAGTCGCGCTATCTCTCGCCCGAGCGAGAGTCGAAACTTATTTTAAAATTGATATATCTTTGTCCTCCAACAAGATATATTTCCTTTGATGCACTCACAATAACGAGCATATCTCTGTCTTTCTGAAGGCATATAATATTTTAGGCTTTATAAGCGTATCTTTGTTAATTACACACTATATTGGCAAGTGCGTAGGCTTCTGCATTCCATGACCGACAAGCTACTGAATGCCACTATAAAAACGTATGTATCTTCATTTGAGCTTTATATATGTCTATGTTAAAGTATTTAAAATGAAGCTTATATTTCTATCTTTCTTGAGACATATAAAACATATGTGTTTATTAATGAATTTACGTGAAATAAGCATTGTTCTGAGAGAGAGTTGCTCTGTCGATCAGTCTGTGCGGGGTCGGAGCTCGGCGATTATTAAAACACATGTATCTTCATTAGAACTTTATATATATCTATGGTAAAGTATTTAAAATGAAGCTTATATTTCTATCTTTCTCAACACATATAAAAACATTTGCGTTTATTAACGAATTTACGTGAAATAAGCATTGTTCTGAGAGTTACTCCGTTGCTCGATCTGTGCGGGATCGGAGCTCGCCGATTAGAAAAATACACGTATCTTCGCTTTTAATACAAATATGCCCATGGTAAGGCATTTAAAATGAAGATTATGTTTCTATCTTTCTTGAGACGTATAAAAATCTTACGTTTATTAACGTTTCTGCGTGAAATAAGCATTGTTCTGAGATGAATATTGCGGATTTCCGGCTCTACGACCGATGAAAAATGCAACTTTTATACAACTACAAATATCTTTAGTTTTACTTTAAATTTTGTCCTGAAAGAGTTTTCATATATAGATCCAGTTTCTGCCGTTCTTCTGACAAAAAGACCTTTGGTTTAATAAGTTATTAAGATGTTTTCAACAATATTACTAGGCCGTTCACCGATTCTAACATGGGCGACCCTTTTGGAAACGCAACACTTGGGTTGACCTGATTGATATATGGGTCAGAATCCATTAAGGTTCGGAACAATGACGTAACGGCTGGGCCAGTTCACCGCGAGGAAGAACAAACTAGCTGGGAATACAAACGACTGCAGTCGTTTGTTAGTTAGTTTAACGATTAGCCAGAGTATCTTCTATGTCGTGAGCAGGGCTCACCAATGTCTATGTTTCTAGTAAGACACAGTTGTGAAGGGAGATACTATAGAGCTCTCACGATATATATATATATGGTGTGTGATTGCACCTGTGGTGTGATGAAGAGATTACTGTGACAAGGAAATTTATATTTACATGTCATTTATATTATAAGTTCGTGCCAGAGGTTATATATATAAATATACAATTTAATAGTGTAAGGCTGTGTGCCTAGAGTTACCTCTTTATTATAAATATTGATAAAGTGAACTATATATACTGGAGTTATTAAATAGTATATTCATATGTCTTATGGTTAACTGTGATTATGCCAGTGTTGTGATATACTGTGAATACAAGGGAATAATAGGCACCTCACGCCAATAGTGTGAGTGTAGTGAGGAAGTGAGCTGTGTGAGGAACGGCGAGGAGTGTGAGAGGGCATGGCATCTCGCGAGTTGCCATACGTTCGATAACACTGCATGTGGAGCGTGGGAACACATGTCAACTGGGAGTGTTGCCATTCTCAGTGTTCCAGAATTGTGAAGAGGCGGAGAGAAGGCTGCTCATTTATTCCTTTGCCATGTTGTTGATGCAGTTATGATTCTTTGATCTTTTAAGTAAACTACAAAACCACCACCATGTTTGTGTAAACCCTCCATTAGGGAGCCGGTCGTCCGAGCAGTCAGCACGCTGGACTTGTGATCCTGGGTTCGATCCCAGGCGCCGGCGAGAAACAATGGGCAGAGTTTCTTTCACCCTATGCCCGTTACCTAGCAGTAAAATAGGTACCTGGGTGTTAGTCAGCTGTCAGGGGGAGGGGCCTGGTCGAGGACCGGGCCGCGGGGACACTAAAGCCCCGAAATCATCTCAAGATAACCTTATTGATAAGGTTATCTTGGTTATCATCTCAAGATAACCCTGTAACCTACCTTACCCTTCTATTGTCAACCAATGTCTGTTTTTTCTTTAAAGAGCGCTGTTTGTCAACATAATTGTATTTGTGCTGCTTTTTCATCTATGTTTTCATTTCTTGTTTTCATTCTACTCATTATGCTCAATTAGTATTAAGCTTGTCATTTAAGTTTATCATGCCCGAAACGCTTTGCGTAATAGTGGCTTTAGGCATTGTATGTATGTATGTATGTTATTGCTATTGAGACTATCTAAGAGTGAGTGATTTAAACATATACTTATCTGTTACCAAATTGATTAGTATTCCCTGGGGCCACTACTATATTACTACTATTCCAGTGAGGTGTTACTGGACACGGTAAACACCAGTTTGCGACCTATAGTGAGTGGTAGAGCCCTCTGTCGGGGCGGGCACATGATTAAGTGAAGTGATTAAAGCGTAGTCTTTAGGCTACGAGGCCAGCCAGAGACAGACTGAGACTCTCCTGGTGAACAGTGGCACCATGAAGATTGAGTGCAGACCCGTGCGGGCTACAGTAAGTAACGTTTATCACTATTAATACTTGGTGGTGACTGGCTAGAGAGAGAGAGAGACACCCCAACAATATACAGTAACCTTCCCAGGATACAGTAGATGCATAGCTATTGTATATTGCATTCTTTGCACCTCTCTTTTGCCATTAACATAACTGTCACATGTTTATATTTCTTTTTTACATTACAGTATATATTGTGGTATTGCCAAGTGGATAATGGAATTTGTTTTTTTATTAAAGTTATTTTTGTTATATTAAATGTTTTAAAGTTATTCATGCTTTTAAATTTTCACCCACAGCGCTCACATAGTAAAGAGGTCAGAAGCAGTCTTATATACTTTATTTTACTTTTTATTTTACAATGTGGACATAGTTTACATGGATACCAACCTAAATATCAGGAGACCATTTAGAGATTACCTCAGCCAACTAACACAGACTGATTACTCTGCTTGTGAGCATTTTGAGAAAACGTTTTATATTATTCTGGCAGATAAATTGCAAAGCAATGTTTTTCTTTTTACAGCGATATAAACCAAGCTTGTGCGCAGTTTCATATTATTAAGTTAAAAAGTAAAAGGAATCTTAAAAGTATATAAGGGATGTTGAAATATTCATAAACATTTGTATATTCAGCACTATTATACATAATTTATCAAAATGCATTTTATTTTTTATCTATACTCTAGCAAATTCATTTATTAAAGTTTTGACATAAAATTTTTAGCTTTTTAGTATACTTAGCAGCAAAAATGTCAGTATGAAATTACTCCTTAGAACCTGAGAGTACCCGGAATGTTTAAAAATTATCATTCCCAGCCATCAAGTCAGTTCAAAACCGAAAGAACATGGGTTTGATTCCCATGGCAGGATACGCACTTTATCAGGCATGTTTACTTTCACTGGATGCCTGTGTACACCTAGCAGTAAGACGAAATTTTTTATGTAAAAAAACAAAATGCCCTCAATGTTTAAAAATTTACAACTTGAGCAGTTTGTTTTAATACACACACAACCAATTAAAGGAGTACATGTAAAAAATGACATTTCAGTAATGAATGCAACAAAAAAATTTCTTAATTACAAAACAAATTCAGCTGCAAATAATAAATAAATATAATATTTACAAAGGTAAAGAAAGATTCCTACACATATCATACAAACTTTGGCAATGTTCAGTAAAAGTGCAAAAGTAATAAATTTATACAACAGTAAACAATCTCAACATTTCATATTTAACAACAATTTGTGCAAAACATTAATATAATGTATAGTAAGTATTGCGATACATTACAAAAAATTTTATACGTATAAAACATTGATAAAATTAGCTAACTAATAGTCATAAGTTGGCCATGGAATACGTACAGTAATGTGATATTCCATGCTCGACAAAAATAGCTAACTAATAGTCGCAAGTTGGCCATGGAATACCCTAACAGCAATGTGATATTCCATGTTCACCGGCCCACCACGATGAGGTCTGCGACTATTGGGCCGGACCAGGGTTAATCGTCCGTCGAAAACACTGCTTCGACGTTACGTGGAACCCTAAACCACGCACCGAAGGTTACTTTGGGATTCCCGATGATAGCTAGGTTATCACCGTGAATCATGCTCGCCCGAAGGCGATATGCTGACGGCCACCCACAAGGAGTGACGGGGTTGGTGAAAATAAAAATTAATGCAAAACTTAAAATAAATTAATGGTTAAATAAACAGTAAAGAAAATAATAAGTGCCATACATGGATAACCAAGAGAATCCAAGGAAATCACATGCATGTAAAATGGTGTAAACTAAAAATAATAAAATAAAAATAAGAATGTGCCTCCATATAGAAAGGCTTCTTGTCAACGACAAGGTGATAAGCATAAAGCTTGAACTATTGTGATAACTTTTCACAATATAGGATGCAAGTCATGAGGGAGCAAACAAATTTAGTTCTCTAAAATGATGTCCCAATAGTGAGAAGGTGCTTGTGTCCAAGCCCTTGCAAGTTAAAACCAGGAGACAATGGGAAAACCATGTCTCACTCAAAATAGTGAAGCATCACATGGCACTGCAGTAAAAAAAAAAAATGCAGGCCAATTAAAATTATTAGCTCCAAGAAGATATTATTGAAGCAAAAAAGCTTAAACCCAACCAGTCAAAGTCAGAACCTTAAAACCAGTGGGTAAAATGTCAGAGATTCAAAAGCTAAGCTTTATTACCAAACCTAGTTGGCATATTGAATCCTGTGGCACAGTAATTTGGGTCACAAGCAGCAATGCCTGGGTTTGATTCCCATGGTAGGACAAGACACTTGTTTCCTGAACATACGTAGCAGTAAACAGGTATACATGGAAGTACTGTACAGTACAGTACAGTACTCCTAAAAAACTGAGAATACCCTCGATACATCAAGGGGCCATTAAGTCAGTTCCCATCCAAAATGGCATGGGTTTGATTCCCAAGGCAGTACTGTATAAGACGTCATTATGCCTGTAATTCAGGCATTACAAAAATGCCTGGCTTTGATTCCCATGGCAGGACGGACACTTGTTTCCTGTGAATACCTAGCAGTAAACACTTATATGGTACAGTACATGGAAGTACTGTACTCCTAAAAAAACGATACATCAGTGACCAATAAATCGGTTCACATCCGAAATGGCAAGAGTTTGGTTCCCATGGCAGGACAGACACTTGTTTCCCGTGAATACCTTGCAGTAAACACGTATATGGTACATGGAAGTACTGTACTCCTAAAAAAAGATACATCAGTGACCAATAAATCGGTTCACATCTGAAATGGCATGAGTTTGATTCCCATGGCAGGACCGACACTTGTTTCCTGTGAATACCTAGCAGTAAACACGTATATGGTACATGGAAGTACTGTACTCCTAAAAAAAGATACATCAGTGGCCAATAAATTGGTTCACATCTGAAATGGCATGGGTTTGATTCCCATGGCAAGACGGACACTTCTTTCCTGTGAATACCTAGCAGTAAACACGTATATGGTACATGGAAGTACTGTACTCCTAAAAAAAAAAAAAAAACGAGAATACCCTCGATACATCAATGGCCAATAAATCGGTTCACATCCGAAATGGCATGGGTTTGATTCCTATGGCAGCTTATGACATTAATTCAGGCACATTAACCTTTACTCGTTGCCTTCATACACCTAACAGCACATAGGTACAAGTATGAAATTGTTCAATAAAACCCAAGAATTTCCTCAAGTTTCAACAATTAAGGATATGGGCATTCGTATCAGTTCACAACCGAAATAGCCTGGGTTTGACTCCCATGGCAGGACAGACACTTAATTATTCGGGCACACTACCTTTCACTCGGTGCCTATATACACTTAGCAATAAATAGATTTAATATGAAGTTACTCCCTAAAATCTGGGAAATGCCCTCATTGCCTAACAATTTTCATCACGGGCCATCAAGTCAGTTCACAACCAAAATGGTCTGGGTTTGATTCCCACGGCTGGACAAACACTTAATCGGGCACGTTTACCTTCACTCAGTGCCTATGTATACCTAGCAGCAAAAATGTCAATATGAAATTACTCCTCAGAACCTGAGAGTACCCGGAATGTTTAAAAATTATCATTCCCGGCCATCAAGTCAGTCGAAAACCGAAAGAGCATGGGTTTGATTCCCATGGCAGGATACGCACTTTATCAGACATGTTTACTTTCACTGGATGCCTGTGTACACCTAGCAGTAGGATGAAATTTTTTATGTAAAAAAACAAAATGCCCTCAATGTTTAAAAATTGGCAACTCGAGCAGTTTGTTTTAATACACACAAGCAATTATAGGAGTACATGTAAAATTGACATTTCAGTAATGAATATAACAATAAATAAACATAATATTTACAAAGGTCAAGAAAGATTCCTACACATATCATACAAACTTTGACAATGGTCAGTAAAAGTGCAAAAGTAATAAACTTATTTACAACAGTAAACAATCATAGCATTTCATATTTAACAACATTTTGTGTAAAACATTAATATATAAAACATAGTTAGTACTCTATTGAGGTACATCATAAAAACTGTTACGTATAAAAGACATTGACAAAATTAGCTAACTAATAGTCTTAATTAAGTTGGCCATGGAATATGTACAGTAGTGTGACATTCCATGCTCAACAAAAATAGCTAACTAAGTCGCAAGTTGGCCATGGAATACCCTAACAACAATGTGATATTCCATGTTCACCGGCCCACCACGATGAGGTCTGCGACTATTGGGCCGGACCAGGGTTAATCGTCCGTCGAAAACACTGCTTCGACGTTACGTGGAACCCTAAACCACGCACCGAAGGTTACTTTGGGATTCCCGATGATAGCTAGGTTATCACCGTGAATCATGCTCGCCCGAAGGCGATATGCTGACGGCCACCCACAAGGAGTGACGGGGTTGGTGAAAATAAAAATTAATGCAAAACTTAAAATAAATTAATGGTTAAATAAACAGTAAAGAAAATAATAAGTGCCATACATGGATAACCAAGAGAATCCAAGGAAATCACATGCATGTAAAATGGTGTAAACTAAAAATAATAAAATAAAAATAAGAATGTGCCTCCATATAGAAAGGCTTCTTGTCAACGACAAGGTGATAAGCATAAAGCTTGAACTATTGTGATAACTTTTCACAATATAGGATGCAAGTCATGAGGGAGCAAACAAATTTAGTTCTCTAAAATGATGTCCCAATAGTGAGAAGGTGCTTGTGTCCAAGCCCTTGCAAGTTAAAACCAGGAGACAATGGGAAAACCATGTCTCACTCAAAATAGTGAAGCATCACATGGCACTGCAGTAAAAAAAAAAAATGCAGGCCAATTAAAATTATTAGCTCCAAGAAGATATTATTGAAGCAAAAAAGCTTAAACCCAACCAGTCAAAGTCAGAACCTTAAAACCAGTGGGTAAAATGTCAGAGATTCAAAAGCTAAGCTTTATTACCAAACCTAGTTGGCATATTGAATCCTGTGGCACAGTAATTTGGGTCACAAGCAGCAATGCCTGGGTTTGATTCCCATGGTAGGACAAGACACTTGTTTCCTGAACATACGTAGCAGTAAACAGGTATACATGGAAGTACTGTACAGTACAGTACAGTACTCCTAAAAAACTGAGAATACCCTCGATACATCAAGGGGCCATTAAGTCAGTTCCCATCCAAAATGGCATGGGTTTGATTCCCAAGGCAGTACTGTATAAGACGTCATTATGCCTGTAATTCAGGCATTACAAAAATGCCTGGCTTTGATTCCCATGGCAGGACGGACACTTGTTTCCTGTGAATACCTAGCAGTAAACACTTATATGGTACAGTACATGGAAGTACTGTACTCCTAAAAAAACGATACATCAGTGACCAATAAATCAGGTTCACATCCGAAATGGCAAGAGTTTGGTTCCCATGGCAGGACAGACACTTGTTTCCCGTGAATACCTTGCAGTAAACACGTATATGGTACATGGAAGTACTGTACTCCTAAAAAAAGATACATCAGTGACCAATAAATCGGTTCACATCTGAAATGGCATGAGTTTGATTCCCATGGCAGGACCGACACTTGTTTCCTGTGAATACCTAGCAGTAAACACGTATATGGTACATGGAAGTACTGTACTCCTAAAAAAAGATACATCAGTGGCCAATAAATTGGTTCACATCTGAAATGGCATGGGTTTGATTCCCATGGCAAGACGGACACTTCTTTCCTGTGAATACCTAGCAGTAAACACGTATATGGTACATGGAAGTACTGTACTCCTAAAAAAAGATACATCAATGGCCAATAAATCGGTTCACATCCGAAATGGCATGGGTTTGATTCCTATGGCAGCTTATGACATTAATTCAGGCACATTAACCTTTACTCGTTGCCTTCATACACCTAACAGCACATAGGTACAAGTATGAAATTGTTCAATAAAACCCAAGAATTTCCTCAAGTTTCAACAATTAAGGATATGGGCATTCGTATCAGTTCACAACCGAAATAGCCTGGGTTTGACTCCCATGGCAGGACAGACACTTAATTATTCGGGCACACTACCTTATCACTCGGTGCCTATATACACTTAGCAATAAATAGATTTAATATGAAGTTACTCCCTAAAATCTGGGAAATGCCCTCATTGCCTAACAATTTTCATCACGGGCCATCAAGTCAGTTCACAACCAAAATGGTCTGGGTTTGATTCCCACGGCTGGACAAACACTTAATCGGGCACGTTTACCTTCACTCAGTGCCTATGTATACCTAGCAGCAAAAATGTCAATATGAAATTACTCCTCAGAACCTGAGAGTACCCGGAATGTTTAAAAATTATCATTCCCGGCCATCAAGTCAGTCGAAAACCGAAAGAGCATGGGTTTGATTCCCATGGCAGGATACGCACTTTATCAGACATGTTTACTTTCACTGGATGCCTGTGTACACCTAGCAGTAGGATGAAATTTTTTATGTAAAAAAACAAAATGCCCTCAATGTTTAAAAATTGGCAACTCGAGCAGTTTGTTTTAATACACACAAGCAATTATAGGAGTACATGTAAAATTGACATTTCAGTAATGAATATAACAATAAATAAACATAATATTTACAAAGGTCAAGAAAGATTCCTACACATATCATACAAACTTTGACAATGGTCAGTAAAAGTGCAAAAGTAATAAACTTATTTACAACAGTAAACAATCATAGCATTTCATATTTAACAACATTTTGTGTAAAACATTAATATATAAAACATAGTTAGTACTCTATTGAGGTACATCATAAAAACTGTTACGTATAAAAGACATTGACAAAATTAGCTAACTAATAGTCTTAATTAAGTTGGCCATGGAATATGTACAGTAGTGTGACATTCCATGCTCAACAAAAATAGCTAACTAAGTCGCAAGTTGGCCATGGAATACCCTAACAACAATGTGATATTCCATGTTCACCGGCCCACCACGATGAGGTCTGCGACTATTGGGCCGGACCAGGGTTAATCGTCCGTCGAAAACACTGCTTCGACGTTACGTGGAACCCTAAACCACGCACCGAAGGTTACTTTGGGATTCCCGATGATAGCTAGGTTATCACCGTGAATCATGCTCGCCCGAAGGCGATATGCTGACGGCCACCCACAAGGAGTGACGGGGTTGGTGAAAATAAAAATTAATGCAAAACTTAAAATAAATTAATGGTTAAATAAACAGTAAAGAAAATAATAAGTGCCATACATGGATAACCAAGAGAATCCAAGGAAATCACATGCATGTAAAATGGTGTAAACTAAAAATAATAAAATAAAAATAAGAATGTGCCTCCATATAGAAAGGCTTCTTGTCAACGACAAGGTGATAAGCATAAAGCTTGAACTATTGTGATAACTTTTCACAATATAGGATGCAAGTCATGAGGGAGCAAACAAATTTAGTTCTCTAAAATGATGTCCCAATAGTGAGAAGGTGCTTGTGTCCAAGCCCTTGCAAGTTAAAACCAGGAGACAATGGGAAAACCATGTCTCACTCAAAATAGTGAAGCATCACATGGCACTGCGTAAAAAAAAAAAAATGCAGGCCAATTAAAATTATTAGCTCCAAGAAGATATTATTGAAGCAAAAAAGCTTAAACCCAACCAGTCAAAGTCAGAACCTTAAAACCAGTGGGTAAAATGTCAGAGATTCAAAAGCTAAGCTTTATTACCAAACCTAGTTGGCATATTGAATCCTGTGGCACAGTAATTTGGGTCACAAGCAGCAATGCCTGGGTTTGATTCCCATGGTAGGACAAGACACTTGTTTCCTGAACATACGTAGCAGTAAACAGGTATACATGGAAGTACTGTACAGTACAGTACAGTACTCCTAAAAAACTGAGAATACCCTCGATACATCAAGGGGCCATTAAGTCAGTTCCCATCCAAAATGGCATGGGTTTGATTCCCAAGGCAGTACTGTATAAGACGTCATTATGCCTGTAATTCAGGCATTACAAAAATGCCTGGCTTTGATTCCCATGGCAGGACGGACACTTGTTTCCTGTGAATACCTAGCAGTAAACACTTATATGGTACAGTACATGGAAGTACTGTACTCCTAAAAAAACGATACATCAGTGACCAATAAATCGGTTCACATCCGAAATGGCAAGAGTTTGGTTCCCATGGCAGGACAGACACTTGTTTCCCGTGAATACCTTGCAGTAAACACGTATATGGTACATGGAAGTACTGTACTCCTAAAAAAAGATACATCAGTGACCAATAAATCGGTTCACATCTGAAATGGCATGAGTTTGATTCCCATGGCAGGACCGACACTTGTTTCCTGTGAATACCTAGCAGTAAACACGTATATGGTACATGGAAGTACTGTACTCCTAAAAAAAGATACATCAGTGGCCAATAAATTGGTTCACATCTGAAATGGCATGGGTTTGATTCCCATGGCAAGACGGACACTTCTTTCCTGTGAATACCTAGCAGTAAACACGTATATGGTACATGGAAGTACTGTACTCCTAAAAAAAAAAAAAAAAAACGAGAATACCCTCGATACATCAATGGCCAATAAATCGGTTCACATCCGAAATGGCATGGGTTTGATTCCTATGGCAGCTTATGACATTAATTCAGGCACATTAACCCTTACTCGTTGCCTTCATACACCTAACAGCACATAGGTACAAGTATGAAATTGTTCAATAAAACCCAAGAATTTCCTCAAGTTTCAACAATTAAGGATATGGGCATTCGTATCAGTTCACAACCGAAATAGCCTGGGTTTGACTCCCATGGCAGGACAGACACTTAATTATTCGGGCACACTACCTTTCACTCGGTGCCTATATACACTTAGCAATAAATAGATTTAATATGAAGTTACTCGCTAAAATCTGGGAAATGCCCTCATTGCCTAACAATTTTCATCACGGGCCATCAAGTCAGTTCACAACCAAAATGGTCTGGGTTTGATTCCCACGGCTGGACAAACACTTAATCGGGCACGTTTACCTTCACTCAGTGCCTATGTATACCTAGCAGCAAAAATGTCAATATGAAATTACTCCTCAGAACCTGAGAGTACCCGGAATGTTTAAAAATTATCATTCCCGGCCATCAAGTCAGTCGAAAACCGAAAGAGCATGGGTTTGATTCCCATGGCAGGATACGCACTTTATCAGACATGTTTACTTTCACTGGATGCCTGTGTACACCTAGCAGTAGGATGAAATTTTTTATGTAAAAAAACAAAATGCCCTCAATGTTTAAAAATTGGCAACTCGAGCAGTTTGTTTTAATACACACAAGCAATTATAGGAGTACATGTAAAATTGACATTTCAGTAATGAATATAACAATAAATAAACATAATATTTACAAAGGTCAAGAAAGATTCCTACACATATCATACAAACTTTGACAATGGTCAGTAAAAGTGCAAAAGTAATAAACTTATTTACAACAGTAAACAATCATAGCATTTCATATTTAACAACATTTTGTGTAAAACATTAATATATAAAACATAGTTAGTACTCTATTGAGGTACATCATAAAAACTGTTACGTATAAAAGACATTGACAAAATTAGCTAACTAATAGTCTTAATTAAGTTGGCCATGGAATATGTACAGTAGTGTGACATTCCATGCTCAACAAAAATAGCTAACTAAGTCGCAAGTTGGCCATGGAATACCCTAACAACAATGTGATATTCCATGTTCACCGGCCCACCACGATGAGGTCTGCGACTATTGGGCCGGACCAGGGTTAATCGTCCGTCGAAAACACTGCTTCGACGTTACGTGGAACCCTAAACCACGCACCGAAGGTTACTTTGGGATTCCCGATGATAGCTAGGTTATCACCGTGAATCATGCTCGCCCGAAGGCGATATGCTGACGGCCACCCACAAGGAGTGACGGGGTTGGTGAAAATAAAAATTAATGCAAAACTTAAAATAAATTAATGGTTAAATAAACAGTAAAGAAAATAATAAGTGCCATACATGGATAACCAAGAGAATCCAAGGAAATCACATGCATGTAAAATGGTGTAAACTAAAAATAATAAAATAAAAATAAGAATGTGCCTCCATATAGAAAGGCTTCTTGTCAACGACAAGGTGATAAGCATAAAGCTTGAACTATTGTGATAACTTTTCACAATATAGGATGCAAGTCATGAGGGAGCAAACAAATTTAGTTCTCTAAAATGATGTCCCAATAGTGAGAAGGTGCTTGTGTCCAAGCCCTTGCAAGTTAAAACCAGGAGACAATGGGAAAACCATGTCTCACTCAAAATAGTGAAGCATCACATGGCACTGCGTAAAAAAAAAAAATGCAGGCCAATTAAAATTATTAGCTCCAAGAAGATATTATTGAAGCAAAAAAGCTTAAACCCAACCAGTCAAAGTCAGAACCTTAAAACCAGTGGGTAAAATGTCAGAGATTCAAAAGCTAAGCTTTATTACCAAACCTAGTTGGCATATTGAATCCTGTGGCACAGTAATTTGGGTCACAAGCAGCAATGCCTGGGTTTGATTCCCATGGTAGGACAAGACACTTGTTTCCTGAACATACGTAGCAGTAAACAGGTATACATGGAAGTACTGTACAGTACAGTACAGTACTCCTAAAAAACTGAGAATACCCTCGATACATCAAGGGGCCATTAAGTCAGTTCCCATCCAAAATGGCATGGGTTTGATTCCCAAGGCAGTACTGTATAAGACGTCATTATGCCTGTAATTCAGGCATTACAAAAATGCCTGGCTTTGATTCCCATGGCAGGACGGACACTTGTTTCCTGTGAATACCTAGCAGTAAACACTTATATGGTACAGTACATGGAAGTACTGTACTCCTAAAAAAACGATACATCAGTGACCAATAAATCGGTTCACATCCGAAATGGCAAGAGTTTGGTTCCCATGGCAGGACAGACACTTGTTTCCCGTGAATACCTTGCAGTAAACACGTATATGGTACATGGAAGTACTGTACTCCTAAAAAAAGATACATCAGTGACCAATAAATCGGTTCACATCTGAAATGGCATGAGTTTGATTCCCATGGCAGGACCGACACTTGTTTCCTGTGAATACCTAGCAGTAAACACGTATATGGTACATGGAAGTACTGTACTCCTAAAAAAAGATACATCAGTGGCCAATAAATTGGTTCACATCTGAAATGGCATGGGTTTGATTCCCATGGCAAGACGGACACTTCTTTCCTGTGAATACCTAGCAGTAAACACGTATATGGTACATGGAAGTACTGTACTCCTAAAAAAAAAAAAAAAAAACGAGAATACCCTCGATACATCAATGGCCAATAAATCGGTTCACATCCGAAATGGCATGGGTTTGATTCCTATGGCAGCTTATGACATTAATTCAGGCACATTAACCCTTACTCGTTGCCTTCATACACCTAACAGCACATAGGTACAAGTATGAAATTGTTCAATAAAACCCAAGAATTTCCTCAAGTTTCAACAATTAAGGATATGGGCATTCGTATCAGTTCACAACCGAAATAGCCTGGGTTTGACTCCCATGGCAGGACAGACACTTAATTATTCGGGCACACTACCTTTCACTCGGTGCCTATATACACTTAGCAATAAATAGATTTAATATGAAGTTACTCCCTAAAATCTGGGAAATGCCCTCATTGCCTAACAATTTTCATCACGGGCCATCAAGTCAGTTCACAACCAAAATGGTCTGGGTTTGATTCCCACGGCTGGACAAACACTTAATCGGGCACGTTTACCTTCACTCAGTGCCTATGTATACCTAGCAGCAAAAATGTCAATATGAAATTACTCCTCAGAACCTGAGAGTACCCGGAATGTTTAAAAATTATCATTCCCGGCCATCAAGTCAGTCGAAAACCGAAAGAGCATGGGTTTGATTCCCATGGCAGGATACGCACTTTATCAGACATGTTTACTTTCACTGGATGCCTGTGTACACCTAGCAGTAGGATGAAATTTTTTATGTAAAAAAACAAAATGCCCTCAATGTTTAAAAATTGGCAACTCGAGCAGTTTGTTTTAATACACACAAGCAATTATAGGAGTACATGTAAAATTGACATTTCAGTAATGAATATAACAATAAATAAACATAATATTTACAAAGGTCAAGAAAGATTCCTACACATATCATACAAACTTTGACAATGGTCAGTAAAAGTGCAAAAGTAATAAACTTATTTACAACAGTAAACAATCATAGCATTTCATATTTAACAACATTTTGTGTAAAACATTAATATATAAAACATAGTTAGTACTCTATTGAGGTACATCATAAAAACTGTTACGTATAAAAGACATTGACAAAATTAGCTAACTAATAGTCTTAATTAAGTTGGCCATGGAATATGTACAGTAGTGTGACATTCCATGCTCAACAAAAATAGCTAACTAAGTCGCAAGTTGGCCATGGAATACCCTAACAACAATGTGATATTCCATGTTCACCGGCCCACCACGATGAGGTCTGCGACTATTGGGCCGGACCAGGGTTAATCGTCCGTCGAAAACACTGCTTCGACGTTACGTGGAACCCTAAACCACGCACCGAAGGTTACTTTGGGATTCCCGATGATAGCTAGGTTATCACCGTGAATCATGCTCGCCCGAAGGCGATATGCTGACGGCCACCCACAAGGAGTGACGGGGTTGGTGAAAATAAAAATTAATGCAAAACTTAAAATAAATTAATGGTTAAATAAACAGTAAAGAAAATAATAAGTGCCATACATGGATAACCAAGAGAATCCAAGGAAATCACATGCATGTAAAATGGTGTAAACTAAAAATAATAAAATAAAAATAAGAATGTGCCTCCATATAGAAAGGCTTCTTGTCAACGACAAGGTGATAAGCATAAAGCTTGAACTATTGTGATAACTTTTCACAATATAGGATGCAAGTCATGAGGGAGCAAACAAATTTAGTTCTCTAAAATGATGTCCCAATAGTGAGAAGGTGCTTGTGTCCAAGCCCTTGCAAGTTAAAACCAGGAGACAATGGGAAAACCATGTCTCACTCAAAATAGTGAAGCATCACATGGCACTGCATAAAAAAAAAAAATGCAGGCCAATTAAAATTATTAGCTCCAAGAAGATATTATTGAAGCAAAAAAGCTTAAACCCAACCAGTCAAAGTCAGAACCTTAAAACCAGTGGGTAAAATGTCAGAGATTCAAAAGCTAAGCTTTATTACCAAACCTAGTTGGCATATTGAATCCTGTGGCACAGTAATTTGGGTCACAAGCAGCAATGCCTGGGTTTGATTCCCATGGTAGGACAAGACACTTGTTTCCTGAACATACGTAGCAGTAAACAGGTATACATGGAAGTACTGTACAGTACAGTACAGTACTCCTAAAAAACTGAGAATACCCTCGATACATCAAGGGGCCATTAAGTCAGTTCCCATCCAAAATGGCATGGGTTTGATTCCCAAGGCAGTACTGTATAAGACGTCATTATGCCTGTAATTCAGGCATTACAAAAATGCCTGGCTTTGATTCCCATGGCAGGACGGACACTTGTTTCCTGTGAATACCTAGCAGTAAACACTTATATGGTACAGTACATGGAAGTACTGTACTCCTAAAAAAACGATACATCAGTGACCAATAAATCGGTTCACATCCGAAATGGCAAGAGTTTGGTTCCCATGGCAGGACAGACACTTGTTTCCCGTGAATACCTTGCAGTAAACACGTATATGGTACATGGAAGTACTGTACTCCTAAAAAAGATACATCAGTGACCAATAAATCGGTTCACATCTGAAATGGCATGAGTTTGATTCCCATGGCAGGACCGACACTTGTTTCCTGTGAATACCTAGCAGTAAACACGTATATGGTACATGGAAGTACTGTACTCCTAAAAAAAGATACATCAGTGGCCAATAAATTGGTTCACATCTGAAATGGCATGGGTTTGATTCCCATGGCAAGACGGACACTTCTTTCCTGTGAATACCTAGCAGTAAACACGTATATGGTACATGGAAGTACTGTACTCCTAAAAAAAAAAAAAAAAACGAGAATACCCTCGATACATCAATGGCCAATAAATCGGTTCACATCCGAAATGGCATGGGTTTGATTCCTATGGCAGCTTATGACATTAATTCAGGCACATTAACCTTTACTCGTTGCCTTCATACACCTAACAGCACATAGGTACAAGTATGAAATTGTTCAATAAAACCCAAGAATTTCCTCAAGTTTCAACAATTAAGGATATGGGCATTCGTATCAGTTCACAACCGAAATAGCCTGGGTTTGACTCCCATGGCAGGACAGACACTTAATTATTCGGGCACACTACCTATCACTCGGTGCCTATATACACTTAGCAATAAATAGATTTAATATGAAGTTACTCCCTAAAATCTGGGAAATGCCCTCATTGCCTAACAATTTTCATCACGGGCCATCAAGTCAGTTCACAACCAAAATGGTCTGGGTTTGATTCCCACGGCTGGACAAACACTTAATCGGGCACGTTTACCTTCACTCAGTGCCTATGTATACCTAGCAGCAAAAATGTCAATATGAAATTACTCCTCAGAACCTGAGAGTACCCGGAATGTTTAAAAATTATCATTCCCGGCCATCAAGTCAGTCGAAAACCGAAAGAGCATGGGTTTGATTCCCATGGCAGGATACGCACTTTATCAGACATGTTTACTTTCACTGGATGCCTGTGTACACCTAGCAGTAGGATGAAATTTTTTATGTAAAAAAACAAAATGCCCTCAATGTTTAAAAATTGGCAACTCGAGCAGTTTGTTTTAATACACACAAGCAATTATAGGAGTACATGTAAAATTGACATTTCAGTAATGAATATAACAATAAATAAACATAATATTTACAAAGGTCAAGAAAGATTCCTACACATATCATACAAACTTTGACAATGGTCAGTAAAAGTGCAAAAGTAATAAACTTATTTACAACAGTAAACAATCATAGCATTTCATATTTAACAACATTTTGTGTAAAACATTAATATATAAAACATAGTTAGTACTCTATTGAGGTACATCATAAAAACTGTTACGTATAAAAGACATTGACAAAATTAGCTAACTAATAGTCTTAATTAAGTTGGCCATGGAATATGTACAGTAGTGTGACATTCCATGCTCAACAAAAATAGCTAACTAAGTCGCAAGTTGGCCATGGAATACCCTAACAACAATGTGATATTCCATGTTCACCGGCCCACCACGATGAGGTCTGCGACTATTGGGCCGGACCAGGGTTAATCGTCCGTCGAAAACACTGCTTCGACGTTACGTGGAACCCTAAACCACGCACCGAAGGTTACTTTGGGATTCCCGATGATAGCTAGGTTATCACCGTGAATCATGCTCGCCCGAAGGCGATATGCTGACGGCCACCCACAAGGAGTGACGGGGTTGGTGAAAATAAAAATTAATGCAAAACTTAAAATAAATTAATGGTTAAATAAACAGTAAAGAAAATAATAAGTGCCATACATGGATAACCAAGAGAATCCAAGGAAATCACATGCATGTAAAATGGTGTAAACTAAAAATAATAAAATAAAAATAAGAATGTGCCTCCATATAGAAAGGCTTCTTGTCAACGACAAGGTGATAAGCATAAAGCTTGAACTATTGTGATAACTTTTCACAATATAGGATGCAAGTCATGAGGGAGCAAACAAATTTAGTTCTCTAAAATGATGTCCCAATAGTGAGAAGGTGCTTGTGTCCAAGCCCTTGCAAGTTAAAACCAGGAGACAATGGGAAAACCATGTCTCACTCAAAATAGTGAAGCATCACATGGCACTGCGTAAAAAAAAAAAATGCAGGCCAATTAAAATTATTAGCTCCAAGAAGATATTATTGAAGCAAAAAAGCTTAAACCCAACCAGTCAAAGTCAGAACCTTAAAACCAGCGGGTAAAATGTCAGAGATTCAAAAGCTAAGCTTTATTACCAAACCTAGTTGGCATATTGAATCCTGTGGCACAGTAATTTGGGTCACAAGCAGCAATGCCTGGGTTTGATTCCCATGGTAGGACAAGACACTTGTTTCCTGAACATACGTAGCAGTAAACAGGTATACATGGAAGTACTGTACAGTACAGTACAGTACTCCTAAAAAACTGAGAATACCCTCGATACATCAAGGGGCCATTAAGTCAGTTCCCATCCAAAATGGCATGGGTTTGATTCCCAAGGCAGTACTGTATAAGACGTCATTATGCCTGTAATTCAGGCATTACAAAAATGCCTGGCTTTGATTCCCATGGCAGGACGGACACTTGTTTCCTGTGAATACCTAGCAGTAAACACTTATATGGTACAGTACATGGAAGTACTGTACTCCTAAAAAAACGATACATCAGTGACCAATAAATCGGTTCACATCCGAAATGGCAAGAGTTTGGTTCCCATGGCAGGACAGACACTTGTTTCCCGTGAATACCTTGCAGTAAACACGTATATGGTACATGGAAGTACTGTACTCCTAAAAAAAGATACATCAGTGACCAATAAATCGGTTCACATCTGAAATGGCATGAGTTTGATTCCCATGGCAGGACCGACACTTGTTTCCTGTGAATACCTAGCAGTAAACACGTATATGGTACATGGAAGTACTGTACTCCTAAAAAAAGATACATCAGTGGCCAATAAATTGGTTCACATCTGAAATGGCATGGGTTTGATTCCCATGGCAAGACGGACACTTCTTTCCTGTGAATACCTAGCAGTAAACACGTATATGGTACATGGAAGTACTGTACTCCTAAAAAAAAAAAAAAAACCGAGAATACCCTCGATACATCAATGGCCAATAAATCGGTTCACATCCGAAATGGCATGGGTTTGATTCCTATGGCAGCTTATGACATTAATTCAGGCACATTAACCTTTACTCGTTGCCTTCATACACCTAACAGCACATAGGTACAAGTATGAAATTGTTCAATAAAACCCAAGAATTTCCTCAAGTTTCAACAATTAAGGATATGGGCATTCGTATCAGTTCACAACCGAAATAGCCTGGGTTTGACTCCCATGGCAGGACAGACACTTAATTATTCGGGCACACTACCTTTCACTCGGTGCCTATATACACTTAGCAATAAATAGATTTAATATGAAGTTACTCCCTAAAATCTGGGAAATGCCCTCATTGCCTAACAATTTTCATCACGGGCCATCAAGTCAGTTCACAACCAAAATGGTCTGGGTTTGATTCCCACGGCTGGACAAACACTTAATCGGGCACGTTTACCTTCACTCAGTGCCTATGTATACCTAGCAGCAAAAATGTCAATATGAAATTACTCCTCAGAACCTGAGAGTACCCGGAATGTTTAAAAATTATCATTCCCGGCCATCAAGTCAGTCGAAAACCGAAAGAGCATGGGTTTGATTCCCATGGCAGGATACGCACTTTATCAGACATGTTTACTTTCACTGGATGCCTGTGTACACCTAGCAGTAGGATGAAATTTTTTATGTAAAAAAACAAAATGCCCTCAATGTTTAAAAATTGGCAACTCGAGCAGTTTGTTTTAATACACACAAGCAATTATAGGAGTACATGTAAAATTGACATTTCAGTAATGAATATAACAATAAATAAACATAATATTTACAAAGGTCAAGAAAGATTCCTACACATATCATACAAACTTTGACAATGGTCAGTAAAAGTGCAAAAGTAATAAACTTATTTACAACAGTAAACAATCATAGCATTTCATATTTAACAACATTTTGTGTAAAACATTAATATATAAAACATAGTTAGTACTCTATTGAGGTACATCATAAAAACTGTTACGTATAAAAGACATTGACAAAATTAGCTAACTAATAGTCTTAATTAAGTTGGCCATGGAATATGTACAGTAGTGTGACATTCCATGCTCAACAAAAATAGCTAACTAAGTCGCAAGTTGGCCATGGAATACCCTAACAACAATGTGATATTCCATGTTCACCGGCCCACCACGATGAGGTCTGCGACTATTGGGCCGGACCAGGGTTAATCGTCCGTCGAAAACACTGCTTCGACGTTACGTGGAACCCTAAACCACGCACCGAAGGTTACTTTGGGATTCCCGATGATAGCTAGGTTATCACCGTGAATCATGCTCGCCCGAAGGCGATATGCTGACGGCCACCCACAAGGAGTGACGGGGTTGGTGAAAATAAAAATTAATGCAAAACTTAAAATAAATTAATGGTTAAATAAACAGTAAAGAAAATAATAAGTGCCATACATGGATAACCAAGAGAATCCAAGGAAATCACATGCATGTAAAATGGTGTAAACTAAAAATAATAAAATAAAAATAAGAATGTGCCTCCATATAGAAAGGCTTCTTGTCAACGACAAGGTGATAAGCATAAAGCTTGAACTATTGTGATAACTTTTCACAATATAGGATGCAAGTCATGAGGGAGCAAACAAATTTAGTTCTCTAAAATGATGTCCCAATAGTGAGAAGGTGCTTGTGTCCAAGCCCTTGCAAGTTAAAACCAGGAGACAATGGGAAAACCATGTCTCACTCAAAATAGTGAAGCATCACATGGCACTGCGTAAAAAAAAAAAATGCAGGCCAATTAAAATTATTAGCTCCAAGAAGATATTATTGAAGCAAAAAAGCTTAAACCCAACCAGTCAAAGTCAGAACCTTAAAACCAGTGGGTAAAATGTCAGAGATTCAAAAGCTAAGCTTTATTACCAAACCTAGTTGGCATATTGAATCCTGTGGCACAGTAATTTGGGTCACAAGCAGCAATGCCTGGGTTTGATTCCCATGGTAGGACAAGACACTTGTTTCCTGAACATACGTAGCAGTAAACAGGTATACATGGAAGTACTGTACAGTACAGTACAGTACTCCTAAAAAACTGAGAATACCCTCGATACATCAAGGGGCCATTAAGTCAGTTCCCATCCAAAATGGCATGGGTTTGATTCCCAAGGCAGTACTGTATAAGACGTCATTATGCCTGTAATTCAGGCATTACAAAAATGCCTGGCTTTGATTCCCATGGCAGGACGGACACTTGTTTCCTGTGAATACCTAGCAGTAAACACTTATATGGTACAGTACATGGAAGTACTGTACTCCTAAAAAAACGATACATCAGTGACCAATAAATCGGTTCACATCCGAAATGGCAAGAGTTTGGTTCCCATGGCAGGACAGACACTTGTTTCCCGTGAATACCTTGCAGTAAACACGTATATGGTACATGGAAGTACTGTACTCCTAAAAAAAGATACATCAGTGACCAATAAATCGGTTCACATCTGAAATGGCATGAGTTTGATTCCCATGGCAGGACCGACACTTGTTTCCTGTGAATACCTAGCAGTAAACACGTATATGGTACATGGAAGTACTGTACTCCTAAAAAAAGATACATCAGTGGCCAATAAATTGGTTCACATCTGAAATGGCATGGGTTTGATTCCCATGGCAAGACGGACACTTCTTTCCTGTGAATACCTAGCAGTAAACACGTATATGGTACATGGAAGTACTGTACTCCTAAAAAAAAAAAAAAAAACGAGAATACCCTCGATACATCAATGGCCAATAAATCGGTTCACATCCGAAATGGCATGGGTTTGATTCTTATGGCAGCTTATGACATTAATTCAGGCACATTAACCTTTACTCGTTGCCTTCATACACCTAACAGCACATAGGTACAAGTATGAAATTGTCCAATAAAACCCAAGAATTTCCTCAAGTTTCAACAATTAAGGATATGGGCATTCGTATCAGTTCACAACCGAAATAGCCTGGGTTTGACTCCCATGGCAGGACAGACACTTAATTATTCGGGCACACTACCTTTCACTCGGTGCCTATATACACTTAGCAATAAATAGATTTAATATGAAGTTACTCCCTAAAATCTGGGAAATGCCCTCATTGCCTAACAATTTTCATCACGGGCCATCAAGTCAGTTCACAACCAAAATGGTCTGGGTTTGATTCCCACGGCTGGACAAACACTTAATCGGGCACGTTTACCTTCACTCAGTGCCTATGTATACCTAGCAGCAAAAATGTCAATATGAAATTACTCCTCAGAACCTGAGAGTACCCGGAATGTTTAAAAATTATCATTCCCGGCCATCAAGTCAGTCGAAAACCGAAAGAGCATGGGTTTGATTCCCATGGCAGGATACGCACTTTATCAGACATGTTTACTTTCACTGGATGCCTGTGTACACCTAGCAGTAGGATGAAATTTTTTATGTAAAAAAACAAAATGCCCTCAATGTTTAAAAATTGGCAACTCGAGCAGTTTGTTTTAATACACACAAGCAATTATAGGAGTACATGTAAAATTGACATTTCAGTAATGAATATAACAATAAATAAACATAATATTTACAAAGGTCAAGAAAGATTCCTACACATATCATACAAACTTTGACAATGGTCAGTAAAAGTGCAAAAGTAATAAACTTATTTACAACAGTAAACAATCATAGCATTTCATATTTAACAACATTTTGTGTAAAACATTAATATATAAAACATAGTTAGTACTCTATTGAGGTACATCATAAAAACTGTTACGTATAAAAGACATTGACAAAATTAGCTAACTAATAGTCTTAATTAAGTTGGCCATGGAATATGTACAGTAGTGTGACATTCCATGCTCAACAAAAATAGCTAACTAAGTCGCAAGTTGGCCATGGAATACCCTAACAACAATGTGATATTCCATGTTCACCGGCCCACCACGATGAGGTCTGCGACTATTGGGCCGGACCAGGGTTAATCGTCCGTCGAAAACACTGCTTCGACGTTACGTGGAACCCTAAACCACGCACCGAAGGTTACTTTGGGATTCCCGATGATAGCTAGGTTATCACCGTGAATCATGCTCGCCCGAAGGCGATATGCTGACGGCCACCCACAAGGAGTGACGGGGTTGGTGAAAATAAAAATTAATGCAAAACTTAAAATAAATTAATGGTTAAATAAACAGTAAAGAAAATAATAAGTGCCATACATGGATAACCAAGAGAATCCAAGGAAATCACATGCATGTAAAATGGTGTAAACTAAAAATAATAAAATAAAAATAAGAATGTGCCTCCATATAGAAAGGCTTCTTGTCAACGACAAGGTGATAAGCATAAAGCTTGAACTATTGTGATAACTTTTCACAATATAGGATGCAAGTCATGAGGGAGCAAACAAATTTAGTTCTCTAAAATGATGTCCCAATAGTGAGAAGGTGCTTGTGTCCAAGCCCTTGCAAGTTAAAACCAGGAGACAATGGGAAAACCATGTCTCACTCAAAATAGTGAAGCATCACATGGCACTGCATAAAAAAAAAAAATGCAGGCCAATTAAAATTATTAGCTCCAAGAAGATATTATTGAAGCAAAAAAGCTTAAACCCAACCAGTCAAAGTCAGAACCTTAAAACCAGTGGGTAAAATGTCAGAGATTCAAAAGCTAAGCTTTATTACCAAACCTAGTTGGCATATTGAATCCTGTGGCACAGTAATTTGGGTCACAAGCAGCAATGCCTGGGTTTGATTCCCATGGTAGGACAAGACACTTGTTTCCTGAACATACGTAGCAGTAAACAGGTATACATGGAAGTACTGTACAGTACAGTACAGTACTCCTAAAAAACTGAGAATACCCTCGATACATCAAGGGGCCATTAAGTCAGTTCCCATCCAAAATGGCATGGGTTTGATTCCCAAGGCAGTACTGTATAAGACGTCATTATGCCTGTAATTCAGGCATTACAAAAATGCCTGGCTTTGATTCCCATGGCAGGACGGACACTTGTTTCCTGTGAATACCTAGCAGTAAACACTTATATGGTACAGTACATGGAAGTACTGTACTCCTAAAAAAACGATACATCAGTGACCAATAAATCGGTTCACATCCGAAATGGCAAGAGTTTGGTTCCCATGGCAGGACAGACACTTGTTTCCCGTGAATACCTTGCAGTAAACACGTATATGGTACATGGAAGTACTGTACTCCTAAAAAAAGATACATCAGTGACCAATAAATCGGTTCACATCTGAAATGGCATGAGTTTGATTCCCATGGCAGGACCGACACTTGTTTCCTGTGAATACCTAGCAGTAAACACGTATATGGTACATGGAAGTACTGTACTCCTAAAAAAAGATACATCAGTGGCCAATAAATTGGTTCACATCTGAAATGGCATGGGTTTGATTCCCATGGCAAGACGGACACTTCTTTCCTGTGAATACCTAGCAGTAAACACGTATATGGTACATGGAAGTACTGTACTCCTAAAAAAAAAAAAAAAAACGAGAATACCCTCGATACATCAATGGCCAATAAATCGGTTCACATCCGAAATGGCATGGGTTTGATTCCTATGGCAGCTTATGACATTAATTCAGGCACATTAACCTTTACTCGTTGCCTTCATACACCTAACAGCACATAGGTACAAGTATGAAATTGTTCAATAAAACCCAAGAATTTCCTCAAGTTTCAACAATTAAGGATATGGGCATTCGTATCAGTTCACAACCGAAATAGCCTGGGTTTGACTCCCATGGCAGGACAGACACTTAATTATTCGGGCACACTACCTATCACTCGGTGCCTATATACACTTAGCAATAAATAGATTTAATATGAAGTTACTCCCTAAAATCTGGGAAATGCCCTCATTGCCTAACAATTTTCATCACGGGCCATCAAGTCAGTTCACAACCAAAATGGTCTGGGTTTGATTCCCACGGCTGGACAAACACTTAATCGGGCACGTTTACCTTCACTCAGTGCCTATGTATACCTAGCAGCAAAAATGTCAATATGAAATTACTCCTCAGAACCTGAGAGTACCCGGAATGTTTAAAAATTATCATTCCCGGCCATCAAGTCAGTCGAAAACCGAAAGAGCATGGGTTTGATTCCCATGGCAGGATACGCACTTTATCAGACATGTTTACTTTCACTGGATGCCTGTGTACACCTAGCAGTAGGATGAAATTTTTTATGTAAAAAAACAAAATGCCCTCAATGTTTAAAAATTGGCAACTCGAGCAGTTTGTTTTAATACACACAAGCAATTATAGGAGTACATGTAAAATTGACATTTCAGTAATGAATATAACAATAAATAAACATAATATTTACAAAGGTCAAGAAAGATTCCTACACATATCATACAAACTTTGACAATGGTCAGTAAAAGTGCAAAAGTAATAAACTTATTTACAACAGTAAACAATCATAGCATTTCATATTTAACAACATTTTGTGTAAAACATTAATATATAAAACATAGTTAGTACTCTATTGAGGTACATCATAAAAACTGTTACGTATAAAAGACATTGACAAAATTAGCTAACTAATAGTCTTAATTAAGTTGGCCATGGAATATGTACAGTAGTGTGACATTCCATGCTCAACAAAAATAGCTAACTAAGTCGCAAGTTGGCCATGGAATACCCTAACAACAATGTGATATTCCATGTTCACCGGCCCACCACGATGAGGTCTGCGACTATTGGGCCGGACCAGGGTTAATCGTCCGTCGAAAACACTGCTTCGACGTTACGTGGAACCCTAAACCACGCACCGAAGGTTACTTTGGGATTCCCGATGATAGCTAGGTTATCACCGTGAATCATGCTCGCCCGAAGGCGATATGCTGACGGCCACCCACAAGGAGTGACGGGGTTGGTGAAAATAAAAATTAATGCAAAACTTAAAATAAATTAATGGTTAAATAAACAGTAAAGAAAATAATAAGTGCCATACATGGATAACCAAGAGAATCCAAGGAAATCACATGCATGTAAAATGGTGTAAACTAAAAATAATAAAATAAAAATAAGAATGTGCCTCCATATAGAAAGGCTTCTTGTCAACGACAAGGTGATAAGCATAAAGCTTGAACTATTGTGATAACTTTTCACAATATAGGATGCAAGTCATGAGGGAGCAAACAAATTTAGTTCTCTAAAATGATGTCCCAATAGTGAGAAGGTGCTTGTGTCCAAGCCCTTGCAAGTTAAAACCAGGAGACAATGGGAAAACCATGTCTCACTCAAAATAGTGAAGCATCACATGGCACTGCATAAAAAAAAAAAATGCAGGCCAATTAAAATTATTAGCTCCAAGAAGATATTATTGAAGCAAAAAAGCTTAAACCCAACCAGTCAAAGTCAGAACCTTAAAACCAGTGGGTAAAATGTCAGAGATTCAAAAGCTAAGCTTTATTACCAAACCTAGTTGGCATATTGAATCCTGTGGCACAGTAATTTGGGTCACAAGCAGCAATGCCTGGGTTTGATTCCCATGGTAGGACAAGACACTTGTTTCCTGAACATACGTAGCAGTAAACAGGTATACATGGAAGTACTGTACAGTACAGTACAGTACTCCTAAAAAACTGAGAATACCCTCGATACATCAAGGGGCCATTAAGTCAGTTCCCATCCAAAATGGCATGGGTTTGATTCCCAAGGCAGTACTGTATAAGACGTCATTATGCCTGTAATTCAGGCATTACAAAAATGCCTGGCTTTGATTCCCATGGCAGGACGGACACTTGTTTCCTGTGAATACCTAGCAGTAAACACTTATATGGTACAGTACATGGAAGTACTGTACTCCTAAAAAAACGATACATCAGTGACCAATAAATCGGTTCACATCCGAAATGGCAAGAGTTTGGTTCCCATGGCAGGACAGACACTTGTTTCCCGTGAATACCTTGCAGTAAACACGTATATGGTACATGGAAGTACTGTACTCCTAAAAAAAGATACATCAGTGACCAATAAATCGGTTCACATCTGAAATGGCATGAGTTTGATTCCCATGGCAGGACCGACACTTGTTTCCTGTGAATACCTAGCAGTAAACACGTATATGGTACATGGAAGTACTGTACTCCTAAAAAAAGATACATCAGTGGCCAATAAATTGGTTCACATCTGAAATGGCATGGGTTTGATTCCCATGGCAAGACGGACACTTCTTTCCTGTGAATACCTAGCAGTAAACACGTATATGGTACATGGAAGTACTGTACTCCTAAAAAAAAAAAAAAAACGAGAATACCCTCGATACATCAATGGCCAATAAATCGGTTCACATCCGAAATGGCATGGGTTTGATTCCTATGGCAGCTTATGACATTAATTCAGGCACATTAACCTTTACTCGTTGCCTTCATACACCTAACAGCACATAGGTACAAGTATGAAATTGTTCAATAAAACCCAAGAATTTCCTCAAGTTTCAACAATTAAGGATATGGGCATTCGTATCAGTTCACAACCGAAATAGCCTGGGTTTGACTCCCATGGCAGGACAGACACTTAATTATTCGGGCACACTACCTTTCACTCGGTGCCTATATACACTTAGCAATAAATAGATTTAATATGAAGTTACTCCCTAAAATCTGGGAAATGCCCTCATTGCCTAACAATTTTCATCACGGGCCATCAAGTCAGTTCACAACCAAAATGGTCTGGGTTTGATTCCCACGGCTGGACAAACACTTAATCGGGCACGTTTACCTTCACTCAGTGCCTATGTATACCTAGCAGCAAAAATGTCAATATGAAATTACTCCTCAGAACCTGAGAGTACCCGGAATGTTTAAAAATTATCATTCCCGGCCATCAAGTCAGTCGAAAACCGAAAGAGCATGGGTTTGATTCCCATGGCAGGATACGCACTTTATCAGACATGTTTACTTTCACTGGATGCCTGTGTACACCTAGCAGTAGGATGAAATTTTTTATGTAAAAAAACAAAATGCCCTCAATGTTTAAAAATTGGCAACTCGAGCAGTTTGTTTTAATACACACAAGCAATTATAGGAGTACATGTAAAATTGACATTTCAGTAATGAATATAACAATAAATAAACATAATATTTACAAAGGTCAAGAAAGATTCCTACACATATCATACAAACTTTGACAATGGTCAGTAAAAGTGCAAAAGTAATAAACTTATTTACAACAGTAAACAATCATAGCATTTCATATTTAACAACATTTTGTGTAAAACATTAATATATAAAACATAGTTAGTACTCTATTGAGGTACATCATAAAAACTGTTACGTATAAAAGACATTGACAAAATTAGCTAACTAATAGTCTTAATTAAGTTGGCCATGGAATATGTACAGTAGTGTGACATTCCATGCTCAACAAAAATAGCTAACTAAGTCGCAAGTTGGCCATGGAATACCCTAACAACAATGTGATATTCCATGTTCACCGGCCCACCACGATGAGGTCTGCGACTATTGGGCCGGACCAGGGTTAATCGTCCGTCGAAAACACTGCTTCGACGTTACGTGGAACCCTAAACCACGCACCGAAGGTTACTTTGGGATTCCCGATGATAGCTAGGTTATCACCGTGAATCATGCTCGCCCGAAGGCGATATGCTGACGGCCACCCACAAGGAGTGACGGGGTTGGTGAAAATAAAAATTAATGCAAAACTTAAAATAAATTAATGGTTAAATAAACAGTAAAGAAAATAATAAGTGCCATACATGGATAACCAAGAGAATCCAAGGAAATCACATGCATGTAAAATGGTGTAAACTAAAAATAATAAAATAAAAATAAGAATGTGCCTCCATATAGAAAGGCTTCTTGTCAACGACAAGGTGATAAGCATAAAGCTTGAACTATTGTGATAACTTTTCACAATATAGGATGCAAGTCATGAGGGAGCAAACAAATTTAGTTCTCTAAAATGATGTCCCAATAGTGAGAAGGTGCTTGTGTCCAAGCCCTTGCAAGTTAAAACCAGGAGACAATGGGAAAACCATGTCTCACTCAAAATAGTGAAGCATCACATGGCACTGCATAAAAAAAAAAATGCAGGCCAATTAAAATTATTAGCTCCAAGAAGATATTATTGAAGCAAAAAAGCTTAAACCCAACCAGTCAAAGTCAGAACCTTAAAACCAGTGGGTAAAATGTCAGAGATTCAAAAGCTAAGCTTTATTACCAAACCTAGTTGGCATATTGAATCCTGTGGCACAGTAATTTGGGTCACAAGCAGCAATGCCTGGGTTTGATTCCCATGGTAGGACAAGACACTTGTTTCCTGAACATACGTAGCAGTAAACAGGTATACATGGAAGTACTGTACAGTACAGTACAGTACTCCTAAAAAACTGAGAATACCCTCGATACATCAAGGGGCCATTAAGTCAGTTCCCATCCAAAATGGCATGGGTTTGATTCCCAAGGCAGTACTGTATAAGACGTCATTATGCCTGTAATTCAGGCATTACAAAAATGCCTGGCTTTGATTCCCATGGCAGGACGGACACTTGTTTCCTGTGAATACCTAGCAGTAAACACTTATATGGTACAGTACATGGAAGTACTGTACTCCTAAAAAAACGATACATCAGTGACCAATAAATCGGTTCACATCCGAAATGGCAAGAGTTTGGTTCCCATGGCAGGACAGACACTTGTTTCCCGTGAATACCTTGCAGTAAACACGTATATGGTACATGGAAGTACTGTACTCCTAAAAAAAGATACATCAGTGACCAATAAATCGGTTCACATCTGAAATGGCATGAGTTTGATTCCCATGGCAGGACCGACACTTGTTTCCTGTGAATACCTAGCAGTAAACACGTATATGGTACATGGAAGTACTGTACTCCTAAAAAAAGATACATCAGTGGCCAATAAATTGGTTCACATCTGAAATGGCATGGGTTTGATTCCCATGGCAAGACGGACACTTCTTTCCTGTGAATACCTAGCAGTAAACACGTATATGGTACATGGAAGTACTGTACTCCTAAAAAAAAAAAAAAAAACGAGAATACCCTCGATACATCAATGGCCAATAAATCGGTTCACATCCGAAATGGCATGGGTTTGATTCCTATGGCAGCTTATGACATTAATTCAGGCACATTAACCTTTACTCGTTGCCTTCATACACCTAACAGCACATAGGTACAAGTATGAAATTGTTCAATAAAACCCAAGAATTTCCTCAAGTTTCAACAATTAAGGATATGGGCATTCGTATCAGTCACAACCGAAATAGCCTGGGTTTGACTCCCATGGCAGGACAGACACTTAATTATTCGGGCACACTACCTATCACTCGGTGCCTATATACACTTAGCAATAAATAGATTTAATATGAAGTTACTCCCTAAAATCTGGGAAATGCCCTCATTGCCTAAACAATTTTCATCACGGGCCATCAAGTCAGTTCACAACCAAAATGGTCTGGGTTTGATTCCCACGGCTGGACAAACACTTAATCGGGCACGTTTACCTTCACTCAGTGCCTATGTATACCTAGCAGCAAAAATGTCAATATGAAATTACTCCTCAGAACCTGAGAGTACCCGGAATGTTTAAAAATTATCATTCCCGGCCATCAAGTCAGTCGAAAACCGAAAGAGCATGGGTTTGATTCCCATGGCAGGATACGCACTTTATCAGACATGTTACTTTCACTGGATGCCTGTGTACACCTAGCAGTAGGATGAAATTTTTTATGTAAAAAAACAAAATGCCCTCAATGTTTAAAAATTGGCAACTCGAGCAGTTTGTTTTAATACACACAAGCAATTATAGGAGTACATGTAAAATTGACATTTCAGTAATGAATATAACAATAAATAAACATAATATTTACAAAGGTCAAGAAAGATTCCTACACATATCATACAAACTTTGACAATGGTCAGTAAAAGTGCAAAAGTAATAAACTTATTTACAACAGTAAACAATCATAGCATTTCATATTTAACAACATTTTGTGTAAAACATTAATATATAAAACATAGTTAGTACTCTATTGAGGTACATCATAAAAACTGTTACGTATAAAAGACATTGACAAAATTAGCTAACTAATAGTCTTAATTAAGTTGGCCATGGAATATGTACAGTAGTGTGACATTCCATGCTCAACAAAAATAGCTAACTAAGTCGCAAGTTGGCCATGGAATACCCTAACAACAATGTGATATTCCATGTTCACCGGCCCACCACGATGAGGTCTGCGACTATTGGGCCGGACCAGGGTTAATCGTCCGTCGAAAACACTGCTTCGACGTTACGTGGAACCCTAAACCACGCACCGAAGGTTACTTTGGGATTCCCGATGATAGCTAGGTTATCACCGTGAATCATGCTCGCCCGAAGGCGATATGCTGACGGCCACCCACAAGGAGTGACGGGGTTGGTGAAAATAAAAATTAATGCAAAACTTAAAATAAATTAATGGTTAAATAAACAGTAAAGAAAATAATAAGTGCCATACATGGATAACCAAGAGAATCCAAGGAAATCACATGCATGTAAAATGGTGTAAACTAAAAATAATAAAATAAAAATAAGAATGTGCCTCCATATAGAAAGGCTTCTTGTCAACGACAAGGTGATAAGCATAAAGCTTTGAACTATTGTGATAACTTTTCACAATATAGGATGCAAGTCATGAGGGAGCAAACAAATTTAGTTCTCTAAAATGATGTCCCAATAGTGAGAAGGTGCTTGTGTCCAAGCCCTTGCAAGTTAAAACCAGGAGACAATGGGAAAACCATGTCTCACTCAAAATAGTGAAGCATCACATGGCACTGCATAAAAAAAAAAAATGCAGGCCAATTAAATTATTAGCTCCAAGAAGATATTATTGAAGCAAAAAAGCTTAAACCCAACCAGTCAAAGTCAGAACCTTAAAACAGTGGGTAAAATGTCAGAGATTCAAAAGCTAAGCTTTATTACCAAACCTAGTTGGCATATTGAATCCTGTGGCACAGTAATTTGGTTCACAGGCAGCAATGCCTGGGTTTGATTCCCATGGTAGGACAAGACACTTGTTTCCTGAACATACGTAGCAGTAAACAGGTATACATGGAAGTACTGTACAGTACAGTACAGTACTCCAAAAAACTGAGAATACCCTCGATACATCAAGGGGCCATTAAGTCAGTTCCCATCCAAAATGGCATGGGTTTGATTCCCAAGGCAGTACTGTATAAGACGTCATTATGCCTGTAATTCAGGCATTACAAAAATGCCTGGCTTTGATTCCCATGGCAGGACGGACACTTGTTTCCTGTGAATACCTAGCAGTAAACACTTATATGGTACAGTACATGGAAGTACTGTACTCCTAAAAAAACGATACATCAGTGACCAATAAATCGGTTCACATCCGAAATGGCAAGAGTTTGGTTCCCATGGCAGGACAGACACTTGTTTCCCGTGAATACCTTGCAGTAAACACGTATATGGTACATGGAAGTACTGTACTCCTAAAAAAAGATACATCAGTGACCAATAAATCGGTTCACATCTGAAATGGCATGAGTTTGATTCCCATGGCAGGACCGACACTTGTTTCCTGTGAATACCTAGCAGTAAACACGTATATGGTACATGGAAGTACTGTACTCCTAAAAAAAGATACATCAGTGGCCAATAAATTGGTTCACATCTGAAATGGCATGGGTTTGATTCCCATGGCAAGACGGACACTTCTTTCCTGTGAATACCTAGCAGTAAACACGTATATGGTACATGGAAGTACTGTACTCCTAAAAAAAAAAAAAAACGAGAATACCCTCGATACATCAATGGCCAATAAATCGGTTCACATCCGAAATGGCATGGGTTTGATTCCTATGGCAGCTTATGACATTAATTCAGGCACATTAACCTTTACTCGTTGCCTTCATACACCTAACAGCACATAGGTACAAGTATGAAATTGTTCAATAAAACCCAAGAATTTCCTCAAGTTTCAACAATTAAGGATATGGGCATTCGTATCAGTTCACAACCGAAATAGCCTGGGTTTGACTCCCATGGCAGGACAGACACTTAATTATTCGGGCACACTACCTTTCACTCGGTGCCTATATACACTTAGCAATAAATAGATTTAATATGAAGTTACTCCCTAAAATCTGGGAAATGCCCTCATTGCCTAACAATTTTCATCACGGGCCATCAAGTCAGTTCACAACCAAAATGGTCTGGGTTTGATTCCCACGGCTGGACAAACACTTAATCGGGCACGTTTACCTTCACTCAGTGCCTATGTATACCTAGCAGCAAAAATGTCAATATGAAATTACTCCTCAGAACCTGAGAGTACCCGGAATGTTTAAAAATTATCATTCCCGGCCATCAAGTCAGTCGAAAACCGAAAGAGCATGGGTTTGATTCCCATGGCAGGATACGCACTTTATCAGACATGTTTACTTTCACTGGATGCCTGTGTACACCTAGCAGTAGGATGAAATTTTTTATGTAAAAAAACAAAATGCCCTCAATGTTTAAAAATTGGCAACTCGAGCAGTTTGTTTTTAATACACACAAGCAATTATAGGAGTACATGTAAAATTGACATTTCAGTAATGAATATAACAATAAATAAACATAATATTTACAAGGTCAAGAAAGATTCCTACACATATCATACAAACTTTGACAATGGTCAGTAAAAGTGCAAAAGTAATAAACTTATTTACAACAGTAAACAATCATAGCATTTCATATTTAACAACATTTTGTGTAAAACATTAATATATAAAACATAGTTAGTACTCTATTGAGGTACATCATAAAAACTGTTACGTATAAAAGACATTGACAAAATTAGCTAACTAATAGTCTTAATTAAGTTGGCCATGGAATATGTACAGTAGTGTGACATTCCATGCTCAACAAAAATAGCTAACTAAGTCGCAAGTTGGCCATGGAATACCCTAACAACAATGTGATATTCTATGTTCACCGCCCACCACGATGAGGTCTGCGACTATTGGGCCGGACCAGGGTTAATCGTCCGTCGAAAACACTGCTTCGACGTTACGTGGAACCCTAAACCACGCACCGAAGGTTACTTTGGGATTCCCGATGATAGCTAGGTTATCACCGTGAATCATGCTCGCCCGAAGGCGATATGCTGACGGCCACCCACAAGGAGTGACGGGGTTGGTGAAAATAAAAATTAATGCAAAACTTAAAATAAATTAATGGTTAAATAAACAGTAAAGAAAATAATAAGTGCCATACATGGATAACCAAGAGAATCCAAGGAAATCACATGCATGTAAAATGGTGTAAACTAAAAATAATAAAATAAAAATAAGAATGTGCCTCCATATAGAAAGGCTTCTTGTCAACGACAAGGTGATAAGCATAAAGCTTGAACTATTGTGATAACTTTTCACAATATAGGATGCAAGTCATGAGGGAGCAAACAAATTTAGTTCTCTAAAATGATGTCCCAATAGTGAGAAGGTGCTTGTGTCCAAGCCCTTGCAAGTTAAAACCAGGAGACAATGGGAAAACCATGTCTCACTCAAAATAGTGAAGCATCACATGGCACTGCGTAAAAAAAAAAATGCAGGCCAATTAAAATTATTAGCTCCAAGAAGATATTATTGAAGCAAAAAAGCTTAAACCCAACCAGTCAAAGTCAGAACCTTAAAACCAGTGGGTAAAATGTCAGAGATTCAAAAGCTAAGCTTTATTACCAAACCTAGTTGGCATATTGAATCCTGTGGCACAGTAATTTGGGTCACAAGCAGCAATGCCTGGGTTTGATTCCCATGGTAGGACAAGACACTTGTTTCCTGACATACGTAGCAGTAAACAGGTATACATGGAAGTACTGTACAGTACAGTACAGTACTCCTAAAAAACTGAGAATACCCTCGATACATCAAGGGGCCATTAAGTCAGTTCCCATCCAAAATGGCATGGGTTTGATTCCCAAGGCAGTACTGTATAAGACGTCATTATGCCTGTAATTCAGGCATTACAAAAACTGCCTGGCTTTGATTCCCATGGCAGGACGGACACTTGTTTCCTGTGAATACCCTAGCAGTAAACACTTATATGTACAGTACATGGAAGTACTGTACTCCTAAAAAAAACGATACATCAGTGACCAATAAATCGTTCACATCCGAAATGGCAAGAGTTTGGTTCCCATGGCAGGACAGACACTTGTTTCCCGTGAATACCTTGCAGTAAACACGTATATGGTACATGGAAGTACTGTCTCCTAAAAAATAGATACATCAGTGACCAATTAAATCGGTTCACATCTGAAATGGCATGAGTTTGATTCCCATGGCAGGACCGACACTTGTTTCCTGTGAATACCTAGCAGTAAACACGTATATGGTACATGGAAGTACTGTACTCCTAAAAAAAGATACATCAGTGGCCAATAAATTGGTTCACATCTGAAATGGCATGGGTTTGATTCCCATGGCAAGACGGACACTTCTTTCCTGTGAATACCTAGCAGTAAACACGTATATGGTACATGGAAGTACTGTACTCCTAAAAAAAAAAAAAAAACGAGAATACCCTCGATACATCAATGGCCAATAAATCGGTTCACATCCGAAATGGCATGGGTTTGATTCCTATGGCAGCTTATGACATTAATTCAGGCACATTAACCTTTACTCGTTGCCTTCATACACCTCAACACTAACAGCACATAGGTACAAGTATGAAATTGTTCAATAAAACCCAAGAATTTCCTCAAGTTTCAACAATTAAGGATATGGGCATTCGTATCAGTTCACAACCGAAATAGCCTGGGTTTGACTCCCATGGCAGGACAGACACTTAATTATTCGGGCACACTACCTTTCACTCGGTGCCTATATACACTTAGCAATAAATAGATTTAATATGAAGTACTCCCTAAAATCTGGGAAATGCCCTCATTGCCTAACAATTTTCATCACGGGCCATCAAGTCAGTTCACAACCAAAATGTCTGGTTTGATTCCACGGCTGGACAACACTTAATCGGGCCACGTTTACCTTCACTCAGTGCCTATGTATACCTAGCAGCAAAAATGTCAATATGAAATTACTCCTCAGAACCTGAGAGTACACGGAATGTTTAAAAATTATCATTCCCGGCCATCAAGTCAGTCGAAAACCGAAAGAGCATGGGTTGAGTCCCCATGGCAGGATACGCACTTTATCAGACATGTTTACTTTCACTGGATGCCTGTGTACACCTAGCAGTAGGATGAAATTTTTTATGTAAAAAACAAAATGCCCTCAATGTTTAAAAATTGGCAACTCGAAGCAGTTTGTTTTAATACACACAAGCAATTATAGGAGTACATGTAAAATTGACATTTCAGTAATGAATATAACAATAAATAAACATAATATTTACAAAGGTCAAGAAAGATTCCTACACATATCATACAAACTTTGACAATGGTCAGTAAAAGTGCAAAAGTAATAAACTTATTTACAACAGTAAACAATCATAGCATTTCATATTTAACAAACATTTTGTGTAAACATTAATATATAAAACATAGTTAGTACTCTATTGAGGTACATCATAAAAACTGTTACGTATAAAAGACATGACAAAATTAGCTAACTAATAGTCTTAATTAAGTGGCCAGGAATATGTACAGTAGTGGTGACATTCCATGCTCAACAAAAATAGCTAACTAAGTCGCAAGTTGGCCATGGAATACCCTAACAACAATGTGATATTCCATGATCCACCGGCCCACCACGATGAGGTCTGCGACTATTGGGCGGACCCAGTGGTTAATCGTCCGTCGAAAACACTGCTCGACGTTACGTGGAACCCTAAACCCGCACCCGAAGGTTACTTGGGATTCCCGATGATAGCTAGGTTATCACCGTGAATCATGCTCGCCCGAAGGCGATATGCTGACGCCACCCACAAGGAGTGACGGGGTTGGTGAAAATAAAAATTAATGCAAAACTTAAAATAAATTAATGGTTAACTAAAACAGTAAAGAAAATAATAGTGCCATACATGGATAACCAAGAGAATCCAAGGAAATCACATGCATGTAAAATGGTGTAAACTAAAAAATAATAAAATAAAATAAGAATGTGCCTCCATATAGAAGGCTTTCTTGTCAACGACAAGGTGATAAGCATAAAGCTTGAACTATTGTGATAACTTTTCACAATATAGGATGCAAGTCATGAGGGAGCAAACAAATTTAGTTCTCTAAAATGATGTCCCAATAGTGAGAAGGTGCTTGTGTCCAAGCCTTGCAAGTTAAACCAGGAGACCAATGGAAACCATGTCTCACTCAAAATAGTGAAGCATCACATGGCACTGCATAAAAAAAAAAAAATGCAGCCAATTAAAATTATTAGCTCCAAGAAGATATTATTGAAAGCAAAAAAGCTTAAACCCAACCAGTCAAAGTCAGAACCTTAAAACAGTGGTAAAACTGTCAGAGATTCAAAAGCTAAGCTTATTACCAAACCTAGTTGGCATATTGAATCCTGTGCACAGTAATTTGGGTCACAAGCAGCAATGCCTGGGTTTGATTCCCATGGTAGGACAAGACACTTGTTTCCTGAAACATACGATAAGCATAAACAGGTATACATGGAAGTACTGTACAGTACAGTACAGTACTCCCTAAAAAAACTGAGAATACCCTCGATACATCAAGGGCCATTAAGTCAGTTCCCATCCAAAATGGCATGGGTTTGATTCCCAAAGGCAGTACTGTATAAGACGTCATTATGCCTGTAATTCAGGCATTACAAAATGCCTGGCTTTGATTCCCATGGCAGGACGGACACTTGTTTCCTGTGAATTACCTAGCAGTAAAACACTTATAGTGGTACAGTACATGGAAGTACTGTACTCCTAAAAAAACGATACATCAGTGACCAATAAATCGGTTCCACATCCGAAATGGCAAGAGTTTGGTTCCCATGGCAGGACAGACACTTGTTCCCCGTGAATACCTTGCAGTAAACACGTATATGGTACATGGAAGTACTGTACTCTAAAAAAAGATACATCAGTGACCAATAAATCGGTTCACATCTGAAATGGCATGAGTTTGATTCCCATGGCAGGACCGACACTTGTTCCTGTGAATACCTAGCAGTAAACACGTATATGGTACATGAAGTACTGTACTCCTACAAAAAGATACAATCAGGGCAATAAATTGGTTCACATCTGAAATGGCATGGGTTTGATTCCCATGGCCAAGACGGACACTTCTTTCCTGTGAATACTAGCAGTAAACACGTATATGGTACATGGAAGTACTGTACTCCTAAAAAAAAAAAAAAAAACGAGAATACCCTCGATACATCAATGGCCAATAAATCGGTTCACATCGAAATGGCATGGGTTTGATTCCTATGGCAGCTTATGACATTAATTCAGGACATTAACCTTTACTCGTTGCCTTCATACACCTAACAGCACATAGGTACAAGTATGAAATTGTTCAAGAAAACCCAAGAATTTCCTCAAGTTTCAACAATTAAGGATAGGGGCATTCGTATCAGTTCACAACCGAAATAGCCTGGGTTTGACTCCCATGGCAGGACAGACACTTAATTATTCGGCACACTACCTATCACTCGGTGCCTATATACACTTAGCATAAATAGATTAATATGAAGTTACTCCCTAAAATCTGGGAAATGCCCTCATTGCCTAACAATTTTCATCACGGGCCATCAAGTCAGTTCACAACCAAAATGGTCTGGGTTTGATTCCCACGGCTGGACAAACACTTAATCGGGCACGTTTACCTTCACTCAGTGCCTATGTATACCTAGCAGCAAAAATGTCAATATGAAATTACTCCTCAGAACCTGAGAGTACCCGGAATGTTTAAAAATTATCATTCCCGGCCATCAAGTCAGTCGAAAACCGAAAGAGCATGGGTTTGATTCCATGGCAGGATACGCACTTTATCAGACATGTTTACTTTCACTGGATGCCTGTGTACACCTAGCAGTAAGGATGAAATTTTTTATGTAAAAAAACAAAATGCCCTCAATGTTTAAAAATTGGCAACTCGAGCAGTTTGTTTTAATACACACAAGCAATTATAGGAGTACATGTAAAATTGACATTTCAGTAATGAATGTAACAATAAATAAACATAATATTTACAAAGGTCAAGAAAGATTCCTACACATATCATACAAACTTTGACAATGGTCAGTAAAAGTGCAAAAGTAATAAACTTATTTACAACAGTAAACAATCATAGCATTTCATATTTAACAACATTTTGTGTAAAACATTAATATATAAAACATAGTTAGTACTCTATTGAGGTACATCATAAAAATTGTTACGTATAAAAGACATTGACAAAATTAGCTAACTAATAGTCTTAATTAAGTTGGCCATGGAATATGTACAGTAGTGTGACATTCCATGCTCAACAAAATAGCTAACTAAGTCGCAAGTTGGCCATGGAATACCCTAACAACAATGTGATATTCCATGTTCACCGGCCCACCACGATGAGGTCTGCGACTATTGGGCCGGACCAGGGTTAATCGTCCGTCGAAAACACTGCTTCGACGTTACGTGGAACCCTAAACCACGCACCGAAGGTTACTTTGGGATTCCCGATGATAGCTAGGTTATCACCGTGAATCATGCTCGCCCGAAGGCGATATGCTGACGGCCACCCACAAGGAGTGACGGGGTTGGTGAAAATAAAAATTAATGCAAAACTTAAAATAAATTAATGGTTAAATAAACAGTAAAGAAAATAATAAGTGCCATACATGGATAACCAAGAGAATCCAAGGAAATCACATGCATGTAAAATGGTGTAAACTAAAAATAATAAAATAAAAATAAGAATGTGCCTCCATATAGAAAGGCTTCTTGTCAACGACAAGGTGATAAGCATAAAGCTTGAACTATTGTGATAACTTTTCACAATATAGGATGCAAGTCATGAGGGAGCAAACAAATTTAGTTCTCTAAAATGATGTCCCAATAGTGAGAAGGTGCTTGTGTCCAAGCCCTTGCAAGTTAAAACCAGGAGACAATGGGAAAACCATGTCTCACTCAAAATAGTGAAGCATCACATGGCACTGCGTAAAAAAAAAAAATGCAGGCCAATTAAAATTATTAGCTCCAAGAAGATATTATTGAAGCAAAAAAGCTTAAACCCAACCAGTCAAAGTCAGAACCTTAAAACCAGTGGGTAAAATGTCAGAGATTCAAAAGCTAAGCTTTATTACCAAACCTAGTTGGCATATTGAATCCTGTGGCACAGTAATTTGGTTCACAAGCAGCAATGCCTGGGTTTGATTCCCATGGTAGGACAAGACACTTGTTTCCTGAACATACGTAGCAGTAAACAGGTATACATGGAAGTACTGTACAGTACAGTACTCCTAAAAAACTGAGAATACCCTCGATACATCAAGGGGCCATTAAGTCAGTTCCCATCCAAAATGGCATGGGTTTGATTCCCAAGGCAGTACTGTATAAGACGTCATTATGCCTGTAATTCAGGCATTACAAAAATACCTGGCTTTGATTCCCATGGCAGGACGGACACTTGTTTCCTGTGAATACCTAGCAGTAAACACTTATATGGTACAGTACATGGAAGTACTGTACTCCTAAAAAAACGATACATCAGTGACCAATAAATCGGTTCACATCCGAAATGGCAAGAGTTTGGTTCCCATGGCAGGACAGACACTTGTTTCCCGTGAATACCTTGCAGTAAACACGTATATGGTACATGGAAGTACTGTACTCCTAAAAAAAGATACATCAGTGACCAATAAATCGGTTCACATCTGAAATGGCATGAGTTTGATTCCCATGGCAGGACCGACACTTGTTTCCTGTGAATACCTAGCAGTAAACACGTATATGGTACATAGAAGTACTGTACTCCTAAAAAAAGATACATCAGTGGCCAATAAATTGGTTCACATCTGAAATGGCATGGGTTTGATTCCCATGGCAAGACGGACACTTCTTTCCTGTGAATACCTAGCAGTAAACACGTATATGGTACATGGAAGTACTGTACTCCTAAAAAAAAAAAAAAAACGAGAATACCCTCGATACATCAATGGCCAATAAATCGGTTCACATCCGAAATGGCATGGGTTTGATTCCTATGGCAGCTTATGACATTAATTCAGGCACATTAACCTTTACTCGTTGCCTTCATACACCTAACAGCACATAGGTACAAGTATGAAATTGTTCAATAAAACCCAAGAATTTCCTCAAGTTTCAACAATTAAGGATATGGGCATTCGTATCAGTTCACAACCGAAATAGCCTGGGTTTGACTCCCATGGCAGGACAGACACTTAATTATTCGGGCACACTACCTTTCACTCGGTGCCTATATACACTTAGCAATAAATAGATTTAATATGAAGTTACTCCCTAAAATCTGGGAAATGCCCTCATTGCCTAACAATTTCATCACGGGCCATCAAGTCAGTTCACAACCAAAATGGTCTGGGTTTGATTCCCACGGCTGGACAAACACTTAATCGGGCACGTTTACCTTCACTCAGTGCCTATGTATACCTAGCAGCAAAAATGTCAATATGAAATTACTCCTCAGAACCTGAGAGTACCCGGAATGTTTAAAAATTATCATTCCCGGCCATCAAGTCAGTCGAAAACCGAAAGAGCATGGGTTTGATTCCCATGGCAGGATACGCACTTTATCAGACATGTTTACTTTCACTGGATGCCTGTGTACACCTAGCAGTAAGATGAAATTTTTTATGTAAAAAAACAAAATGCCCTCAATGTTTAAAAATTGGCAACTCGAGCAGTTTGTTTAATACACACAAGCAATTATAGGAGTACATGTAAAATTGACATTTCAGTAATGAATGTAACAATAAATAAACATAATATTTACAAAGGTCAAGAAAGATTCCTACACATATCATACAAACTTTGACAATGGTCAGTAAAGTGCAAAAGTAATAAACTTATTTACAACAGTAAACAATCATAGCATTTCATATTTAACAACATTTTGTGTAAAACATTAATATATAAAACATAGTAAGTACTCTATTGAGGTACATCATAAAAATTGTTACGTATAAAAGACATTGACAAAATTAGCTAACTAATAGTCTTAATTAAGTTGGCCATGGAATATGTACAGTAGTGTGACATTCCATGCTCAACAAAAATAGCTAACTAAGTCGCAAGTTGGCCATGGAATACCCTAACAACAATGTGATATTCCATGTTCACCGGCCCACCACGATGAGGTCTGCGACTATTGGGCCGGACCAGGGTTAATCGTCCGTCGAAAACACTGCTTCGACGTTACGTGGAACCCTAAACCACGCACCGAAGGTTACTTTGGGATTCCCGATGATAGCTAGGTTATCACCGTGAATCATGCTCGCCCGAAGGCGATATGCTGACGGCCACCCACAAGGAGTGACGGGGTTGGTGAAAATAAAATTAATGCAAAACTTAAAATAAATTAATGGTTAAATAAACAGTAAAGAAAATAATAAGTGCCATACATGGATAACCAAGAGAATCCAAGGAAATCACATGCATGTAAAATGGTGTAAACTAAAAATAATAAAATAAAAAATAAGAATGTGCCTCCATATAGAAAGGCTTCTTGTCAACGACAAGGTGATAAGCATAAAGCTTGAACTATTGTGATAACTTTTCACAATATAGGATGCAAGTCATGAGGGAGCAAACAAATTTAGTTCTCTAAAATGATGTCCCAATAGTGAAGAAGGTTGCTTGTGTCCAGCCCTTGCAAGTTAAAAACCAGGAGGCAATGGGAAAACCATGTCTCACTCAAAATAGTGAAGCATCACATGGCACTGCGTAAAAAAAAAAAATGCAGGCCAATTAAATTATTAGCTCCAAGAAGATATTATTGAAGCAAAAAAAGCTTAAACCCAACCAGTCAAAGTCAGAACCTTAAAACCAGTGGGTAAAATGTCAGAGATTCAAAAGCTAAGCTTTATTACCAAACCTAGTTGGCATATTGAATCCTGTGGCACAGTAAATTTGGTTCACAAGCAGCAATGCCTGGGTTTGAATTCCCATGGTAGGACAAGACACTTGTTTCCTGAACATACGTAGCAGTAAACAGGTATACATGGAAGTACTGTACAGTACAGTACTCCTAAAAACTGAGAATACCCTCGATACATCAAGGGGCCATTAAGTCAGTTCCCATCCAAAATGGCATGGGTTTGATTCCCAAGGCAGTACTGTATAAGACGTCATTATGCCTGTAATTCAGGCATTACAAAAATAGCCTGGCTTTGATTCCCATGGCAGACGGACACTTGTTTCCTGTGAATACCTAGCAGTAAACACTTATATGGTACAGTACATGGAAGTACTGTACTCCTAAAAAAACGATACATCAGTGACCAATAAATCGGTTCACATCCGAAATGGCAAGAGTTTGGTTCCCATGGCAGGACAGACACTTGTTTCCCGTGAATACCTTGCAGTAAACACGTATATGGTACATGGAAGTACTGTACTCCTAAAAAAAGATACATCAGTGACCAATAAATCGGTTCACATCTGAAATGGCATGAGTTTGATTCCCATGGCAGGACCGACACTTGTTTCCTGTGAATACCTAGCAGTAAACACGTATATGGTACATAGAAGTACTGTACTCCTAAAAAAAGATACATCAGTGGCCAATAAATTGGTTCACATCTGAAATGGCATGGGTTTGATTCCCATGGCAAGACGGACACTTCTTTCCTGTGAATACCTAGCAGTAAACACGTATATGGTACATGGAAGTACTGTACTCCTAAAAAAAAAAAAAAAACGAGAATACCCTCGATACATCAATGGCCAATAAATCGGTTCACATCCGAAATGGCATGGGTTTGATTCCTATGGCAGCTTATGACATTAATTCAGGCACATTAACCTTTACTCGTTGCCTTCATACACCTAACAGCACATAGGTACAAGTATGAAATTGTTCAATAAAACCCAAGAATTTCCTCAAGTTTCAACAATTAAGGATATGGGCATTCGTATCAGTTCACAACCGAAATAGCCTGGGTTTGACTCCCATGGCAGGACAGACACTTAATTATTCGGGCACACTACCTTTCACATCGGTGCCTATATACACTTAGCAATAAATAGATTTAATATGAAGTTACTCCCTAAAATCTGGGAAATGCCCTCATTGCCTAACAATTTTCATCACGGGCCATCAAGTCAGTTCACAACCAAAATGGTCTGGGTTTGATTCCCACGGCTGGACAAACACTTAATCGGGCACGTTTACCTTCACTCAGTGCCTATGTATACCTAGCAGCAAAAATGTCAATATGAAATTACTCCTCAGAACCTGAGAGTACCCGGAATGTTTAAAAATTATCATTCCCGGCCATCAAGTCAGTCGAAAACCGAAAGAGCATGGGTTTGATTCCCATGGCAGGATACGCACTTTATCAGACATGTTTACTTTCACTGGATGCCTGTGTACACCTAGCAGTAGATGAAATTTTTTATGTAAAAAAACAAAATGCCTCAATGTTTAAAAATTGGCAACTCGAGCAGTTTGTTTTAATACACACAAGCAATTATAGGAGTACATGTAAAATTGACATTTCAGTAATGAATATAACAATAAATAAACATAATATTTACAAAGGTCAAGAAAGATTCCTACACATATCATACAAACTTTGACAATGGTCAGTAAAAGTGCAAAAGTAATAAACTTATTTACAAACAGTAAACAATCATAGCATTTCATATTTAACAACATTTTGTGTAAAACATTAATATATAAAACATAGTAAGTACTCTATTGAGGTACATCATAAAAACTGTTACGTATAAAAGACATTGACAAAATTAGCTAACTAATAGTCTTAATTAAGTTGGCCATGGAATATGTACAGTAGTGTGAATTCCATGCTCAACAAAAAATAGCTAACTATAGTCGCAAGTTGGCCATGGAATACCCTAACAACAATGTGATATTCCATGTTCACCGGCCCACCACGATGAGGTCTGCGACTATTGGGCCGGACCAGGGTTAATCGTCCGTCGAAAACACTGCTTCGACGTTACGTGGAACCCTAAACCACGCACCGAAGGTTACTTTGGGATTCCCGATGATAGCTAGGTTATCACCGTGAATCATGCTCGCCCGAAGGGCGATATGCTGACGCCACCCACAAGGAGTGACGGGGTTGTGAAAATAAAAATTAATGCAAAACTTAAAATAAATTAATGGTTAAATAAACAGTAAAGAAAATAATAAGTGCCATACATGGATAACCAAGAGAATCCAAGGAAATCACATGCATGTAAAATGGTGTAAACTAAAAATAATAAAATAAAAATAAATGTGCCTCCATATAGAAAGGCTTCTTGTCAACGACAAGGTGATAAGCATAAAGCTTGAACTATTGTGATAACTTTTCACAATATAGGATGCAAGTCATGAGGGAGCAAACAAATTTAGTTCTCTAAAATGATGTCCCAATAGTGAGAAGGTGCTTGTGTCCAAGCCCTTGCAAGTTAAAACCAGGAGACAATGGGAAAACCATGTCTCACTCAAAATAGTGAAGCATCACATGGCACTGCGTAAAAAAAAAAAATGCAGGCCAATTAAAATTATTAGCTCCAAGAAGATATTATTGAAGCAAAAAAGCTTAAACCCAACCAGTCAAAGTCAGAACCTTAAAACCAGTGGGTAAAATGTCAGAGATTCAAAAGCTAAGCTTTATTACCAAACCTAGTTGGCATATTGAATCCTGTGGCACAGTAATTTGGGTCACAAGCAGCAATGCCTGGGTTTGATTCCCATGGTAGGACAAGACACTTGTTTCCTGAACATACGTAGCAGTAAACAGGTATACATGGAAGTACTGTACAGTACAGTACAGTACTCCTAAAAAACTGAGAATACCCTCGATACATCAAGGGGCCATTAAGTCAGTTCCCATCCAAAATGGCATGGGTTTGATTCCCAAGGCAGTACTGTATAAGACGTCATTATGCCTGTAATTCAGGCATTACAAAAATGCCTGGCTTTGATTCCCATGGCAGGACGGACACTTGTTTCCTGTGAATACCTAGCAGTAAACACTTATATGGTACAGTACATGGAAGTACTGTACTCCTAAAAAAACGATACATCAGTGACCAATAAATCGGTTCACATCCGAAATGGCAAGAGTTTGGTTCCCATGGCAGGACAGACACTTGTTTCCCGTGAATACCTTGCAGTAAACACGTATATGGTACATGGAAGTACTGTACTCCTAAAAAAGATACATCAGTGACCAATAAATCGGTTCACATCTGAAATGGCATGAGTTTGATTCCCATGGCAGGACCGACACTTGTTTCCTGTGAATACCTAGCAGTAAACACGTATATGGTACATGGAAGTACTGTACTCCTAAAAAAAGATACATCAGTGGCCAATAATTGGTTCACATCTGAAATGGCATGGGTTTGATTCCCATGGCAAGACGGACACTTCTTTCCTGTGAATACCTAGCAGTAAACACGTATATGGTACATGGAAGTACTGTACTCCTAAAAAAAAAAAAAAAACGAGAATACCCTCGATACATCAATGGCCAATAAATCGGTTCACATCCGAAATGGCATGGGTTTGATTCCTATGGCAGCTTATGACATTAATTCAGGCACATTAACCTTTACTCGTTGCCTTCATACACCTAACAGCACATAGGTACAAGTATGAAATTGTTCAATAAAACCCAAGAATTTCCTCAAGTTTCAACAATTAAGGATATGGGCATTCGTATCAGTTCACAACCGAAATAGCCTGGGTTTGACTCCCATGGCAGGACAGACACTTAATTATTCGGGCACACTACCTTTCACTCGGTGCCTATATACACTTAGCAATAAATAGATTTAATATGAAGTTACTCCCTAAAATCTGGGAAATGCCCTCATTGCCTAACAATTTTCATCACGGGCCATCAAGTCAGTTCACAACCAAAATGGTCTGGGTTTGATTCCCACGGCTGGACAAACACTTAATCGGGCACGTTTACCTTCACTCAGTGCCTATGTATACTAGCAGCAAAAATGTCAATATGAAATTACTCCTCAGAACCTGAGAGTACCCGGAATGTTTAAAAATTATCATTCCCGGCCATCAAGTCAGTCGAAAACCGAAAGAGCATGGGTTTGATTCCCATGGCAGGATACGCACTTTATCAGACATGTTTACTTTCACTGGATGCCTGTGTACACCTAGCAGTAGGATGAAATTTTTTATGTAAAAAAACAAATGCCCTCAATGTTTAAAAATTGGCAACTCGAGCAGTTTGTTTTAATACACACAAGCAATTATAGGAGTACATGTAAAATTGACATTTCAGTAATGAATATAACAATAAATAAACATAATATTTACAAAGGTCAAGAAAGATTCCTACACATATCATACAAACTTTGACAATGGTCAGTAAAAGTGCAAAAGTAATAAACTTATTTACAACAGTAAACAATCATAGCATTTCATATTTAACAACATTTTGTGTAAAACATTAATATATAAAACATAGTTAGTACTCTATTGAGGTACATCATAAAAACTGTTACGTATAAAAGACATTGACAAAATTAGCTAACTAATAGTCTTAATTAAGTTGGCCATGGAATATGTACAGTAGTGTGACATTCCATGCTCAACAAAAATAGCTAAGCTAACTAAGTCGCAAGTTGGCCATGGAATACCCTAACAACAATGTGATATTCCATGTTCACCGGCCCACCACGATGAGGTCTGCGACTATTGGGCCGGACCAGGGTTAATCGTCCGTCGAAAACACTGCTTCGACGTTACGTGGAACCCTAAACCACGCACCGAAGGTTACTTTGGGATTCCCGATGATAGCTAGGTTATCACCGTGAATCATGCTCGCCCGAAGGCGATATGCTGACGGCCACCCACAAGGAGTGACGGGGTTGGTGAAAATAAAAATTAATGCAAAACTTAAAATAAATTAATGGTTAAATAAACAGTAAAGAAAATAATAAGTGCCATACATGGATAACCAAGAGAATCCAAGGAAATCACATGCATGTAAAATGGTGTAAACTAAAAATAATAAAATAAAAATAAGAATGTGCCTCCATATAGAAAGGCTTCTTGTCAACGACAAGGTGATAAGCATAAAGCTTGAACTATTGTGATAACTTTTCACAATATAGGATGCAAGTCATGAGGGAGCAAACAAATTTAGTTCTCTAAAATGATGTCCCAATAGTGAGAAGGTGCTTGTGTCCAAGCCCTTGCAAGTTAAAACCAGGAGACAATGGGAAAACCATGTCTCACTCAAAATAGTGAAGCATCACATGGCACTGCGTAAAAAAAAAAAATGCAGGCCAATTAAAATTATTAGCTCCAAGAAGATATTATTGAAGCAAAAAAGCTTAAACCCAACCAGTCAAAGTCAGAACCTTAAAACCAGTGGGTAAAATGTCAGAGATTCAAAAGCTAAGCTTTATTACCAAACCTAGTTGGCATATTGAATCCTGTGGCACAGTAATTTGGGTCACAAGCAGCAATGCCTGGGTTTGATTCCCATGGTAGGACAAGACACTTGTTTCCTGAACATACGTAGCAGTAAACAGGTATACATGGAAGTACTGTACAGTACAGTACAGTACTCCTAAAAAACTGAGAATACCCTCGATACATCAAGGGGCCATTAAGTCAGTTCCCATCCAAAATGG